>NC_071530.1:19021112-19337257 GCF_026979565.1 Vidua chalybeata
CTGTGATTTAAAATTCTTGCAAGTTTTGCATAAGGAGCTGTTCTTGCAGCAGACCGTTGTGCATTACTGGTGACACCCACAGGAAATCAGCAAGTCAAGGGCTTTTTTAAAGGCTGATGTGGTATGCTGAGCTAGAAGCTCTGAAACAAGAAGTTTGCTTCTGTGTTGGTTTTCATCACTGGCCATCAACAGCAAGGAGAGCAATTCTATCTTTTGCTGGCTGGCAAATTTTTCAGATGATGCCTGAAGCACAATTGGCTGTCACTTGCTTCTGTGCTGCTCTATTAGCTGTGTAATGCTGACAATAAAAACAAGGTGTCAGTTTGCTAACAAAGTATGAATAAAAAAGAAATACAGAGAATATCTATATGGCATCAAGTTGCAATTTTTAGTGACTTATAAAACAGAGAGTCTCCACCTATAAATACAGTCATTCTTCCTAAATGAGGAGACAGCTTACAGTGCTGAATACTTTATATACAGAGGTAAATCAGAAAATGAGCATTTAGTGACATTAGAGAACTATGCTATGCTTAACAATAGAAATAAAATTTCCTTTATGAATTTTGAATATTCATTAGCCTGGCAGAGCAGCTAAAGCAATTTGCAAAAAATAAAAGGTCAAGAAAACGAAACAGTATGTGAATTGTATTTCTCTTGAGAATGGTATGTCAGCAGAATTATTCAGATCTGGTTTAAGTTACTTATTCTTGTAGTCAACTTTTTTGTCATATATGCTTAGAAATTCATGTTTATGTGGAATGGTTCCTACTTTTTGATATAAAGCAAACTTTAGCGTAATTTTGCAGCTTTGTTCTAAGCAATGCAAAGGCCCAAAATTACCAGAATGCATTTATAATTTTTTTTTTAATAAGAACTAAAATTTGTAAGGCAGGGAGAGTAAGTCATGAACTAAATTGTGCCAGCACACGTTTTTCAAAGCATAGGTTGGAGACTGTTACATGCGGTGTGATATAAGGGTGAAAAGATGCTTAATGCTGTCTTGTCACCTTTAAAGTTTATATTCTTTTTTAGCACAGCATGATTCCCTTACTGTTCTTTCTTCCTGTAGTCAACATTTTTCTGGGGAAAGGAAAGGGCTTTTAAGGACTTGAATTTCTCAAGCTGTTCCAAAGTTCAGGTTGGAAGTCCACATGTTCCCATTTTAGAAATAAAAAAAAAAAAATCTGTAAAGAATGCCGTAATTCTTGCTAACATGAGTATAAATGTAGAAAACAACATAGAGCATATCCATGCATACATACAAGAACAAATGGGTGCCTTGCTTTTCATTACTCTTTCTTGCCTGGCTATCTTCATTTTTTAAACAAAGCTATGTACAGGTACTGCAGTTATAATTTTTCATTATGGAGCATTAGCATTTAGTCTTGATGAAACAGGGTTTTCTTGATTACATTTGACATACAATAAACTACTTCAGCAGACTGGGATTTGATGGAGAATCATGGATTATGTTTTTGACAAATGTGTCCCTGCCGAGTGTTCCTTGGGGATGTGGAATGTCTCCAATACCTGGGAAAGGTAATAATTCTAGTTTTTATTGTACAATGACTGCATGTCATCTTGTACGATGAAAAAGAAATTACAAATACAGAGGTCTTTGGCAGAAGGTGGTACAGGGTATAAAATCATAGATTTTTATTAAGTTAATTAATACTCCATTTAAAATACAGAATATGCTTTAGTTAGTAAATGTTTAAATAATATAATGAAACAGACAGAAGATGCTGTTGAAAGGAGTCCTCCAAACTGATGTGCTGGCAAATGCAAAGTACTAGTGAGCTGTTGAAGATTAAACCATTTTGCAATGCTTTAGTGATTTTCTCCAGCTTTATGCCATAGGAACCCCATCTCTCCTTTGGAAAGAAAACCTGAAAGCTCTATTTCCTAAACTGCCTGCACTACAACAGTATATTCAAAGGAATTTCATATGCTTCTTGTGTCTGATAAATAGAATTTGCATATTGTACTTAAGTTGTAATCCAGTTGTTGTTGACATTTGTTTAATTATTATTATTTTAGGGGGGGAAATAAGCTATACTGTAGCATTTCAATTGTGTATTTAATATTATTATTAGAAATTGCTAGACCATTGGAAGACAGCAATGACTGTATTGACATTGATTAGCATGATGTGGAAAATCTCTCAGCTGTTTGTTTTTGCAATGTGATATAAAAAGCAAAAATGAACCGCTGTGCAGTTTGGCTTATGTTTGCTTTCAAGTGTGTAAAGTTTTAGTTATTTTGCAAATCTGTACTGTATTTGAGGGTATACAGTTATGAAGGTAACAATTGTTTTTCAAAGGACAGATAAACTTACTCTTGGATCATATGATGTATCATCTTAATTTGGCTTTTGTTATGCAGAAAGTTAACACCAGCTATTAAAATATATTTTAGTAGAAATGCTTTAATTCCTGTTTCTTCCTCTACACTGTGAATATTTAAGCTTTGGTGGACTAGAGCAACATCATGCTGCCCAAAGTACTAACCTATGCAACCTAGTTCACATTTTAGTTGATGTCACAGTGGATGTAACATAACAATTTATTTTGCATAACATTAAACTTCATTCAAATAAAATATTAAACCCAGCACTATGTATGTATTATATTCATAAACAACACTCTGTAAAGCTACCATACCCATTAGTGTAAGCTCTCAAAGATGGATATTGCTTTAACTAAGGAAGCTTTGAATTTTCAGACTTAAGTAGAATATTTAGCACTATTCGTCAAGCTTGACCCCAGAAAACAGTTCCCTAAACCACTGTATTATTTCAGACATGCCCTCTCCTTAAAAGGTTTGCCTTTTTCAGTGTGCATTTGTAACCCTTCCACAAAACACCAAGTTACATTCCATGATCTTTGGTTTGTTTAAATAAGCAAATAGAGTAAGTGAAGGAGGTCCACTGTTTTAATTGACACTGATTTGTTGTCTTTGAATAGGAGTTTGATTAGGTGTACTCTCAGTGCAGCACTAATAAAAAAGATTGCATTGCTGACTTCTTTAAGACAATTTTATAATACAAATGTCATCTTTATTCATTTACACAAGTAAATTATTTTTAAAACATTGTAAGAAAGTTTAAGTTAAAATAAATTCCAGAAGTATTTTGGAACTGCTCTGCCTGTAGTTGAAGAAGATTATTTTGCTTAGGGACATGATTTATTTATTTGAGTGTTAAGTGTATGCTACAGTGGACTGCATTAGAATTTTTGTATTCCTGTCAAGGGTTTGTTTGAAGAAGGCTATTAACAATGTATGAGGACAAATGGCAGCCACAAATGGAGCTAATTAGTTCCTCCTAGGTAAGTGACATGCAGTTGCTACAGTTGCTACCGCACTAATTTCTACTAAAGAAATGTGTTAGCATTTCATATGAAATTTAATTGGTTACAGAGTTGTGATTCTATGTTCTGTAGTGCTTTTATATATTGAAATGCTGCCAGTATAGAAATATCAAATCTTTATATATACTGTAGCAAACAGCAGTTTTCAATAAGATAAAGATTTAAGAGCTGCCAAACTGGACTTTAAGCACTCGGTATGTGTTTTATTTGAAAAACCCTCCATAATTTCCTAGAGGTACTGAAGTACTTTCCTATCTTAGTGGTCCCATAGAATATAATTATCAAAAGTATCTATGTACTGGAGCATGAAATTTTTGTGGAAACCCTCCATTGGACAACTCAAGAGTTTCTAGCTGTCAATGCTCTTAGGTTGCCCTGATTTCTGCTCTGTCTCAGAACTGGGTTCTTGATTTTCTCTGGTGTGTTAAATAGCAAGAATAAGCTAATGTACCATGGAGTCCTCTGTACTGAGGGAATAGCTGCCCAGTGCACGAGCACTACTTTCTCTCCCTTCTCCCACTCCCACCACCAAGTCCAATGTTTCCAATACTGTTTTGCTGTGACTACCTCTCTCATCTTTCGATGAAGCTAGCTGTGGGACACGTTAAAGTGATATCACCAAATGAGCCAGATTTTTTTTTCTTCCAAATGATTTATTTTATCATTATTCTTTGGTGATTCTGTTTATTGCACAACCTTGAAAACAAAGGAAAGAAGTGGCATGAAATGAGTGGAAAGCATGGCTGAAGTAATGAAGATTTCTTACTCAGATTTTGATGCAGAGGTTAATAAAAGTCAAGCATATGACTGAGGGCACCATCTGAACAACTAACCTGAAAGCTGAGCAGTGCCCTGTGATATGCTTGGTCTGTCTGTGTGCGTATGTCTGTGCTGTAGTGTCAGGAGTACTCTAGGGTAGTGTGCAGATACATCCTCCAGTTTTTGAGCAATTAGTTGGAATCCCAAGAGCAAACCACCCACTGGCATATGGCGTTCATAAAGACAAATTTATCCTTTGAGAAAATAAGACCTCATTACAGAGGGAACAAAATGTCAGTGGGTTTAAACTACATCTTTTTGTGCCCAGCAGTAAGGAAATCCTTTGTGTGCAGTCAGAAGACTAAACCGCATGGCACTGCAGCAAGCTCCTAACTCTGAACTGTGTTTGGTACCAGAATGAGATGATGCGCCTCAGAGCTCACCTGTTCCACAGATTTGATACTGCATGATGTGCTACTTGCTGGGCATTGTGCTTAACAATGACAGCAGAAACTGAAGATTCGTATTTATGCACTACATCCTAAAAAGATCCTAAGAAGTCCTTGATTTTATATATTTTAGCTTTTGTTTCTTTCTCACTTGCCTGCTGTTGATAAAATCTACATATAGAGAGGCCTATTCTCATGCAGAAGACTACTGGCTTGTGGCTTTGACCACTTGTGTCTGCAAAGAGAGATCTGCAGGTATTAACATCTGTATCTTAAACTATTGTTCAATGCATAAATATCCATTTCCAATGTTTTCACAAACAACTGTCAGCTTTTGTTCTTTGATTCAGGCCATAATTTTTCTGTGTTTTTCCTCCTCCTCCATCTTTCTTCTCTTGACATGCTTACAACCTGAGTTGCTTATACAGCAGCTTTTCCAGGACCCAAAGGAGATATTTTTAAGCAGTTTCTCAAGGCACTGAGAAGAATTTAAATTGCTTGAAAAATGCTGGTGTTATCTCCCCATTAAATTCTCCTTCCCCCAGCAGTTGTACACTGGCTTCACTGTCCTTCCTTGCCTTTTGCCTCCTCTTCCTTCAGTCAAACTCTGACATCTCTGTCATCGAACCAGATGGGTTTGGGGCCCCTGCAGGCAGGCCTTCAGACCACTCTCTGGCCTCCATAGTTTCTGCATTCAGATGTAGAACTTTAGTGTGGCTCATCTGCCTGTTCAGGATCTTTGAGTAGAACTCAAAAAATATTAACATGTGCCCATTTACCCCAAGTGATGTTACATTTCTGTTGGCTCAGTGATGAACAGCTCTCTCTGAAGAGTCATCTTTCCCTGGCTTTCCTTTCCTGTGGGTACCTGTGTGTGCTTCTGAAATAAGCTACTGATTTCAGAAAAGAGGGAGATTACATGTTTTGCTGTCTCATCAATACCTAAATCAGTTCTTTTTCATTCTCTTCTTCAGAGGATTAGCATGTTTTTTATGTTATCCCTGATTTTGGGGTGAACTCCTGGTTCAGAACTCATTCTGTCTCCATCAGCGTTAGAGTGAAGGGCTCAGACCACCTCAGTGCAGTCTGTTGCTCACTGTGGAAGCTGTGTTGGATAGGCACTATCCTGCTCACCAGAACCTTTCAGTTCCTAGCACTGCTTGTTATGTATTCATCAGATGGGATCTCTGTGAGATATGACTATCTGTACCAAACCCCAGCCTTTCTATAAATAAATATGTCATTATAAAATAAACACTTTTTCTGACTTACAGCTCCTCTGACACAAGATGACATTGACATCCTCCAATTTTGTGGCTTGTACTGACATTAGGAAATATGCATCTAAAATATGTTAGATGAATTATGCTCTAAGTGACTGTTTAGGCAGCCCTTGATGACTGCAGCTATTATACAGGGTGGATATCTCAAGTTAAATTGGATAAATGGCAGATCAGGTCTTGCTGGCAAGAGGTTTAACTGAGAAATGAGTTTATGTGTTTATATGAGTGACCCAGCTATTCAAGAGACTGTCATTTTCATTTCTATTCCAGCAGTTCAAAACAAATACAAGAATTAGATGATAATTATTCATAGGTAACTAGTTAGCTGTGCAGCTTAAACAATTCCTTGATCAATATGGAAATAAAGAAAGTTAATCAGAAAGTTTTGGCAAACCACATGCAGGGTGGAGCTAGGCATTTGAACTGATGTTCAGCATGCTTGTATTTCTAACCACTATTTTCCCTTTTTCTAAATTTATTAAAAATAGTGGGAAAGCTCTGCGCCTCGCAGCATGACTAGCATGCTGTAAGGGAAATTAATCTTCAATGGAAGAATAGATTCAAGCGTGTTGTAAAGCCTTGGAAGACAATTTTTTGCACATATGCTTTCAAATCTTAAAGTTGCCAAAATATTAACTTTGCTCTCTTGCATTTTCTTTCAGCCCCTAAATCCCACTAAAATGGTTTTGCTCTGCTCTATGTTCAGCATTGCATTCCCTGTAGCAGTTACCTTTGTGACATGGGAAGAAGACCACAAATATTGGAGTACTTCAAGTAACTTTCTCTTCCTACGGTTTTTTCATTGCTATGCCTGCATAAATGTCTGCAAAATATCCTTCATTCCAAGGCTTTTTATTTCACCCTAAAGGAACCTATTGTACAAATGATATATTCCCTGTTCAAATGCCACTGGCCATGATGCTCTGTTGCACAGCTGTGGTTATTATGAGAGGGAGTGCTACAGTGGCAACAGCGAAAACCTTGATGTTAGCGCAAGTACCTAGCAAAGACTCCTGTGAGATCTTCCTTAGCTTATCACTCCTTTGAAAATAGTAGTCATCACTGCAGTACCAGTGCTCTGTGAGATTAGTAAAATTTTAACTTTGCAACTTGGGTTTATTTTCCAGATGCTATAAAGTCAACACAGCTGCAGCTGCTTTTGGACAGGTTGGTTTTAAATGCTAATCTGACTTGTTGCTGCTTATGTTTTTGTTGGTATTCTTTTTATTTCAGCTTATGGTATGATGGCTAAGCCAGAAGGACACATCAAGTCCTCTAATTTGAGGGCTTTCTGCCATTCTACAGATGCTTTTTTTCTTATTTTAAGCCTTCTTTTTCCCAGCACTTTCTCAGAGATCAAGAATATGAACAGGGCTTACTCAGCCTCCTGCAAGAAGGCCATAACTGTAATCAGAACTTGTACAAAATGAGTCCAAACAAGGATATGGGCACTGGTTGCAATCAAATTATTTCTCCTACAAGTTGATCCATGAAGCACACACACTCTTGTGCCCCCCCAGTTTTTCCTTCTCCAAATACTGCTGATCTAGTGACCATATATTTTAAAGTTAATTTGATCACTTTTTGGGGAAGATAAATAAGAAGAGATTTTTCACATATTATTGCAACGTGTTTTAACCCTGATCACCATCATAGGGAATCTACAACTGGATCAGAATTTCACAGCTAAATAAGGTAGGTGGAACAAGATTATTTAGTCTGTGCTTTAGTGTATTTTAAAAGTTTTTTTTTTTTTCATTTAAATTCTGTACAAACATGCAGTGAAGGGTTCTGTACAGGATGAAACAGCTTTATATAGCTTCAGAAAGCAATGGTGTGAAACCATGGATCATATCAGAATAAAGGGACCTTGTTTCTTAGTCCAGACTAAGGTATCTTAATCTGCTCTATTTCTTGTCTGTATCATACTGTGTGTTCAGCTGGGGCAAAAACAAGGTTGAAGAGGCAGATTTTATAATATATTTAGATTCAGAACCAGGAAAATGAGAGACAAGTGGGTTTTTCAAATTACAGCTGAAATCTGAATCTGATTACAGAGTGATGTTGGAAATTTCACTGAACATTTTAACACTCCAGTGTGCTCTATGAAATCAGTCATCATTCTTTAATGAATTTAATATAAATAGTGAAATGCTTACTGAATTAGGGATTATAAAATTTTGTTTGCACTTAAACCAGGTATCAAACATCTAGGCTAGAGCTATGCTGATTTTTTATCCATCTCTTTAGTTTAAGGAATATTTAATTAAGCTGCGTGAAATGGGACATCATCAGTGAAATGGATATCAGTTCTGAATTCTTGGGTAAGCTATTTATTCAAAATATTCAAAATTGCTTTGATGGTGAGAACAAACAAATTCTGGATGAGGATTTGAGTTACTGGATGATTAAATAGTCATGCTCTGAAAGATCATCTCTTCTTGATTTTTTATAACAGTATCTGAGATACACCCTCTCAGCAAAGAGTTCAGGGCTGTTAACATGAGCGGGGATTGATGAGTACCTGTGCCACCCTCGGTGAGGGGCTTCAGTTTGGAGATGTTTATGACCTTGTTTTGGCTTCAGCATTTCCTACCTGCTGTCAAGAAAACTTGAAGAGATGATACACAGCACATAGCTTTGACTTAGTACATCCTGTGTGGCTAAACACATCATGGGTCATATTTAAATCACGTTGTGTGGAATGAGTGGGAGAATCCTCATGTTGGCCTTGACAGATAGGAAATCCTCAAGCAGAAATGGGACACCTGGAAAAGGTGAGGGTCAAATCCTAATTTTGTTCCACCTTTGTTAAGGGCTTGGTTCTCCTCACAAAACTCTGAGGAAGTAACACTTTGCTACTGATGTGCTGGTGTTACCTCACCTCTGCTGTGTAAGCAGGTCTTGAGTCCAAACCTTCTCAGGGCAAGTCTGGGTGCCTTGAGTGGCCTTGAGGGCACCTTCTGCAAAACTTGCAGCTCAGCCCTGCCATTCAGCATGGGCTCAATACCCACAGATTCTTAGCTCTCCTGTTTTGTTTTTTTTTTTTTTTATTTTTATGTAAGTTGTTCTTTCTACTTCAATGCATATTTTTGTCTCAACCATCAGAGCAGCAGCTATGGCAGGAGGGACACAGGGACCTGTTACCTTGGAGGTGGGAGTGCAGCAATGGAGGCGGTGTAGCCAGTGTGCCGGGAGGGAATACAGACCCGAGGGGGCAGGAGGAGCTGCTGAGCTGGAGGTACCCCAGAGGTACCAGGGCTGTGGTGGATTGCATTAATTGGGAGCTGAGCCCTGCCACTTACCCCTACATGTGGCCCGTAGGAAGGGGTAGTTGATGTTCAAGCCCTATTTCTCCTAGGTGGCTATATGAGCAATTGTGGTGAGTATTTTTCACACTCTGGAGTCCAACTACAAAGCCTGGAGGAACAGAAGAAGCATTCCTGAATTCAGGGTTTTTCTTCAAATCAAATTACGCTCAAAAGCATTTAACGCCTCCCTTGGCCAACGATTTTCCAGGTGTGGTAGGTTTTTATAATGAAAACCAGCCTTGATAGTTTCTTTCCTGTTGCAGGGCAGAACAAGTTTCTCGTGTTCTTTTTTTTATCTGGGCAGTTTTCTGCTGTGATGAGAGCAAAGGTCTCTTCGTGTGGTGTAATGAAGACATTCAGAAACTACCACTGGCCACAGTAATTTGCTGCAATCCTACTGATAAACATATGATTGATAGTTATGAACTTATTCCTATTTTTCTAAATCTCTCTGTGTTTTTAGAAAAAAAACATCCAGTAGCTGAGATAGAGATATACAGTGATATTTTTTCTTTTTCTGTCGTACACTAAAAAAGAAGGTGAGGAGCAAAATACCTGCATGTGAGGTTTTAATACAGCCCTTCAGGGCTGGATGAACTGTACTTGATTAGCAAGAGAAAAGGCAGTCATGTAAAACTGGCACAAGGGGGCAGGTGTGCACCACTGAAAATTCTTCATATTTTGTGTTTATGAATGATCGCAATTAGCTGCAGGACACAGAATGGTAACTGTCTTGTTATGGGCATAAATGGCTATTTTAATTGTGTTGTAAGAAAAATTGTGCTGTGTATTTAATTAGAATGAAACCTCACATTTCTACATAAAAGCAAAAGGGCTTAACAAAATAAATGGTTTACAAAATTTGATTTCCAGTATGGTTCAATAGCAGAGACAACTAGAGAATAAAGATGTGTTTCACTAATTCTTTTTCCTGGATCAGATGAGATGAGATATTCAATTACCATAATACAAGCCTTGAAATTTTCACATATTAGGACCATATTGTTGTCGTGCTTATAGGTGTCCTAGTAGTCAAAATTTCGGATGTGCTCCCTGAATGGTGATAGTTACAGTGGTGGTCTTAGGAGTTCATAGAGTTAAATGTGTGTACAAAATGCTATATATGACTGCACAAAGAAAGCCAGTGCAGAAAGCACAGTAAGAGATGCTACAGCAGCAGAAGTTTCATTATGCTCTTAAGACAAATTAATTTGCTGTAAAGACAACTACTCATGCAGTGACAGCATTTTCCTCCCCAAACCTCTCCTTGCAGTGACATATTCTGCATCTTCATTACCTGATCTGTTCCACATTTCAACCACAGTAATATTTTTTATACTTTTTTTTTTTAATATTAAAAAATACCCTCAAGTGCTAAAGATAAAAGCAGTAAATTTATTTAATGTTATTCCATTAAAATTACTTTCTATTGCTGTCTGGACTTGGACTAACATAGGCTTTGTTGCTCTAGCAGTGCCAGCTTCATAACTGTCTTCTATTTAGAGACATCCAAAAATTTTCAATACACAAGACATGGAGATGAAGCTTTACAAGAATAGGTGTTTCATGAGACCTTCACTGTGGCTGAGCTGAAATGAATGGAATTAATATAAGAAAAGAAGCTATTTACACATATACGTGTACAGAGTAGAAGTTTGCAACTTTGTGTTATCTGTGAGACTTTATTTTTCTGTGGAAGGAAAAGACACTCAATACTGTTTAAAATCTGACTGTTTTATTGTTGTAATACTATTGTGCCAGTAGATGATTAATACTTGCCTCAAAGCAGTGGGGGGCTCAGTTCAGCTGCAGACAATGCAAGGCTCCCTGCTGCCTTTCCTATATCCAGGCATATTTCTCACCTCAGTTGGATTGCTCCAGGTCAAAAATGAGGATATTTCTTTCCAAACTGTTGACATCTGACTGTTAGAGTCATCCCTGACCAATAATCCCTAAATATTTGATTTGTTCATTTTACCTGCCTGTATTATGGACATGGTAAAGCAGTTCCTTTGCCTTTATATAGAGGCTTTCTGCATGATCATTGCTTGAATCTCTCTTCTACAGTTGCCAAATGCATTATTTTCTTAAAAATGTATTAATTCATATGCCAGTTGCAAATTATTTTAGTTCTTTGAATTGACTCAATTTTCTCTTTGTTTCTCTCATTGTCTAAATTGTGTGCAAGGATTAAGAAAGCTTCAGCAGAGGCAGTGAAAGGGGGACAATCCAATTATGCAGGGCTAGCTGAGGTCCACGACTGCCATGGAGAGACGAGCCTGGGCAGCATCTCCTCCATCAAGCACTACCAAGACTTGACTTTTGCTCCTCTTGGACCTCTGTAGGCAACCTGCTACTCATAGCTCCCTGATGATGATCAGAGCATTTGGGGTGACAGTGTACTCAAACCCAGGCCAATGTGGAAGTCTAGATGTGGCCGTGTGGTATCACCTCCCTCAGTAGAATCAAAGACTGGCTCCTGACCTTGGGAATAGGCCTCATCCTCCCCACAATTCAGGCTCCTCTCCTTTATTTTAGAGTGGTCACTAGGTGGTTAGTGGCCATGAATGCCCTTTTCCAAGCTTTGAATTAAGTACTACAATAACTTACAAGGAATTGCCACAGGCTTGAATTTTCAAGAGTAACTGCTTGTGGTTCATTAAATTCCTTAGTTATGTCCCTGGCTCCTTAACTTGAATATTGCTGGAATGCAGTTTTTAACGTTTTTCTCTGCATTCTTTTTTTTCAGCCATAATAACTATGTATTTCTACATAGTTTTACTAATAAGTATTCCAAAGCTGCTTCTATACTTGTTTCCCTCCACAGACAACAGTTTAACTAATGAATTCTGACTATAGAACTGCTGGATTCTTCTACTGTGTTTTGTGAATATAATAAAGAGCAGAGCAGAAGGTATGAGAGATTAAGTTTAATTCCAGATTTTTAATTTTGTTTATAGCTAGGTCATTGACAAGATGTTATAGAGATATTTTGATTAACATAAAAAATGTATTACTGAAAGCAAGAAAACTGGGCACCTAAATAGAGCTATTTAGCATGTCATAATCTTTTAAATGCCAGTTACCTGCTGTATAAACCTGGACTAAAAGTGTTTTGCTGTAGGATCCAATCCCACAGGAAATGTGTTAACATTACAAAAATAACCTTAAACTTTGTACAGTATTTGCACATTATGATCAAGACCACAGCCAAGTACTTTGATGAAGACTTGATTTATTGTCTGTGAAGAGGAAATGTCTGTCATTGAACCAATTTCCCTGCTTCATCTTTCAACCCTAGTTGGTTTTCTTTCTCAAATTTTTGTTGATGTTTGTTAACCTACATTTGACAAGACAGCTAGTTTCAGCCAGATTGATCATCTCTGTTTTGGCATATTTTACAAATTATTTCTGACCTCAGTCCACAGAAAACATGGAAAAATGCTATTTCCTAAATTTTAGTGGCAGATTTCTGATAAACATTACTGTATTTACTGAATGTTTGTAAAGAAGCAAATTATCTTCCACTAATGACTGTTTAATGCTGAAGTTCAGCACATCTCACAGCTGGGCATTAGCTAATGAAAACAAGATGGTCTATATATAATAGCTGTTTATCCTCTCAAGAAAAAAATCCCAAGTTTTATCCCAGAAAGCCTGGGTGAAACTTTTAAACCAGACAGTTTTACAGACATGTTGTCATTCCTCAAATTAAGAATATTTCTCCACTGCCTGTCCATGCTCTAGGAACTATGAATAGTGACTCAGTAAAGAACCACCTTCTGTGGCTGGTTTGTTCAAAGGCCCCTACAAAGAGCAATACTCTGCCATGCATAAAACCAGGTCATTGAAATTTTGCACATGCTCTTAAAGTACATTTTAGAATAGAAGGAGTATTGTTCCTTGTGTCCTGACCGAGTTTGTGTTGGTGTCATTATTTTCTTTTTCAGAATTCATTTTTTTTATATTTCCATAATAATTTATTAATTTTAATGGAGAGGACACTGATTTTGTTGGCATACAATTATGAAATGCTAGGTAGGGTCCAGGTTGTGGCACAGACCACCTCTTTCTGGTATAGAGATGGGCTGTTGAGGTCCTTATTGCTCTGTAATTGCTGCTGCTTCTCAAGAGGGCCTGTTGGCATATTTTCTTAAGCTACAAGTAATTCTTAGAGATTTTTCTGACTTTTGCTTAAATAGTTATCTCTGATGGTGTTACGAGTTATGCTATGAGAAGTTTGTATATGCAGTGACTGAGAAATTAGTCTGGATGAAACAATATTGGATTCTCCAGTAAAAACTTGCACACATTTATTTACTGAAGATTTTAGTGACTATTTCTCCTGGGGTTTTTTTTTAAACATCTGTGCTTTGAAAAGCTCTTCCTGAGCAGACAAGTGATCTGCTCAGTCAGCCCCAGCATAAAGCTCTGAGAGAAGTGACGGGCAGAAGGAGGAAAACAGGACAACAGAACATGTATCTGTCTTGCACAGATGAGAAGTGCTTGTGATGTTTTTTCCTTTTTTTGCCAGATCTTTCAACATAGCCTGTCAAATAATTTAAGGGAATTCATTCTGTAACTCCGTGCAGCAGAATTCAGTGAGGATGTGACAGGTGTTTTGAAGTTTCACCACAAAGCTCGTAGTTCACCTCTTGCTTTCCTGTCTGAAAATATCATCACTGCCTGTCGTGGTTTAGGAACAAAAATCTGCAATTTATTTTCCCCCATCCCCACCCCTTTTTCCTAAGACTCTCCCAAACCAGATATCCCTTGCCCCCTCCCCTCTCCTGCCTCAAGATGGGAGTGAGAATTGGAGGCACAAAGAAGGTTTAAAAAGATGGATTGAGATAAAATCTATTTACTGGAAACAGCAATGAGATACAAACCCAGACAGTAAAAGCAGCAATAACAGAAGTATACAAAAAGAGGGTGATTTACATGCAAAAAATACTCACTGACTGACCTGACCTGGTGCAACGCTGAAACATTGAACAATGGTGAATGGACCCCCCCCCCACTACAACTGCTTTTTCCTGGCCACAAACCACTCCCACCTTCTCTGAAGTGAGAGTGCTTTTCTCCTGCCCCTGGTGGTATGGACAAACAGCCCAGACATGCCCCAAAGGCTCCAGTCTCACCCCCCCAGCTACTGCCAAAACATTAACTCTGTCCTGGCCGAAAACCAGAACACTGTCAAGCAAGTGTCAGAGGTAGTGACTAATTTTCAGGCTCAGAACTAAAAAGTGTATTATGGCCTGTAGATATTTCTTCCAGTTATTGATTCCAAATATTCAGTGCTTCATTTTGCTGAAATGAATGACACATTTACATCTCTACATTCTGATCAAGACCTTACCAGTAGCACTATGCATCAGATGTCAAATACAGCGTCTACAATTGGCATTAAAAACCCCCTGTTTTATATATTGAGGTTCGCGAATCCATAATTTCTGTCCTACATATAATAAAGAAGCTGTCCAAAATGAAACCTAAAGTAATGCCAAGAAGTAAAAGGCAAAGCCAGAATATGATTTGATACCTTAAATCAGGAGTGTCTTAATATATCTTAGAAGTGATTTATGTCAAGTCCTCCTTGAAGAAATCCTGACAATGGGAAGAAAGTTTATAATTTATTAATAGTTTACTGTTGACTGAATAGCTGCTCTTGGCAGTACATGTCATGGATGCAAAACAAATTCCTCAATGACTAATATCTTCTAGTTTCCTTTAAAAATTATCAAGTGGTTATTAAATGATTGTCTCCTGGAGGAACATTATGGGATTAAGTTTTCACCCTTTTCCTTCCCTTAGGTTCTTGTTCCTATTGAGAGTTTGTATACAAGTCAGAGGAGCTTCTTACTTTTGTATAAACTAGTAGAGGTTGGGACTTGACATTTTCACTTTTAAATAAGTCTTAAGGTAAAGATGCTGCTTTAGTTGCTATTTAGAACTTCCAGCTTTACACACAGATGTGTGTGTGCACATCTACTGCTCACCATTATAACAGATAAATTAAAAGCTAACTGGCACTTTGCTGTTTGGAATTTAATTTTGGATTTGTAGGACAAAGTGGAAAGCAGAGATAACTGCAGTTGTGTGGGTTGTTTGCCTGAAATGGAAGCACTGTTTTACCTGAGAAGAAATCAGCTCATTTGTTCTGCCCCATACTCTCCTTACACTGGCAGAAGTGTTTGTACAGCCATACAGTGAACCAAATCCAGCAAATCCACAGCATGGCCACAGGTACCCCCTCACCAAAGAAAAAGTTAATTTTAACCTTTATCAATTCTCCATCCCAGATCCTGACGAAGCTGAAGAATGCAAGCTGATAGTAGCAGAGGTTAGCCAGGAAAGAGAAAAAGCCCTGTCAGAACTTACTAGTAGAAGATAAATTTCTGGGTAGGGGATCTTTCTTCAGTGAGACTGTAACATTGCTTTCACTGTTTCTCAGAATGTAGTCCAGTTTTTTTAAGAAATTAAAAAATATTGGTTTTTTTTTTTTTTTTTTTTTTTTTTTTTTTTTTTTTTTTTTTTTTTTTTGTGTAAGGATTTTCCCTGTCTCCAAGTATTTACAATTAAGAGCAATGAAGTTTCAGTCTTGGTAAAGAACTGTAATAGAAACAGTAATAAAAGCTAGACATCCTACCTTACTTACACCAGTTTAATTCCATGAAATATAGGCATACAAGAAGCTCTGGTCTGGTGTTTCACTGTCGATGTCATGTTTCTGTTACGGTACATTTGTCCAATGTAGATGATGTCGCATGCTATGATATCACTAGGAATTTTAAAATCAAACTTTGTGTGAAAGTAGAAACATAACCATTAGAATTTAAATTCTTCTGGCAATGTTTTGAACTCGTTCCTACTCTATAAGCCAAGGAGCCTGCTGTTTGAAAAGAGTTTCCTAAGATTCTTAAGATAAAAAAGGGATGTTTTCTGGGTAAATGTACATAAGGTATTTTAAGCTAACTAGCCTTGCAGCAGAAAAATATTCTGTACCATCAGTAAATATCTGTATCTTGTTTTATGTAACCCTACAATATTAATGGGATAACATTAGATATATATATTTAAAAATAATTAATGTATCATTTCATGTTAGTGTTTGTTGCTTTCAATGTCTATATTTAGAAACAAGCCCTTACCCCTCTTCTGCTTGGGCCAGCACTCATGAGAACACAAGAAAATTATAAATGTTGGGTTGCATGTGTTGTGATTTCCATGCAGATATGATAATGCAAATTATAGAGTCAGCTCTGGCTATAGGCATTGAAAAACATGTAGGGAATTTCCTCTTTGATGATAATTCTCTCTCTTCCTTGTTCCTAACCTATGGGCATAAACTGATTAAAATAATAGAGTTGTTACCTTCAGTATTTTATTTTTCCCCCATAGGTATCTAAATATATTTTCTTCATCAAAGAAGGGATCATGAATGAGAATGACTACGTAATAAAACAAGACATTATAAAAGGAAAGGAAACAGTGTTTGAATGCCTAAGCTTTCTGCAGACAAACCCAATTAGCAATAAAGGAGCTTTGACTTTATGGGAAAACTATCATGGTAACTCTATTAGAATGAAAACCAGACTATTTTCAGACTTTATCCCTTTAAAAATCTTATGGCCATTTGCATGTTTTTTACTATTGAATTTCCAACCTATTCATCAAGAGACAGACACTTTACACATTAAATTATGCTTTTGTGTGTGTATATTCAATAGGTCTTTTCACTCCTGTAAATCCACTATTAGTCCTATTACAATGTTTGCTTATGTCTTTTCTGTGTCAGGAAGCTTCTTTCTATTCAAGACTGCATGAAGTAACAACATTTCCTAATTTCATACAGTCCTAGCATATCAGAGCAACCCACTGAGCAGTTGTTCAGCTGTGAATTAGCTGTACGAATTCCTTGGTCCTTGGCCCATTGTATGTGCTTGGGCACTCTGTGGGAGAAGTCCCAACTTTCCCATCACAGCAGTTCTGGGAGGTGCTTCCCTCCCCCTCCTGCTCAGCAAATGGGCACATACCTAAAATGTCTCTGCTGACGATAAAGGCTCGCTATCTTAATGTTAAACCTGACATAACCAGTGTATGGTGTAATTCAGGCTTTGTCTATCTTGTGTCCTGAGATGCAGGAGGATAAGACTTTTTGAAGCTTTGGGTGGTTCTCTGTCTCCTCTCTGTCATCCCAGTAAGTGCCTCATGAATCATTCATGTATGATTTTTTTTTTCCAGTTAAGGTAAACTATGGCCACAAAAGCTTGGAAATGCATAGATTTAAATATATTTAAAGGATTTTAAAATTAAATTGACATATACAAAGTCCTTTGAGAGGTCTGAGTGAGATTCTCTGAGAGAGACTACAGTTTAATAAAAGCACCAGGACTCCATAATAGATTTTATGTCTGAAATACAAAATTCCAAACTTAAAGTACATCCCAGAATGACTATAAATCATCATTATTTCTAAGCAGATAATGAGAAATTATTTGTAAACATGACTTAATTGGACACACTCTGCTGATTCATTCTTTTATTTTACAGCTTTGGTGAGAAGCAGGCAGTAAAAAAAAAAAAAAATAGAAACTGAATAAGCTTTGAAGACTTAATTCTGTCAGCCAGGATTTTTCAAATGGAGAAAAAAAGAATAAGCAGCTTTTGCAAACTCAAAACATGTAGTTTTTCTTCAATTCATCACTTTGATATTCACTTTATGTAAAGGAGTGGAATCTGGCCGAAGGGAGAGCCCCTTGCCCCACTATCAGTAGAAGCGGTTTTAGTCATATAGAATGAAGTTTGCACAAAATATTTTGCTGGCTTTGGAGCTCAGGCAGCAGCTGGATATTTGAACAATTATAATGGGCAGTGGAAAGTTTACAGACTCCTCTAAAAGCACAGCCTTGAACCCTGTGTGGTGTGGAAGGCTGACATGAGGCAGAGTATATGAATCACAAAAACCTCTAAACCCTTCTGCAGCAGAACGTGGTTTTTGGGAGGTGTTGTGGGAAGCAGGGGGAAATACTCTCCTGAATATAAATTTTGTGATGTCAAAGTAATTTCCAGTAGCTCTGGAAGGGTAGCATGCTTTAGTAACATCTTGGAACTATTATAATAGAAATGCATTTTTAGAGGCAGCAGTAGAGACAGCAGTAGGGATGCATTAGTAGGTAATAAGAGTCTGTAGGGTAAATGAGGATAGGCGATAGCACAACGTTTTGAGATTTCATGCTGCCACTCACTCTACGGAAACAGAACTTATCTAAATTCCAAGATCTTCAGAAACAGGCATAATCTAATGTAGAGAGCATTAAGAAAGAATAAACTCCAAATTCTGTGCTGATTTATTAATTCTGCTAGCCAGCATTTTCAGCTTATGGCTAAACAATTAATATTCCGAGAACAGAAGAAGAGATCTTTTCTTGTCAGCTGTTTCTATAGCTCCTGCCTCATTGTGTCCTTCTTTGATAATAAATGAAGATGGCTTTTGAAAGTGTCATAACTGCCACACTAGCTTAAACATGATCATAATAATGAATTTATTTTCAGGCAATTGGATAATTTATGGAGCACTGTGTGATGGTCAGGTATAATAATAACACTTAGCATTTTAATATGTTCTTTGTGCTTTGTAGCTATCAGTCAGTCAATACAACATCTTTATGAGGTAGATGGGTATGCTTTTCTGAGTAGATGGCAATGCTCTTCTTTTACAATGGGCAAAATAAGACTAAAGGCAAATGATTGCCCAAGGCCATGCAATGAGAAAGTTGCAGAATTGGGATTAAAGCTAGGGGAAGTAGAACATTTTCTTCACTGATGATGTTTTTTCTACATATATGGCCAATAAACTAGGAGGGATGCAAAGTTCCCTGTTAATAGAGAGATGAAGAGATGTAGATATTTTTTAATAACAGACTATTTTCAGTGGAACTGTAAGTGTTTTTTAAAATGTATTTTAAAAGCTGTTCTCTGAATGGTTAACTTTGCCAGCTCAATGTAAAATAAAACAGATGTATAATGAATTTTATCTAGATCATGATCCAAAGCAAACATGTTGGTAACAAATTCATCCAGGACCTTTAAGTACCTGAATCTATATAGCAAATTTTTGTTTGCTGCTTTATATGATGTGTCTTTTAGATGATTTTTAATACATATTTTTACTGACATGATCAAAGCATACTTCTGAAATAATTGATAGGCATTGTGACTTCTTCATCCTCTGCCTTTTAGTGAAAAGGAGATGGAGCTGATAGCAAAGCAGCGTACTTGATGGACAATCAGTGACCCAGGTAGTAACATTTTGATTAACCAGCTAATCTTCATGTGTAAGGTGTTGTGTATCTACATTCTTATCTTGTTGGAATAAGGATATCTGACTAATAGAGAATTCTATAAATTAATGGAAAGACAAAAGTAATGTGAATAAAGGCATCCATTTGTTATAAGATATATTAAGATAATAATTATATTAAATGAATAGTTTTTTTTCAGATTACTCCCACATAATATGTTGTGTCTAAAATGTTGCTAGGATCTGAATTAACTCATTACCAGCTATTTTAGGAATCTCCCTTGGACATGAGACACCTTGACCTTTTGGGTCAGATTCTTAAATGGAAAATTAAATATACCAGCTGGAAAGCGAAGGTAATGTTTTTCTAAGGGGATCCTGTTGGAAAAGCAACTCTGTATCCCAGGCAATAGCTTCAAGCATCTGTTGCATTCAAAGTACTTTGCAAGCCTACTAGGTATAGATGTCTCTCCTAACTGTGCTGGTTTTCCTGCTTTGTCTTGCCCAATCCTGCTGTACACTGTTATGATCTGTAGTGAAAACATACCCTTGCTTTCTTCCCTCACTGAAAATATTTCAGTTAGATAGCTTTGAAAATGTCACTTGAACTGCTTTACTGCATAGAGTGTGCATGCACATGGCACCTATACTTTACAAAAAATACAAACAGCAACAGTTGGACACAGCCATTAGGACATCTTGCACCATCATCCCATCAGTCCTTGTGAGGGCAGGGACAAGGGAGATAAACATCTAGGTCCTGCATGCAAAATTTGTATGGGGCATTCCCTGAGATTTAGGGAAGGAGTGTTGTCAGTACTTGGTTGTTACTGTTACATATGTAACTCCATGGAGCTGGATGGGATCCACTCAAGGGTTCTAAGGGAGCTGGTGGAAGTGCTCACTGAGCCCCTTCCTATCATCTACCAGCAGCCCTGGCTAAGCAGGAAGGTTCCAGTTGACAGGAGGCAAAAAATGTGATGCCCATCTACAAGGGATGGAAGGATGTTTTAGGGAACTACAGGCTTGTCAGTCTGATCTTGGTGCTAGGGAGGCTCCTGGAGCAAATAATCTTAAATGCCATCACATGGCAGGACAACTGGGGATCAGGCCCAGACAGCACGGGTCTGTGAAAAGCAGGTCCTGCTTGACTGACTGGACAAGGTCTCCTATGACAAGGTGACCTGCTTGGTGGATGAGGGAAATGCTGTGGATGTGTCTAACTGGACTTTAGTGAAGCCTTTGACACTATTTTCCACAGCACCTCCTGGAGAAACTGTCTGCTTGTAAATTGGATATTAGTAAAAATTTCTTCACCAAAAGGGTTATTCAGCATTGGAACAAGCTGCCCAGGGAAGTGGTTGAATCACGGGGCTATTTAGAAGATGTAGATGTGACAGGGACATGGTTTAGCAATGAGCTGGGTTAATGGTTGGACTTGAAGATCTTAAAGGTCTGTTCCAACCTAAATTATTTTATGATTCCATGATTCCATTCCATGAATTGCTACAAAACAGAGTGATTAATGGACATTGAGACTTTGGTATCTGTCCTTTTACAGAAAGAAAGAAATAAGATCCATTCTACTTCAGTTTAGTACTTGATTCAGGTGCTTATACGCAACTCACATCTTCCTACCTGGCCTCCAGCTGCCAGTGCAGTGGGGCACAAGCCTTTCTTAAATCCTCTGTCTTATCTATAGCTGCAAATAGATAAACTCTGTCCTAAGAATTGGCCATGCAAGTGTCAACTTCAGCTGTGTTGATCACTAGAAAGGTCTATTTATAGTCAATGCAAAGAGCAGAGTTTGGGATGAGGTTTTTCTGATCTATTTTGAAAGTCTTAGGATGAGGAATGTCAGCCTGGAGTCTAATGAGCATTAACTTGTTCTCCATCAACTGAAGCAGGCCAGGAGGGCTGGCTTTGGTGTGTTTGCACTAGAGACATGTGATCTTAACCTCTTTGAGTGTGACTGGGCACAGAGCAGCCTGGGGCAGCCTGGGGCAGCTGATCCATCACTTTGTTTTGGTTTCTTGGGATACTACTTCATCTTAAGTTGAATTAAACTGCAGAAGTCCTTCTGTGTGCAAGCCAGTCTGCAAGGTGGAGGCTTGCCACAAGATCCCCAGGTACAGCATATTCAGCAGTTTTGCAAGAAATTTTGATTCCTTTTTTGGTTTTAGAATCAGGAACAATTTAAGCATAGAATTCAGCATGCAGGGAGTTCTCCCGCATAAACTTGGCAAGAACTTTATAATCAGTTCAGCTGCTCTTTTCAGGCAGAAATTATCCATCTGTACTGCTGATTAATATGGCTGCTAACTTAACCAATATTAACAGGCCTTGCTGAAGAGATATTATTACATTAGAAGTGATTAAAGATACATTCCAAGCAAGGAATGATTCTTGGAACCATACTTGTTATTGAAATGTTGACAACATTGATATCGGGATTTTAATATCCTGCTTGACAATTAAACTTCTGCCTGGCACAGATTTCCTCTGTATTTGCTCTATGGGATCGAGATATTACTTCTGAGTTACTGAAGAGAATTATATTCATGTACTGGTCAGTGAAAGGTTGACATTAGTGCTTTGTCTTGGCAATGTTTCACAAAGATGAGCCTAAAGGAACAAAAAGCAGCTGCCAACTGAGGAGAAAAATTCAGGTTCTCTAGTCTTTGCATCTTTCAGCTTATCTTCAGTTTCAGGTAGAATGCTTCAGGGTATTCTGTGTTGCCAGATTTTCATTTAACAATGTGGGGAGGTAGTTAGTCTAAGGAAAAGAAAAATTCTTCATAAAAGGAAATAACATCAAAGAATTATGAACTCCTTGCAGATATCAGTGTAGTACAGCACACTTTACATGAATTATTGGTATTGTCAATTCTTCTGGAGTGTAGAGAAGAATGGGGTCTGCTTCAGTTCACTGCTTAATTCTTCATTTCCTTTAAAATAAATGAAATTAAAGACAGCTTATTAAAGAGGAGGCATTGTTTGAATGTTTGGAGGCTGCCATAAAAGGGTGACTTCTATTTTACTGGTTTTCTAATATTTGTTATTTTTTTCAGACTTTTAAATTAAAATACCTTTACTGTGGTTTTCTAGGGGAAGAAGGGGAAGTTGTAATAACACACTGCATGTGTGTGCATAGCTTTCCAAATCTTCTGGATAAGTTTGTTGACAAATACCCATCCAATGAAACAAAAGGGGAAGTGCTCTAAAGAAACATCATTTTTAATAAAGCCATACTGAAAAAAAAAGTCTTGCAATATTCTAAATGAAAGAAAACTGCGGAGACAATTCAGACACCAGGTAATCCATATAAAACGGAAAAAGTAGTGGCTATCCTGTTTTTGAAAAACACATCATTTTTTGCTCATACTTTGTTAGATATTAGAGATGGACTTCATATAAGATAATGTTAAATATCTACAACATGGGCAGCTATACATGAAACATTCCCACTGGAGTTCCTTTACAATCAGTAAATATACAAATAATGACTAGCTTTTTCTTTAGGATTTTTAATAAGGGTCTCATTGAGAGTTTCTAGGAAGCTGATGCCCTCAACAGTCAAATTGCAAGGACACAGGTATGGCACAGGCATTGTCATATCTGCCAGGGGTATCTTATATATTCTAGAGCATATCACATGGCACTAAATGCCTATGCTTGAGGGTCTGAGTTGAACCCCATTAGTCCTAAACTTGGTCAGTGCCTCCTGGGATTATATGCATCCTTTTATACCATTTTTCCAATGCTATGATTGAGTATGATGCTTCCCCTAAATTGCTTTAATTCATGTGCTTCTGCGGGTTACCCAAAGTATCTTGCCTGAGTATTGAATCAAAGAAATCAACTTAACAGCATTAAACATTCCTGCTAAGAAAGCATTCCTTTATTATGACGCTGGGGCTGAGGAGGAGTGTACCTCCATGGTGTGTCCATCTCAACAGTTTTCTCATGTGTTTATATATCCTTTACATTATAAGACTCTGTGAATTCCCCCTCCAAGTCCTATCCACTCAGTACTGTCCATTGTCTGCAACCACAGCTCCTTTTGGGGGCTGTTTCTGTGTTGTGGCTCTTAACATGTGCACAGTTCCCATCTGCTGCCTTAAGGGGTCTTTTATTGTTATGAGGCCCTGGCGTTCCTCTTCAGGTAGGCACTGTCCCATCTCCCTCTTATCTAAGCACTTCCTCCTGGTCTTCCTTGATTTAGTGTTCTGGATGGGTATGGGTTTTTATAACTGGATCCTGGTTATGTAGTATTCCCTCAACATCGCAGCCCCTTGTTGTCTTTGTCCTCAAGCAGTTTCCTGCTGCAGAGTAGTACTTAAACAGCTAAGCAAAAACATTAAGCTTATATTTAAGAAGTCACAGGGTTTAAACAGAACTACAAAATTAAGCAAAACTACAGAATTATTTTGTATAGCTCATTTCAGTATTTCCCATGCCTCTTATGCCCAGTGCAACACTTCTTTTGGCAGCAGCAAAGGCCAAACTCAGTTATAGGAAACTTTTAAAACATACTGACTCAAGTTCTGTTGAGAATCCTTTTGAAGTACAATGAGTGACATATTGAATAACTGTGTCTAAATGACAGAACTTTATTGGAGAAGGAAGAAGAAGAAAAAAATCAACTATAATTATGGGAATCTGAATGGCTGATGACAGGTAAGATGACCAGAATCGTTGCTCTTTTTCCTCACTGTGCTCAGCACCAGCTGCATTCACCCTTAGTTCTGCCATCTAATATTGTTCCTCACCAACTTTTCCATCCTTGTTCACTGATCTGCTCTTTCTCAATGGTCTGTGCCCAAATGTTCTATTATTTCTCAAACATGAGTCCCCAGTCAGAAATGAGACAAAATACCTAATTCCCATTGATTTCCAATTGGTTTCAGTGCAAGTTGGACACAAAGACAAAAATTAGATTCTCAGCTACATTTTATGAATGTGGATCTTCCTATTCTGAAAACGCCAAGTTGAAGAGAACAGAAAATGGAAAGGAATAATAAGGGTTTTTTTTGCAACATGAACTTATTTTCTTAGATCTTTTCCAGGTTATTTTGAAATGTATTTTGAGGCATTTCAGTCTCTCCATAAGAAAATGTAATTTTAAGAGGCTAGTGCAAATCCTGTTTGAGAGAGAGGCAGTATAGGAAAAGCTGTGCCTCTCATAATTTAAATCTTAGTATCAGCTTCCTAGGGGTTTAGGAGTGGCTGGGTTTAATCTTTAAATGGGAGGATCTAATGTTCTGTATATAGATGTTATAGGTAATTAATAAAGATACATGTTTTTAATTGATTGACTGATTGGGGCTTTCTAGGACAGTTTTGCCATTATTGTTCAGAGTGACATTGAATAATTATGTAATTTTGATTTCAGAAGGACAAAGTCTTCTTTTGATAACAGCATATTTAACAGGTGTATTGTAGACTGTTAGTTCTTCCACAAAGTATGCCTTATTGCTTTATCTAGTAGTTTTTCTGTTAAGCTGAAAATGAATGGCTAAAACTTGAAAGGGGTGAAGGAGAATGTTCATAATTATGGAAATACAATTTTGCAATGAAAAGAGATTTTGCTCTCTAGTGGAATCTGACAGGAGTTTATGTAGCAGGGGTTTGTAAGACTATATGGATAAATGATGACGATACACAGCCTTCAATATTTAAATTTCTACCTCATCCATCTTAACAGGACTCTTTGGATAGAGGACACTCTTCAGACCTTTGCTTAGAGTTCAGAACATCTGACTGAGCTAAGGTGTCCCACTGAGCTGCAGATAGGCCAGTTTTCTGTGACTGACAGCAAACCAAAACCAGTATGGCTATTGCCACATCCAGCTGCCTGTGATGCCTCAGGTCTGTTATCTTTGTGCTATTTATACATTCATAGAGCAGGACTTTACTTCACCATGAGTCTAATAAGAGGTCTGAACTCTTGCTACTTGGTCTGTAATAAAAGCAGTTAAATTTCATTGTCACAATATATTCTTGCTTTGGGGTTAGTGTGTAACTATATGTGTATTCTGTGTATACAATATTATCGATGTACACATTGATAATTTTATGTACCATGGTCTTGCTTGAAAAGACCATGTGTTATGATGTAGGAAGCCTGGAAGGTTTTGTGTTTTCTATGTCATCATAAAATTAAAAATTATTGTGATCAATGAGGATGGATTTTAATTTTAAAGTTTTTGATATATATGAATGTATATTATGGCAAAAAGTTCAATGGCCACTAAAAAGGAACAATCCAGTCTTTTGAGGAAGACTGATAGGAATGGTTTATTTAGAGAAGAGTTAGTGAACTCCAGCTTAAAGCTGTCAATGTATAAGATCCTCTCAGTGGACTTTATTAAATATTTTCACAGGATTCAAAGTCAGGATTAACACTTCCACTTTTTTTGCAAAAAGAAAGCAGAGAATCAGATTCCTTGGGCTGCTCTGGCAGCTTTGCGCTGTATCGGCAACACAAAGCAATAACAAAGCTTTTTAAGAGGCCTGTTAAACCTGCTTTACACCTGCTTTGCATCACTGGAATGGTACAAAGCAGCCGGCATCCACTGGTGGGTCTGGCTCTACATGCTTAGCAGTCTGCTGCTGGTGCTGGTAGCAGCAAGAGGGCTGTGAATGACCCCAGCACGAACTGCACGAGTGATGTTTGGTAGTGGTAGGGTTGGACTGCTGGTATGGAAGCCAGAAAGACATCAAAAGGCAGAGAAAAACCTTTTCTGGTGCTAGAGCTAAACTGACTTACAGTAAAACTTCAAGTAATTTTTTCTCCTAACGTTTCTTATGTCCAGTGTTTCTCTGCTTCACAGAGCCCTTTTCTAGGAACATTCTTTTGGAATGCCCTTTGGAACATTCTTTTGAGATGGAGTGTTTTTCAATAAAAGGAGAAGGCCTCCATCTCTAGTGCCTCTACCTTCTTTTCATGGCTTCAGTGGTTTGAAGTGGCTGACACAGCATCATTGTGGGCATCAGTCCTTATCAAAGTGCTGTTTTTTTTGTGAATTTTTTTGTTTTTTTTGAAAATTCTGTGGCATTTTCCTGACCTGAAATCACAGGCGTGCCACAGCTGCGTGTGACTTGTGGGCAAACCTGCGGATTTGTGACAAGGACGGGTCACCTTGTATGCCTTCCCTGGAGAATTTTTCTCTGAAAATATTTGCTTCCTAATATAAACCTATGGGGTCTGTATTTTTGAATTTTTTTGCAGTGCATATGTCCTCTTTACAGGCAGGGTTGGAGACAAAACCTTTAAGTTTATGATGCTGAGCCTCTCTCATGCATTTTTAAAACTGCTTTGTTAAATTTCATATTGTTAAATGTTTCAATGGGCTTCCCCTGGGTGGAGGGTGCTGGCAGTTAGAGGCTGTGCCCCAGGCTGGAGGCTGGTAACACCTTTGAAAATCTTCTGCACGGATGTCCTAGCCCAGAAAGTGCATTGGTTTGTTTACAAATGAATGAATTGCAATGAATTTTACATCCACAAATTCTGTCAACCTTTGGCATGCTCAGTAGTGAAGCAGCTAAAAAGTTACTTTGAAAAGAAAGTAAGTGTCAAAGCTTTAAGAAATCATCTTTTGACTGAGCAGCGACTGCTTCAACTAAACTGAACTAAAATGGAGAGAGAAGGCACTGGAAATCTACCTGTGACCTTGTTTCTTGTCCTCTGAAGCTCCCATTCATCAAAGTGCATAGAATCTTGCTGGCCTCCTTGCTAAGCTGGGACAACCAGGAAATGACAGTGTTTAAAATTGCCTTTTCTCGCCTCCAGCTTCTCAAGAAACAACCCTTCTTTTCAAGCAAAGACCTATCCACAGCAAGTACTGAATGAGCACATTCGTCACAGGGAGCCATTTGTCAGCTCCAGTTGGGATTATTGTATGATGCTCTTCATGCTGGTACACAATATGGCTTAGGCTACCCCATACTCCAGTTCCCATAGTGATTGCTGGACTCCTGGTGACTGTTTAGTGTCCTGGTTCACTCCTCAGAGCTATCAATGCAACAAACCTTGGTTATTTTAAAGGGTCTTTACCAGTATGATTTTTAACTGTCCTGACTGTCATGACCAAGAAATAAGGACAAGGTCTACAAGTACCTGAATAAAATTCTTCTCTGCTGGGAGAAAAAAAAAAAAAAAAAAAAAAAAAAAGCTATTAAAACAGATTTTAGAACAGAATAGGTGAATTAAGTATCCTACTGTTCCCATTATGTGACCACATAATGGTCTTCTCTCTAACATGATGAGATTGATGCTCTCAACCTCTATGCACTGGCAGTACTTTTTATTGCAAATCCATTGAAACAAGAGCAAAGAAAATATGGCAAGTAAAAAAAGAAAAAAAAAAGCCAACACACACACACAAAAAAAACCCCAAACCCAAAAAAAAAAAAACAACCAAACCAAACCAAAACAAAAAAACCCAAAAAACAACATACAAGATACCCTTAACAGCATTTTGACAATGGAAACATAAAAAAATGTTAAATAGCACACAAAGTCACCTGGATACCTCAGATAGATACAGAGTGTAAGATAATTAGACACAGTGATGATGGGTAGCACACAGTGCAATAGGTGAAAAATTCTGGTACCTCTTTTGTAACTTCCCTGCAATGGTCTCTCCTGGCTGTTAGAATCTTTGTGTGGGTATATACATGGTAAGAAAGAGAACAGTGTAAAGTGAGCGGCCAAATCTTTCACGTTAGAACAAGTTTGCTGACAAGGCACAGAAATGTGTGAAAAGCCCTGCAGCAAACATTCAGTGTGCTCCATTTTTCACCAGAGGACAGCTGGTACCCAGATGGCCTGGTATCAGAGAAGAACAAAGCTGATTTAAGCCATGCACATTTCCCCCCACACCATGAGTCGGCATGTACACATTGTAGCTGTAAGCAAAGTTTTCTCCTGCCATCCCAGCCCAAATGGGTGGGACAAGGCAGATTATGAAGAAAGGGTTGGATTGTTGCCTAACAGGCTTTTTGACCTTCTTGGTTAGTTATATTAGGTTTTGGAATACAGTTTAATCTTGAAAAGTTGGTCTGGGCTATCAACATTTCAGAAGAGTTTTGTCTTCTGCAGTGCAGTGCTTACTGGAACAGGTTGCAATGCAAATGATTTTGGTTGCTATGTATTCTGAAAATCCAAAATGCAAAATGAGTATTTCAGATGAAGGATCCTAGCTGAATAAAGCTGGCACCAGTCTGATTCTTCAAAGATTCTTCCAAAACAAAAGGATTCTGTTTATTTTCCTTGTCCATAAATGTTGCACAGTCTTTGAGTATTGAGATTCTCTGTAGAGACCACTAATCCTGAGAGACTGTAATGAGAGCGAGCAGATTTCCACATCCTATTTACATGCAAAAGATGGATAAGGCAGAACAGTTTTCTCTCTTAGGTTTTCTTGTAGGGACACAATTACCTGACATATAGTAAGGTTTGTGGGGCAGAGTGTCATGTTCTAAAGTTCTAACTTTACCTGAAAATAAATGACCTGCCTGGTTCTTCATGCCTTCTTTTTTTGTCCTTGTGTATTTGAGGAATTTATCTTTTTTTACTGATTAAATACAATGGAGAGTGGAAGGATGGATGTAAGTAGTCAGAAGGATGCCTCTGAGCAGGGGTCATTGTCTCAATGTGGTAACAGGCTTTCACATCCATGGGTTGAAAGGCTTATGAGTTTTACAGGGGATAGTGGTGGCCAGTGATGCAATCCAGATTCCCATCATAAAATGCCATGCTCTGTGTTTCTAATTTTGTTTCATATGTTGCTTTCTACTGGACTGTGTATTCCAAGAAATATGTACAGACAATCCTCACTCTAAGCATAAAATAGCTGAAATGTCATTTTCCATGTACTCAAAGAAACAAATGGATACATTGGCACTTGCTACGGGTAACAGCTGATTTTTATCAAATAACCCTGTATTATTGAATAGTGTGTTGCTGACATATACATGAAACCCTAAAAAAATTGCAACCTTCACCTGAAATTCATATTTTTTTCCAAAATGTGGTTATGGAAAACAGATTAGCTGGGATGTGTTTCACAGATTTATTATGCAAACTAGAAAAGAAAAAAAAAATCACATTTTGTTTGTTTACTTGCTTATTTTTTCCCAAATATTTCTGATTTGTGCAATCAAAAGAGTGGAAAAGTGTCTCTCTGATCTTAATTCTTTTTTATAGTGAATCAGGCACCATCCTGGAGAGTCACAATTGTTTAGATGAAAAATTTGTGTAAAAGGCAGATAATTTGTGTAATTAGTTCAGTGCCTCTCTCCCAGTTAATGAAAATATTAATAATCTTGTAATTGTGTTCCTGTCTTTCTTTTTAAAGCATTCAAGGATTTTTTTTCCCTATTATTCCTAGCAGCCAAATTGTACTGGAGTCACAATTTGCTTTACAAGTGTCACTAAGTGAGTGAACTGGAGCAGTCTTTGAAGTGATTCATATCAAGTGTTTTGTGCTTTAATCAGCCTTTTTGGTTCATTTCTCTGTATGGTACCTCTAAGGTCATAAACCACTTGATATTTAAACAGCTAAGGATATATTTGCATGTATTTTTGTGACAATTCTGTCTGAAATTATGGTAAATATATTTTCCAGAGTAGGCAGAAGTAATATTTCATACAAACAGAGCCCTAGTTATACCTGAAGTAATGCAGTTGTGTAATATTATTTTGAATAATGTATCTCTAGCACATGTATAGTTTTACAGTTATAGTACAACAGGAGTCTCTTAGCTGATTAGAGTAGGTATAGTGATTGAAACATACATAAGTAAAAATGGAGCAACTATTCTTACCTTGTAAAAAAATTAACCAAACTGAAAATCATCCATCAGACTGCAGATTGAGAAGATGTAGCTGTATATTACCAAAATCACAGCATGTTTTTTTCCCCTGCTTCCTGGAATACATTTGCAAATGAGGAAGTTTATATCTTAATTTTGTGCCTCTATAATTTTAAAAGAATCTACAGGTTTTCATTTTTAGTTCATCTTCCCTTACTGAAGACAGAAGCCTTTCTCTTACTTTTGTTTTCTGCTTCTAAAACCATAATTTCATCTATGGATTAGAACTATCAGAAATATTCCTCTCACTGACTAATTTAGTCACTTTCAGCCAAAATTCTGCCAATAAAAAGAGGACTGACTAAAAGAACATGGGGGGAAAAGTGTAAAGCTTGAATTATAGTAGGTGTTTGAATGTTCCAAGTGGAATCGCTCTTGCCTAAATGTGGATGTCTACATAGGAATGTTTTTTCCAAGTGGTCGCTGGAAAGTAATGATTATTTCTGGGTTATGTTTTAGCTGATCTGCTTTAGATTTCTTAGGGTCTTCCCTTGCCATGAGTTTCAATCCAAATATTGTTTCATGTTGAAATGGACTCTGACCTACAGGTTTGGAAGTGAATGAATTCCTGACAGTTGCATTGAATACATTTACATTTGGGGGCAGAAGTCCTGTTCTACCTCACACATTTTACTTCCATTTTGAATTCCCATCCTGTTACATGCTTCTGTGTTATATTGCACAAACAATGACTTTAATCAAGCCGAGTAGTGGGAACACTTGTCATGTTTTAGGTGAGGCTAAACAGGTAACTAAAATACCAGGACTGATTGTCCAGAGTGGTGTACAGCCTTTTAAAAAATACTGCCATTGAAAAGGTATTTTCTCAGAGATTTCCCCAGAAATATAGCTATGTTTGTAAAATTGGCATTTAAACATCTGGGAAGCAAAAAGTTAGGCTTTGGTTGTTTGTACCCATGGACCATTTACCTTAGAATCAATAACACTGATTTCTCACAGGGTCTGCAAAACAAACTCAGCCTGTAGACTGCAACATAAAAACTGACTTCTGAAGAGTGGTAGATGTAAGCATTTTTATTTAGAATGTTCCCTTAACTGTGGCATCATTTGAGATATTCATGTTAGCTTCATTAAGCTTGGCAGACACTGCTGACTGCAACAATTTAATGAGCCAAAGAGAATTTAATTGTGGTCTACTCTCAAAGCATGTGTGATGAAGTCCACAAAAAGTAATGGCCATATAAAATATCTGAATCAGTGCAATAGAGAATATCTGTGATAAGCAGAATATTAAAGACTAATGACAAAACTTTGGTAAAGGAAAATATAGTGAAAACTGGCTACATTTTAGATGGGTCTGAAAGTAAAATTTTTTATGCATTCCATCTCTCATAAACCACACATTCTTTTAATCTCTCTGCCACATGTCAAAATGAAATGTTCAGGAAAAAAGTTATGAAGATGGCTCACTGAATGTTATCAGATTTTGATAGCACTGAATCCTATGGAAAGTATTCTTACATTGTTGTAACGTGTCTAGTATGTAAAAGCATTGAGCTGTCTCTTGTCGAGAAGAAATATATTATTCTTGGAGAAGTAAACCTCAAAGTTTTTCTTTCTCAGGAAAATGAGGAAATTTCTGTCCAACTAATTAGAAGAGCTGTTTCATTTTTTATACTTTCCTACTTGTAGAAGATAGAGTTTCCTCAGCAGAAAAAAAGAGGGATGTGCTAGGTAAGTGTGAGAAATGAAGTGCATCTGGAGTGCATAAAAAGCAGGAAGGCAAAAATCAAAATTTGAAACAATCCATCTAGAAAATGAAGAGACAAAAATAATATTTAGTCAAATATGTGAAAACAAGTAACAAGTATGAGAAAACTGGGAAAAAATTGAGTGAAATATTACATTACATAAAAATTTATTGACCAAACTAGAAAAGTCTGAGATGACGTGAGCAACAAGTTCATAAGTGGCTGAGCCATGGGTTTACAACACTAACCAATTAACAGATTTCTTGTTCATATTCTTGAATGTGAAACTGGTGTCCAATTTCATGTTAAATTATTCCAAGTTGTTTCATTAACTGAGATGTTGCTCTGATAATACTTCCGTCATTGGACTTGAATATACAGATTTCCCCAGAATGGTAATTTACTTGATTAAATTGCAGATAATACCATAAAAAAAGGCTACTAAATAAAAATTTATAAAATGGTAGCTTGAGCTGACAAGAATAAATCTGATTGAGTATGTTTTTCTTAAACCTGAGTGTCTATTTTCTGTCACTAATGAATTCTAGTTTTGAAACAGAAGCACTGCTTTTTTTATTGGGCAGTAAATAATGAATGCTCTTGTAAGGAGAAGTGAAGTTACCTTCTTGATTTTAATTCAGTGGTAAGATTTAATTGTTAGAAGGGTTTGGATTAATGTAAAAAAGTTTAGAAAATGCAACATATGGATGATAAAGAAATGAACTTATCGCAATATAATTATGTTGTCCAAATGTAGCCAAGTCTTACTGACCTTTTTTTTCGGTGCCTGTATAAAAAATACCATAGAATAATAGTATGATTTTTGTTGTAAGAATCCCCTCATGGACTTGAAGTTCAATCATGCCTCAAAGTGGGGCTAATTTAAAATCCAGATCAGGATTCTCAGGGCCCATCCAGTGGTTGGTTTGAAAATCTTCAGGGATAGCAGTTCCATGGCCTGTCTGATCATCCTATTCCAGAGGCTTAGCCATTCCCATGTAAATGAATATTTTCCAATGTGTAATCAGCATTTCCCTTGTTACATCTTCTAACCATTGCCTCTTGTCCTTTAGCTGTGCACCACAGTGGAATTCTATGTGTCTTCTCTGTAACACTCTTTCACGTTGTAAATGACTGCAACTAGATTTCTCTTTCACCCTTCTCTTCTCCAGGCTTAACAAAAAACTGATGTTATGAAGTGTTCCAGAAATTTTGATCTACAGGAAATTATATGGAATTCAGTTTTACACGGAGTACTCTCAGAAAAATCTCTGCAGTGATCATCTGACTTCATGGGAGTGTAGACATGCGGTCTTTTGACCCCTGTGCATCTGCATTTGCCCCATGACACAGGTTGTGCCTGGTTGCTTCATTCCAGGAATTCATTCTAGGTCATTCACCAAGTGCTCTTGTGAAGGAGGATTTCTGATGTGTGTGTGAGAGAGATGCACTATCTTTAACTGGAGAGGCTGCTAAAGGACTCCTGTTTAAACACACATAACCTTCACTTATAGGTTATTACCTGTGCGAAAATGCAGATGTATCATTGCATCACGGAGTAGTAATCTAGGTTGGAAAGGAGCTCTGGAATCATCTGGTTCAGTGCCTGGCATAACACAGGCCACACCATCCTATTAAAACTAGGCTTGATGAAGGCAAGTTGGCTTTGCCCAAGAGCTTTGGGGCTACAACACTCAGGAGAGTCCAGGTCTGTCCCCTCTTGCATCCAGGGTGGCTTTGACCCACAAATCTCCCTGCAGACAGGTCTACACTGGCCAGGCTATGGGGGAGAGACATAGGGTCACCCTCTTGTGTGGAAACTATGCTGCTGGCAAAAAGGAATCAAGCTAAATATTTTGTACAAGTGGATTAAACAGCTCCAGGAAATGCTGCCAGGTGTTGGAAAGTCAGTGTTTACTCTTAAATGCCCTGAATGCGCAACTGTGTGGCTTTGATCTCCTGTTTTCCCAAACAGTTCTCCTACATAATTTGGGAACAAGTGCAGATCAGGAACCTTTTCCAGCTGTCAGTTTGCATGTGGTCATCTCATTTTGGAAGTTAGGAAAATTTAGAGATGTAGATGTGTTGTTCTATGACCACAGTGTTGCTGCAGGCCCCCAGCCGGGTAATAATTAGCATTGACTCCATGATTGCAGAAAGCTGATCAATTACTTTATTATATCATTCTATACTATATTATACTATAGCTCTTAAGAGTAACCCCTACAGCCAGTACAATACAGCTTTGACCTAATTGGTCAATTAATCCAAACACCATCCACTGTCCAATTAAGAAATCACCCTTTGGTAAACAAATGTCCATGACACATTCCACATGTGCACAACAGCAGGTGCAAGTGGAGATAAGAATTGTTTCTCATTCTTTCCTCTGATCTTCTCACAGCCTTCCCTGGGAAAATGCCTGGGAAAGTCTGTGCCTGCTCTTTGTGGCCAGAGAGCTGCTGCCACACCTCAGGGCTGGGCAATAGCCATGAACACATCTAGTTTGCTTAAATGCTGTCTTAAAGAAAGATGGAGTGCATTAGAAGCATGATTGACTCTTGAAGCTCACTGTTAGGATTGTCCTGGACTCCTGTCACTCTCTTTCCTGAGAGGTTCTTAATTTAACAGGAAATGGTTGACTGTTAAACTGTAGCAGCAGAAGCTATGACCACTCACACAGGTGTGCTAGTCTGGGCTAAATGCCATAAACTCTGGGTTACAAAGTCAAACATTTGCCATTGCTTCTTCTGTCTCCAATTCTGTAAAGTTTTAGTTAATCCACAATAGGATCTATGTTCCCATTCATAAATGCTGAGAATTGACAGTTTGACTGTTTTTCTGGTAAGTAATAATTGCCTTCTCTCTTCAGGCAGAGAAGCTTATTGAACAGTTGCTCCCCCATTGTCAAGATGAGCACAGGAGCAAGTGGGAGTTTATATGAAAGCAACAAATGGCATGTCCTTCTCTGGGGCATTTCAAAGGAAAGCAGAGGACACTCCACTTGATGGAGGAGATGTACTGGAAACACCAACTAGATCACTTATCAGATGGACTTAAATAGGGAGATGTCATCTGAACCAGACCAGGAGTAGATAATGAAGTTACCGGCTGCTCAGCTCTACAGGCTTGCTGGTCTGCACAAAGTTGCAAGTTCAGCAGATGGCTAGGTGTCAGTTGAATGTGAAGTTGTCTGTTTGGGCACAGACACTTATGCAGGCATATCTCTGGTTCTCTGTTCTTAAGTATTTCCCCAACTCACTCCTGCCAGAGAAAGGGCACATGTGTACCTGCTGTGTTCAGGATGGTATATGTGTCTGGCATGGTGTCTGGCTTGTGCATGACACAGCCTGCAGTGTCTAATTGTGTGGCTGGAAGACTGTATGGCAATTCTCTAAGCCATGAAGCTAGCCAGGATTTGGAACTTTAGGTTCTTAAAAGGTAAGCTGGCTATATCTACATCTGTATCTAATAAGCAACAAAATATATTTTATTTTAAAGCATTTGTTTGGGCTCTTGCAAATGGAAATGGTTGCTTAACTCTTTTTAGGATTTTACCTTTCAAAATCTTGGCTGGACTCCCAGATACATGTAAAAGAACAAATGGAGCCTTCTAAACATGGCAATCAGCCATTACCAGTTGCTGAATGCCCATGTGACAAAGACAGTGCCAAGTCCTGAGCTGTGAAACAGATCAGCTCAGTAGCAGCCATCACCTGCAGCTGCTTGTTGACTTGTTGAATCTAATGTGATAATGAGAAATGCATTGGTCTTCACATTAAATACGTGTGCAGACATCCAGAGAGAGGATGTTTAAGAAGTTTTGGAATCAAAAAAAAAAGATGAGGGATAGAAGACTGTGTTCTTTGTCCTCATGGCAAACTTCAGCGAAATATAATGTGAGGACAAGGTAATGGTTGCGTAATAGATGATAATGAGTCTATTTGGTATTTCTGAGCTGGACAGGTTAAGAAAATTAATATTTTCATTTGAAAGAGAGATGTGGCTTAAAAGAGTGTTGAAAAGTATCACTCTTTGACATGAAGGCCAAGTTGTGCTGTTGAAACAGATGTTTTTGTAATCCAGATCTAGCACTCTCCCCTTAGGAATATGTGAAGTGTGATGGTATCTGTTTGAGAACTTTTGGTTTAAACTACCATCCAATTAACTAAGATGGAATGGTAGAATAATATTGATGCGAATTTAGGGATTTTTTACCAGCAGAACATTTTTTTTTTAATTTTGTATTTCTTGAAGTCACAGTGCTGTGAAGTTAAATTTTCTTTTTGAATGAATAAAATAATTAATTAAATTCTGTCAGTGAAGGGCGATAACAGCAAAAATGATACTTCTGGGCAGAAAGCTCTCATTTGTTATAGAATAATTAAAGTGTAGCATCAAATCTTCATATACAAATACATGTATTAACACTGTCTGTCTAGTTTAAAAGGAACTGGAAACTATAGTAATTTTCCAAGTTTCATTTTTAATGTTATTAAAGTCAAGCACAACCAGCTGGTGCTGCACTATTTCTTCTTTTCAGGATGGTGAAAATCTTTGAAACTGTTTGTTGTGAGATTTCCAAAGATCATGCCACAAAGAGCAAGAAATCTTATAAGATTTAGTAAAGAAGTTTTGAAGATAGATGTTATAGACTGGATTCACTATCCACAGAAAATTGCATACATGAGTAGAATTAATGCACACTTATCTCTGAACACACTCCTATGTGGCTGAAACCTACTTCTGATAAAATTTCTACCAGGAGGATTCTTGGCATTGACATTCTAAAACTTTTCATAATACTCTCTCACTAGACGCTTGTATACACCTCCTTTTAGTCTCTTTATTGTGCACCTAATGGCTTTATTTTTCAGATCTTCTATTTCTTTTCTGTTCTTTTCAGATCTTCTTTTCTTTTGTGTCCAAAAGCCACAGCTGTAGCTTCTTAACAACATCTTGGAAAGATATGGTTGCTAAACACTACTTAGTCTGTCTAGTCTATCCTCATAGTATTGAATTTAATTGCTTTGGGTTTATATTAAGTAATTAAGCAAGAATTAAAATTATTTAAATTTTTGTGCATTTTATGGATGTTCTATGAATACAAAAAACTATTATAGATACTGCATTTACCGTAGATAGTAAATTTTAGATGTTGTGTAGTTGGATTATTAGTACCAATAACATAATTTTTAGTATATATTTTCTGGAGGTGTTCATAATACGCTGTTAGTTTGCAAGAAGGATAAGAAGTGCAGTAGTTTCTGCTATAGCCCTTTAAAATCTCTTGGTCTCAGGGTGTTGCTAACAAGCTGCAATTCTATCTGGTGGAAATAAAAAAGCATGTTTGATATTTGGTGTGAGAGAGAATCCAAAGCTAACAACTGATTTATTGGCTTCTGTTCACATAAGTTCATACTCTGGCATTTCTGAATCACTTGGGATTTAAACAAATCTCCACATGCAATAAAATTTCATTGGATCCATAAAGTTGTTTTTAAAATGTGTTTTCAAGTCCTTGAAGCTTTTGATCTACATTCATGTGAAATTTGAGCCAACTTTGACATGTGGCTTCCAAACCCTCGGGTGAACATGAGCTTACATTCTGGAACCTGGAAGCAGAGCTGCAGCACTATGAAAACTGCTTGAGAATCTTTCACGACAGGTAAAGTTAAGCATGGCTTGAGGCCAAGATGCACTGCAGTTGATATTATCAACAAATTCTTCTGAGCTTAATTTTTTTTTAATTTTAATGTTTAGGGGAGAGCACTAAAACATTGGACTAAATGGGTGTCTCAAAAATAAACTAACTCATCAATTGTCTGAAACAGGAGTTGAAGAGTCAGTGTTTGATAAACTCCACTTTGGGACTGGATAAATCTTTTGTTCATATGCACTGATTGCTACCAGTAGACAAAAAATTACATCACAGGAAAATAAAAAGGAGATTTAAAGAAAGTGTGAAGGAAAGCAGTTTCTTAACTGTACTGTAACTATTCAGTCTACCTCCAAGCCCTGTTAATTCACCCGAAATCAAACACTAAACATATGGTATGCGCAGATGGTTCACGCAGCTGCTCAGGCCTAGAATTCAGGTGGGTGTTTCTCTGCAGTTTTATCATATTTTCTTTCAAAATTGTGTTCCAGTTTTTAATGAGGAAGTTTATGAGAATGCAGCAATAAGAAATGTCTCAGGTTACGAATGCTGGGAATAGAGAATACCTTCATTTATGCTAACTTGCATTATGGCCTGATGTCAGGCTCATGACCTGAAATGGTGACCCTCAGGGCACTTTTCTCAATGGTTATTTCAGAATTTGCTTAACATATATGCTGAACATGGGTGCTGAGATTCCTGTACCAGCTCACCACCACAGAGGAAACAACACTAGATTTATTTCCCCAGAGAAGATAATGGTGATGAAAGACTCCCAGTAGAGCAGGTGGCCAGTGGGAGTTATTGAAATCAGATAAAAGTTATTTAGAGAGTTTATATGTGCTAACTGTTCATACCAAGACTGTGTGATGCTCTGGGATAGTGCTTTTTTTCCTTTGTAGAGCAACAGACTAAATCAAATATGTCCTAAGAAACACAAGATCACACTGGATGATCTTGTTGTCAATTTTGTTCTATTCTCAGCCAGTAAAGTACTCAATATAAATTGTGGGTGTTAGGAGAATTTAGTATTGATACTTCCTGCATCAACACCCTAACTTGTTTCTTGCCTTCTCTGCAGGGCTCTCTTTCACATTTAGAAATCTATCAGAAGGAGATCTGCAATTTTTTCTCTCTAGATCCCTGCGTCTTTCTCATTACACTGGTATTGTCTATTTTATTGCCCTTCCTTGGATTATGTGGAAGAGTCACTAGTGCTGTGCTGTCTGAAGGCTCAGTCTCACAGAGCTGGAACCAAGGTGCTCTGCTTACAGTGGATTGATTGCAGTAGACCTGTCTGAAGGGACCCAGCATCCCATTCACTGACACACTGTGGTTTTAGAGAGGTGGCTGGCTAAAGGCTTCAGAAACACAATTAGATTAAATATAATTTCTGATATTTTCATTATTGAAATAAAGCTGCAGGTTTTACAGACTATGAGATCAAGTTTTGTTCTTAAGATTAAAGAATTGAAGTCCAAAAATTGCAGTCCTCTGGATTTCACCAATCAGCTGCCTAATTCTAGAGCTGTCTGAATAACATATACAAAATCACTAGTGAAAACATGTGATACAACTAGTTAAACAACCATTTTTACCCTGCTCTCTGGACTTGAGAATTTTGATCAAAGGAAGGTTTCTTCCAGAAGTATGAGCCAGGCAGAGTTGATCTAATAATTTGGTGAAATAAAAAGGATCATTCTGCTTCTCCTTCCCTCACCAGCTCTGTGTGCACCCTCAAACTATACCTTGCACTGCTTCTGGAGTTTGTCAAAGCATTGATTCATTTACCAGAATTTGGCAGATAACTAACCTAGCAGTAAAATGAGTATTTTCCTGATTTCAGCTGATCACTGGGGAATCATATAATTGTCAGAATTGGAAGAAGGGAGAGGAGAAGAGGAACAGAATGGGGGTTATAGGACCATCATTCACAGGAGCAGTTGCCAAGTAAATATGAAGCTGGTTCAGCGGCCTTGCTAAAGCTCATTTTACAGAGATGATGCCTGATAGATGGATGGCATGAGGACCTGTGCCTTAGTAAAGTGTTTCTCTGTTAGCTAACTTGGATTTCTTCACACTTTTTAAAAAGATTTAATTGAGGTGCTTTTCTTCCTCTACTCATTGATTGTATATAGGACTGTGAATTTTAGCATTAAGTTACTGCTGGGCAATATGTTGCTCAGCTTTGCAGTTCTCAACTCCATGCCAGATCTACGCCTACTTTTTCTGTGAGAGTTGACATTGAAATTATCTTTGGTCTTTTCTGAGGCAATATTAATGTAGATTAAAATTAAATTCATGCTTTTCCTGTAGAAAAAGGACAGACAAAACAGAGAGGAGATTGCTTGGTATAAATAAATTTAAAAAAATAGCTAAAAACAGTGAAGTTATCCACCAGCTGATGATCTTGTCTGCTTTATTTCATTTTTCGCTCAAGCCATTCTGATTGGGATTTTTATTTACCTGTGTTTAATCAGGCTTATCTCCACTGCAATTTTAAATATTTTTTGTATTAAGAACTACAGGAGGACCTCTAGATCTGGGCTTTTTAAAATTTAATATAAGTCCACTTAGATGAAATTGCTTCAAGATATGGATCCTTTCTGCTCTTCAGTAAAATTTCATTAAGTGGCTCCATCTAAAATATTGGATGGATTTATCTCAGAGTAAATGTTTTTATTATCCCCTTCAAAATAAAACACTTCTCTTAGAAAATGATGGAAAGATTGCTTTCTACTGATATGACTACAGTGCAATAATAATTGAGGCAACTCCTAGATTCTTTGTCAGGAAGGGCACTTTTCTGCCTGGAAGGTTTCATGTAAATACATTGTCCTTGCTGTGATAGAAGCCCTCCCCAGTCTAACCTAGTTCATCAGGAACCAGAGGAATGCACATTATAGGAAATCTAAACCTGGATTTGTTGGTTTTGAAAGAAGTAAATGATACAGGGGGCACTTTAGGTGAAATGTTTTGCTGCAGAATAATAAAGTCTAGATTCTATTGAACATGTAAGACTGAAGATTGTAAGTGGTCTTATTAAATTAGAAAATAAAAGATTTATTGTTTATTTTTAAAATAATATTGTAATGTGCCTTGGTGCACTATTGGTCACAAAATTTTATCTCAAGGAAATATTGTCCTAATTGGTTTACTTCTATTTAAACAACTTTTTTAAAAATTACTTTTTTAAGTTGAATTGACAGTTTTTCATGAATTTGTCTGTGAAAATGTGGGTCAGGCTAGGTATCTGCTGTTTGTAGGAGAAATGTATTAAGAATTTATGTATCCATGGTGAGATGAAAGGATTCTAAAGTTATTTAGAACATTATAACACATTAATTATTTTTTTTTCTTGCTTGCTTAATTTCTAATTAACATTTTAGGATTGTTAAAGTAACTTTCAGTACAAGAGTCATACACGCTTTTATGCCTAACATTGCATCTGAGATACATTCAGATTTTTTCCTCTTCTTTGTACAGGTTTGAGAAGAAAAACCCATAAGTATTAGTTCAAAGGATCACAAATATGTCCATGTGATAGTGCTTTAAGTGTATGTTGATGAAGCACCTTTGCATACTGAATTTCAGGTTAAAATATCTCAAACATACCAATACTGAACATGAAATAAAAGCTTTCATCTCAAAAGTAAGTTCACTTCTTTTTTAACTTATGCAAGAACTTGGCTGACTTCTCATCATTATATTTGCCTTCCTATATATCTGCTTTTGGACTATTTCCAAACAACTAGAAGTATAAAATACAATTCCTTCTCCCCTGAGATTTTCAGTCCAAGTTTTCTCACTTCAGAGTGTAACAGGGCTCTGACTTGATTTTTAAGATGAATAATAGTTTAGATGAGAAAACATGTTCTTGTGTGGCTATACAAACCAAATTTTAGCTTAGTTTAGGACACTAAACACGTTTATTCATCTAGAGTATGGACAGAATATAAAGTGGTGATTGTACAAAAGCTTCAGGAATCAGTGATTCTAGACACACCAGTGGATTTAGACTAGGTTTTTAATCTCTCAGCTCTGATTTAACAATAAAGCACAAAGAAACAATTATATATTATTTTTTATTTTTTTGTATACTGTTTAGTTACATTTTATACGTTAATGGTGGTTTCAAAGCACTATGTGAAGCTCCAGATCTTTTGAATTTACTCCCCAGAAATCAGTTATTGAGCTGAGGTGGCAGCAAATGGCTCAGCATTTTGTTTTATGGTCAGTGAATGAAGCCTGATGAAACTTTGCAAACAGGAGTACATGGCAAGAGGGTGCAGAGGCACAGTCAGGATTAGTGCCAAAGCTTGGATGCTGCCATATGCTTGCATAAAAGCAATGCTTCCAAGCGCTGCTGTTGGGTACAAAGGAATTTCTAATTCCACCTGAAGTTCATCCAGAATCTTGCAGTAGAATAACTAAGTAACCTTCTAGTAAAATTGCTAATCACCTTTGGGACAACAAAATGTAAACAAAGGAATGATCTTAAAAATTATGATTGAAGCCTGTAGCATTTTAACGACCTGGCAGCTATCACTGTATTGCTTTACAAACAAACAGAAACCAATACCAATTTGTCTCTTGGGCAGGGAAGTAATTGTGTAATGACTCAGATTAAGTCCTTTGCTTTTAGAACAAATCTCAAGACTGCATAATAAGGTATACTTAGAATCACAGAGTTTAAGTTGGAAAAGTCCTGTTAGATCATATAGTCCGACTGATAAACCAGGACTGCCAAGTCCATCACTAAGCCATGTTCCTAAGTGCAGGGGTGGTGATGCAACCACTTCCCTGGCAGCCTTTTTCAATGACTGACAGCCCTTTCCATGAAGAAAATTTTCCTAATATCCAATCTAACTCAAGCTGCAGTGCAGCTGCAGTAGAGCAATTTTTTCAGTCACATTTCTGTAGAGTTAGTGAGCAGGCAGGATATCCTCCATGCAGAAAACCATTATGTTTTCTACCTCACTAGCTACTTCAGACCCTCTGATGTCTGAAAAAGTATTAGGAAATGAGTAGAGATTTATTAAACAGGAAACACACTGGAGTGAAGAATAATATTGCTAAATTCCCTATTTCTGCCATGAGAGACATAAATTGAATGGTTCTATAAAATTTGAGGTTGCCTCCTATAAAATACTCATAAGCAAATAAAATTACTTTTAAGCTATCATGCACGTCTGTTGATTTCCCCAGTGGAGTTAATTTTAGATCCTGTGACTGGAGGAAGAGACAAAGAATTCCAGCTGAATGCAGAAGGAAGATGTCTGGCATCAAATGCCAAATTCCCCATCCTGGCTTTGAATCAGACATACCTTGCTCCTAGGAAGGAATTGGAGCATCATAGGAAACGATACTGGGGAAAGAGCATAGGAAATGACACTGGGGAAAGAGAGAAGTTAAAACCCAGAAAAGCTGGTTGTACTAAAAGTGAAGAAAATAATTCTCTGGAGACATGTCCTTTGGCAAATTTATATAAATGAGCCAACAGTACTTTCCAGAAACGTAATAGAGACCTTCAGGAATTACACAAAATACTCACTGAATGTTTCTCTCTGGTACCATCTTTCAAGCCTTTCATAAAATTCCTTAGTGACAACATCAGACCAAGACCTATCAATTTAATGGGGTTAAGGTGTGCTTATTTCCCATAATGTGTAAAGAAATAGCTGGCATGATGCCTGGCCACTTTGATTCCTTAACTCGGCAAGCCAGCACATACTTGCTTCCTTGAAGTCAGCTCTTAGCAGGAATTCAGACCAGGTCTTAGACCTGTGCTGCAGTTTCTTAGTGAGACCTTTTGACCATTATACTCTAGCAGTTACCTGATTTTTCAGCACATGAATTATAGTACAATTATATAGAAATGTGTGGACTACAAAGAAGCATGTATGTATGCATGTGTAGTCATGACATGCAGTATACACAGAGCTGATATCTTTCCCCCCAGTATTCTAGAGAATGTCTCTGTAAAAGTATAGCTATTCCAAATTTGTGCTCACGGTGGGATTCAGAAGACAGCAAAACCAATGGAGGACGTACTGCATACAGTATTTGGGCTCTGTTGTATGGAAATACAAAGCATAACATGAGTAATTAGTTATTATTAAACTCCTGTCCAGTCAAATGGTCAGGTTTGGAACAGAAAAATACATGGCAGGAAACTGCTGCTCTGGGGAGGGGAAAACTGCAATAGAGCAGCAGACAGCCTTCATTTTTCAGAATACTTTAGAGAGCAGTGTTAAAAAAATGTTCAGAATAAGTGACTTTTGAAAAATTGCTTTTAAAGTTATGTCATAAATAATTTTAATGCATGAAACAAGATGGAAGTCTGTGACCTACTTCCTGAAGTGGCTTAGATGCAATTTACACTTAGGAAATGCAAATTACATGCAGAATTGTAGCATTTTTGATTTGCATCATTAAGTGTGTAAAATTTATTAGGGAGACACTTTCATCTTTGGGGAAGTAGGAGTGTAGCCACTGTCATATGAGCACAGATGCATTTCTGAGTGAGAGGTGTAGGGGTTACTCATGTAATTTGGTGATATAAAGGAAAACAAAGTTTTAATGCAGGCATGAGAACCTAATTTCACCCTACTCTCAATGGATGCATCGAAACACAGTCAAAAAGTTGAACTGTGACACCTTCTTTTCAAAAAGTAATTTAACTTTTATATGGGCTGAATCATGTCCATCATTCCCGTGATGTCCAGATGTGCTAGATCTCTAATAGAGCTACTACAGGTAAATGCCTAAACCAACATGAATTATGTCCAGGCCCTCTTCACAGTAAGGTCCAGCCCCAGCATTTCTGCTAACAGTTTGGCTAACATTCCTCTGTAACTAGTTCCTGCTTATTATGGACCACCTTCCCAGAATACCAAAAGACACAAATATTGGATAAATATTTGACACAGAAGGTAAATGGCACAGAGTCCCCTTAGACTATGTAAAAATTTGACTTCTATTACATTCATCTTGCTACAACTGATGCCAGCTATCTGTTCCTTGAATACCCAGTGATTCTTTTCTTTCATGTTAGACTTTCAAGGATTGCTACAAAAGGCAAATTTTTAGAAACTGACTTGTATTAAAAGGAAATCTAGACTTCAAACGTTTGCTGTGTTGTCAGTGTTTATGCACTGTGTATCTCAGAGCCTATCTCTGCCTGTCTCAGTGGCTTGCACATACAGCAGGTGTAAGTATAGCATTATGTGGGACAAATCCTCTGTGCTTTGAGCTGAGGAAGCAGCTTGTTTCATTTTATTTAAACTAATGATCTCACAAAGCCTTTCCACTTGATTAAATTACTGATAGATCAATTGCATTTTATTTGTAATAAAGCTATTTTTTAATAAAGTCAGTTCAATCTGGAATCATATCCACATGAAGTAGGTAAACTAGAATAGTTAAGGCAAAGAAGGAGAATACATTATTCTGTTAAACTATGCTGTCATTATGTCAATCAATTTCCCTAAGTATACATGTTCTAATGGCCTGATTCTAGGAGACTGGAAATGTATCCTTCTAATCTTATTTGCAGTTCATATGAATTTGGTTTTTTTAAATTGTTTTTATATTTATTTACTTCATTGCTTGCCAGATGATAGAGATTTCTGGACATGGGCAGTAATATTCTATGCTCGCACCTCTAATTTGTGTATTCTGCTCTCCAAGGTAAATTTGCGAGATAATAAAATCTGCAGCAAAGTTACTCTATCCAGACCTAAATTTTTTAAGCTGAATTCAACTTAGTGAAATTATGAACCTTTCCAGATGTGCCATAATGGAATAGAAAGCATACTCTTGAAGTAGAATGAATTTTGGTGACAGGTGTGTTGGCAGTGATTTGCAGATTCCTTCAGAATGGCATAAAAAGTCTTTAAGTTCCTTTTATAATTAGATGAGAGTGTGTCCCATTTTTTCTGATTGCTGCTGGGATTTTTCCATTAAGAATGAAAACAAGCATCTGCCTTGTAGGGCCTTATGAATCACAAGCCCAGATGACATGGTGGTGGGACGGCAGTGTGTCCTCCAATTTATTGGACCCGCCAGTTCCTGCTTGGTGGCTCTTGTGTCAGATGGAGGAGACCAGAGGCACCAAAATGTTGGTATTTGAAGCCTTTCTCTGCCTTGGAAAGCTGATGTCATATTACTTAGGAAATGTAATTCCCTTTTCCCAAATGGCTAGGACTTAAAACCTTCTGTCAAATGCAGCTGGAATTGCCCAACATTTCAAAAGCTGTGGGTGGGAGATGAAACAGGTGAGGTCTGAGAGATGGGCAGAGTGACTGACCGGTGACCACACACAGACTCCGTGCTCCCTTTTCACCTGAAAGCAGCGTGAGTGTCTTCCCTCACCAGTTGGGGATGAAGGAAGAGGCACTTATCAGGGTTAGAGTGACTCCATGGTATCTGCTGCTTCTCCAGCAGCTGACACAAGAGTGCTTTTAGCCCGAAAGAAGATTGGTATTAAATGTTAAACTTTACAAAGACATAAGTTCTGACACAATTTTTTCACCCCCCTTGTGGTTTTCCTTGAAATTAATTACTGGCACTGTAAATGACCCTTTTATTCATGTATTTCTTCTGCTTGTCTCTGGATCTTGGCTAACAAATCCTTGGCTTCTCAGCAAAAGTCTTCTCAAACCTCTCAAAGATGGATTTTCACACTGTTTCTCATCTGTGGAGTATCTGCTCAGCATCCATGAAAAAATAATAATAATGAAGTCAATTGGGTTACTATAGATTCATATGGTATAGAAAATATTGTCAACTTTTATTTCTCAGGTTTCACTTTTTTATAATCTAGTGGGGAATGATAAACCTTAGCCACTGATCCAGAGCACATTCATTCTGTCTCTGGCTTTGCTTGTATTACATAGTTTTTCTTAAAAGAAATATTAGTTTGCTGTCAAAACAGAGTCAAGTCAGTGAAAGGTGGGAGCAAGATGTGAAAAATTCAGAATCAGTAAAAAAAAAACTTTAAGTGGCACTGGAGTCACTAGTAAAAGCTTTGTTTGTTACTCTGCTTGCCAAGGCATCTCTGTAAGTGGCTACGATCCCCTAGCTCCTGGTAGTTGGATAGCTTGTAGAAATAATCTGTTTGGGATTGTAATGAGAATATGTTTGTTCAGAGTTTTTTGGTGGTTTTTTTTCCTTTGTATTAGTCAGCTTTATTGGTCCCTATTCTATGCCAAAGAATCTGAGGGTTTATTTCCTGAACTCCTGAGATTGAGATGTATAGAGTATCCTCAGTTTCTATAGTATCTGAAGGGAACTGAAGGACTCTCCAGGCCAGCAGCTATACCATGTGTTTATATCCTGTATTTTCTTTTTCCCCTCACCCAAGAGCAGTGAAGAAATCATACAATGTGGCTGCATGTTTGGTGCTGCAGGCAATAGCATGTCTCTAAAAGGTTCTGCAAGCACAAGAGTAAATATGATAGCTTCTGGGCATGTTCCAAGACTGAAAAAAAACCCCTTCTGCCTCTCCTCAATCTCCTTCTGTTTGTAGACATGAACACTGTCAACAGCATTTGCTTCACTCAGGGGAGCATATGCATCGCAATATGGCCTTTAATTACTCAGTTGTAAACTGTTCCTCAAGTAATATGGAATTGTATCCATATTGCTCTGTAACCTCAGATCACTGCTGCTCTGCATGGGACCCTTGTGTGAAAAGTACGTGGAATTGCACAGTAATATGTTATAAAATATTTACATGTCTTAATGCTGTCTGTAGACTGTTAATTTTTAGTTTTAGAAAAGCTCACTCTTGCGAGGCTGCTGTTTGCAGTGCACCCACGCACTCAGCACAGCTTTGGTGAGTGTGTTCGCCTTGGAGGACAGATCCTCACTGACTTCTCAAGATACAGATGGTGCTGTGACCTGAGAAAGGTTCTGGGGAGCAGTCATGCATAGGAACATGATTTTCAACTGTGATGAATATACACATCATTGTGGGTTTATGCTGAAAAACTGCAAAGGTTCACCTGACTTCCTTTGGAATTCCTAATGATTGAAGTTTTTATTAGTCTGTTGATTTCAGTGCTATTGTTAGAAATACAGGCCTTAATTCTTCCACCTAGACATGCTTGCACAGATGTACTTATGTAGAATTCTGCAAGGCTTAAATCTTACACTGCAATAGGCTGTGTTTTTTCTTTCTTTTTCTTCTTTTTTCTTTTTTTCTTTTTTGATGCCTGCTCTGTAAGTCAAGAATGGACACATTTAAATTTTTCAGAATAAAATGCATGACTTAACATTTCATGCAGAGTGTCAAGACATTGCAGAGTGTAATTTTAAGGATGAAAATGGATATTGGTAAAAGGAAATGCTGATGTATCCAAAACTCTGCAGTCCCAAAGGATGCCACTGTAATGTAATTTGCTAGAGATTAAAGCAAGAGAGGAAGGGTCTCTACTGCCTGCCATACTGCACTAACAACAAACACAGCACATTTTAAAATGATTAATGGTGAGAGGATAAAAAACCTATTAATTTTAACAGATGTTAGTAAACAGTATTTAATAGGAAGAAGGCTGTACAGGATGTCTGATATGTATTTATGTCCAGTCAGGGGTACAAAAAGAGAAGAGTATAAATTATTCCTGACATCTTGATTCTCAACATAATTCTGTTGCATGTAGAAAAGCTATGCAATATCTTTAGTTTATTATAAGCTATGTGACCTGTGTGTGTGGTTATGAAATGTTGACAAATGTTTTCCTCTAAGCAGAAAGAGTGCTGTCAGTCTGGAAATGTGGAATTGCTGTGCTTTAGCTAGCACTAACTCTTGGGCTTTGTTCCATCATTTTGAGGTGTTTGCTGTAAAGTGTAAATTTGAAGAAAGATGCTGTTTTGTCAAACCTGGGAGTAGGTCACTGGAAATACTGTGTATGGCTAAGGATAAAGAAAAGGGGTAAGAAAGGCAGGGAGGGCGTGGTTATGACATTCATTTCCCTCAGAACCTTTGTTCTGCTATAGAAAAGGAGTAGTGTCCCAAGAAAGAAACCAGTTAAATATAAAAACTAAAAATATCAGGACTCTATTGTACATGAACACAAGGAGAAATGCTGCAAATTAGTCACTGTGTGTGAGAGGAGGAGAAACCAGATCCATAATGGTGTAAGTCTACACAGCCCTGTGTGAATCAATGAATAAATACTGAAGGAACAAATTGAGGGAGGAAGGTGCCTGGTTGGGCAGCATACACTCAGAATTGTGGGGCAGGGAGGATGCTGCATTCACTGAGGGTGTGGATGTGGAAAGAAGGGACAGAACCAAAGAAATGCATTAAAATGATGAAATCCCTTCTTTCCCCTACCCTGTGTGTACATGACATTTGCTGCTAGATCTTTGGAGCAGGTCTGTCTGTAGAGCTGTGGGCTGGAGTCAAGACTTTTGACTGCACAGAGCCAGGTACTACTCAGTGGGAATCTGGTATTGAATAGGTAATTTTTAGATGTGTCATTCTTGCCAGCTTCCATGGTTGCTGTAGAAGGAAGCTTTGATTTTCTTAGCTCAAGTACTTGTCTATTGACTTCTTTATGATTTGAATAAAATTCCTTAATAAATCTCCCACTCACAATAGATATGCAATCCTTGTCCAACAACTGGCATACTCTGTGTAAAGACACGGCACATATTTATGGAATGAAGAGAATAGCACGTTCCACTACATTATTAACACCTACACTTGCTGTGAGAAGTAATATATATATATTAAGTAGCAAAAGCAGGAAGAGTCTGCAGGAAGAGATGGAGACCAAGGGAGTACTGGGCAGGGGTCCTAAGGAAGAGAAGCCCTATATACTACCAGACAGGCTACTGAAGGTTCCTAGAGGAGCTATTGCCCTACTATTGAATAGGTTTCTGGGTAAAAGTGCCTAAGGAGGAAGATGTTCTATGTCCCACTTTTTAGATTATAAAACCTTCAGCACTTCCTAATGCAGACAGAGCCTCAAGAGGTCATAGTTTCTGTCTCAAAAATTAAGTTTCACCACCACAATTCTTCTATAACCGCCACAGTGAATTTTATTCACCACCACAGTTTCACCACCACAATTCTTCTATTAGTTGCTTTCAAAATTTCTCTACTCTTTCCTCTCCAGAACTATGGACTTTTCCTCATTAATCTATTTCAGAGTACCTTATCTCCTTCTCATCCTTCCTGGTTCTTCATGGTGCTCCTATTGGCCTTGAACATCCTCCTACTGAAGCCTTTTTTTCCTTTTTTTTCTTGTAGACTTTTCACTTCAGGCACTCTGTCACTTCCACTGCGGTGGCTGGCATCTCCTGCTGCCACACCTGTATCTGGCATTGTGGGTTTTTTGGGGAAAGTACCTAAAATCCCCCTCTTCTTCCAACCCAGGGGCAGACAGCAATTATGAAAACAAAAAATATCCTATAGTAGAGACCTCAGGGAAATATCTAGGGAGGAATAGATGCACTGTAATCTCAGATGCAGCTGTGAAGTGCCCAGATCTTGCCCAAGTGCACTGAACCCCGATAGCAGAACAGTTCTTGGAGAGAGGAGGATGATAACCGGAAGGTAACTGATGTGGGGACCACCTTCTTATCTACTTCTCTCAGTGTTAGCAGGTAGGCTTGCTAGATGGAATCATAGTCCTTTTAAAAATGTTAGGATCTTAGGCTTGCTTATTTTTAATTTGTCAGGAAAAGAAAAATATCAAAGGAACAGCTAATTCAAACAGCTCATTCAAGCAGCTTATTCAAAGGAACAGCTCACATGACTTCAGTTGGTTTGCAGTTGCAGAATTACAATATTTGTTCAAATTCCAAAAGAAGCCTTTTTCTAAAATTTCTTCTTGTCTTCTCCTCTGTGACAGGGCCATGCCTGGGAGCATATATAATGCAGTCTATCTATAAAATGACCCAATTTACCTCAGCTGCCCAAAGCAGATAGAAGGCCAGGTCTTGTAGATTTAAAAAAAAAATAAAAATCAGTATTTAGACTTAGGTTTTGTTTCCAGTGGATTATGTGTTCAGTCCTTAGTATTTTCTCAGACACCTCAGTCTAATGTCCCAGCACTAAAAGGGCCCAGAGACGATGACTGTATTTTTTTCAAATCAAAGAGCAGCCTGGTACTCTGTTACACACACTTCCCAACCCCTTTTTGTTTTCATGCAGGTTTTCAACTCTCTATGGAAGCTCCCTGGTACCTTGCTCCTGAGCAAAGTGCTAATCTGAGCTCTGGGACAAGGCATACTCCATTCATTAGCCATGAGCTGCATTTGCATAGCAGAGTATTCTAAAATTCTCATGGAACAGCAAAGAACAGGCAACCAGCCTGGGTCAGGGAGAAATTTCCTCTCAATGCTATGTAATTCTATGTTTGTCTTGTATTTTCCTCCAAAGCAGGTGGTGAAACATTGTTAGAGCAGGATATCAGATTAGACAGCCCAGGGCAATGTGTGCTCCTTTGTTCTCCTTCTTTCTGCCTCTGAGGCAGCTGGAGGTGGCGCACCTGTTTTCCAATCTCTCTGAGAGTCCAAGAAATGTCTGCAGCACATAGAATATTGCTTTTCACTATGGTGCTCCTTATTTCTGTTGCACACCAGACTTGAATTCTTTAGTGAAAAGCGTTGTAAGAATTTGTAGTACAAAGTGGCCACATAAACAGAGACTTGAAGCTGTGTGACATTATGCTTCTCAATGCTTGTGCATTGCAAAGTGCAGGGAAGAGCGACCACACACACACAAACAGTCAAGACAGAACATGTGAGGAGGGAGGGATACTGTTTTAATAGGAAGAGGACAGATATCATGGTGTTCCAGGTGGAAAGGGGAAGGGTGGGCAGCAAGAGTGGACTGTGCTTCTGAAACGAGTTTAACATTCAGGCTTTCATCTTCACCTCCCTCTGAACATGTGTATGGTCTTCCAGCCAAACACATGAACTTCCCAGCTGCCAGAACTTGTGTGGCCATCTGCAGAGTGCTGGGGTGCTGATGCCATGTCACTGGGGTCCTGTACAGAACAAGGCCATCAGATCTGAGGCCACACGCAGATTTTGTCCAGAATTCCCTCCAGAGTACAAAACTGCATTACTGAGCCTTAATTCTATTTTCACTTATCATCTCCAGCTGTTTCAGCCTGCAATACTAGTTCTTTTATTAGTAACAGCTGTACCAAATTTCAGAGGCAATGCTCTTGTTAATTTTGCCTGAAGCAGATTCTGAATGTCTTGAAATATCCCTAATCTAATTGTGCGTTTAATATTCAACAGCAAATGTGAAGACCAGAATCATAGCCTAATATAGAGAAAGAAGAATATATTATTAAGTGAGTAGGCTACTTTTAGCTTTTATCTTTTTGTTACTATATTTGTTTTGGGCTTTATGAACATAATAAATTTCAGGGACTAAGTGGAGTCTATTCAGTCTATTAAGGCTCATTTTCTTTTAATACTCTAATCCCCTCAGGATACTATTTGCCCTAATTGTTTCTTGAATGATCCTCCAGTGTTTAAGCTTCAGCCTCTGACTCATAAGCTATTCTGCATACACTTGTGGCCCTGTGTAAAGAAAAATGGGACACATGACATCTGTTTCAAATTTGCTTTTCTTTACTTTGCAATTATGCCCCTTGTCCTCTTATCTGTCTCCCAGAAAAAAAAAAAAAAGCTTAAGTGCATTTGACATTAACGATACTGTTTAAGATTTTATATACCCAGATTAAATCTCCTCAGACTGCTTTTTTATAGCCTATAAATTCAGATTTTATGGTCTCTTCTCATACCTTTTTGTCCTCATATCAATAGGGCTGCTCTTCTTCTGAACTTTACCAACATTACAAACATTAGGCAGGCCCATGAAGCTGTGTGGGCCAGAAGGATAGATGGCATTGAAGGGAGAGTGCAGCAAGACTGCACTCACAACTGGTTTTGACTTGAGACTTAAATTCCATGTATATTTTCACATTATATATTTTTTTATTTTTATTTTAAAATTCTTTTGCATTATTTGGATTAATCTCATTCAAAAGGAAATATTTATTTTTAACTTCAATATTTTTAGACCAATACCTATTAGTCTCAACATTATAATTTTATTTCTGTAGAAGTCTTACTGAAAAGTGACAAAAGATCTTTTAAAAAAGTCCAGTCTGTGGTCCTGGTAAAACAGCTTATTTCTCTGCATTTTCTAAGTGATTTGTCCAGCTTGGTTTAAAGAGTCTCCAAGTTCTGTGATTTTGCTTGGAAATTATTTTAGTCTTATAGAACATAATTTCAGGAAGGATATTTGTCTGACATTCAGTCTGAATTTCCCGTTCTTACATTCATGTCATGAATGATATGTGTATTTTCATTGTACTAAAGGATGACTCACAACCCATAGCAAGAGCCCCTTCCCTTGTCCTTTAATCCTGTGCTTAGCCAAGCTACACACACTCAGTTCTTTTAATTTCCGTTTAATTCAGCCCCACTGTGCCCTGAGCATTCATTCCTATTCCTGCTTTCTGAGCTCCCCCCACATGCCCCTGGGGGACTGAACACTCCCAACTGAGCTTGTCCTGCAGCCGTGCCAGCTGCCAGTGAAAAAGGTAATGGAGCCACTATAATTTACATTAAGTATAGATTTGCTCCCATGCCTCATCTAGTGCATGCCTGCTATTGTATTGCAATGTGATGCCTTCACTTGGGCGCTCTAAAACTGCTTGAGTATTTTCTGTAGTTACTGTATTTTCTGTTAGTCTTCCTTGCAAATAGCTCTTACAAACAGCACTGTCACTCACATTTCTGATATAGCATTGGCTCTTCCCATATTTCTCACTGACATTATTTTATATATAAGATTAAGATCCTCTCAACAGCCATACAAGAGCGTGTATTTATTTTAACGTATCTATTCATGGGAATTTTTAAATGTATTTCTATGATTTCCAGGTCTGTTCTGTGTTATTTCCTTACCACAACCAGTTTCTGATGCACTTTCCAAGTTACTAAATACAAATTTTATATTATACAATGTTATGTTTTTCTACATTTTTGAAATATATATCATATTTATACTTTACATTTCTGTATAATACTAAGTCTTAACCTTTATATTTCCTTAACTTAAATTTCTTTCCTTCTACATGATCGATAAAAAAAAAAAAAACTCACCTGGTTGTGAAATGTTGTTTTTATCACTGGCTTGCATTTTTTTCATGCAGAAATTTTAGATTAGAGTAGGTTTTTGTATTCAAGTGGCTGATTTTCATTTAGATAAGCCTTAGTCAGACACAGTATTTACTGTAGGAAAATATAGAATGCAAACTTTAAAATGTAATCAAGAACTTTTCTAAAATGATACAAAACCTATTTTTTTTTCAGAAGAAGAAGGAAGAGAGGGGAAAAACATTAAATGGTGAGTGGTGGAGGAAACAGTCTGTCATCAGTTTATATTTTCTTATTCAGAAGAGACAGAAAAATAGGAAAAAGGCAGAGTATTTGGAAAACATACCAGTTTTATTCTTTCTTATTTTTGTCATAAAGAAGTGAGGAAAATAAGGAGGAGAAAATAAGAACAGTAAATTTTTCTACTTTTTAAAAAATGCACTTCTGATTTTTCAAATAAAAATACGAGGACTTAAAATACTTGTTTTTACTGAAGGTATTTTGAGGACAGTATGGATAACACTGATGAATTTTCAGTAGCTCCTACTGAAACTGTGTGTCAAATACTACTTAAGGTCTAAGGAAAGTGTATCTGTGTGTCTGGGTTGGCCCTTTCTCAGGCTCTTTTGTACTTCCCACCCTCTTTTTCTGTGGCCTTTGATGCCTGTAATCCTTCATTGACATAATTACCAATAAAAGGAGAGGTTCTGTGCCTGCTTGCACAGGGAGGACTGGTCAAGCACTGTGTGTCAGCCTGCAAGCTGTGAACAGCCATGGGTGTTCCATCAATGGAATACACAGTAGAGAGGCAGTGGAGTGGAAAATACGGTGATAAGTTCTGGGACAATTGTTTTGCAGCCACACACCTTAGTCTTGAATTGTTCCATTTGCTGAGTCTATGGGGAGGTTTCCAGCTCCAGGATGTATAATTTTCTCCCTGCTGCTTTTCGTAGACAAATGTCTCTGGTGGTGAGTGTATGGAACCTGGTAGACTGATTGGCCTTAAAGGGAATGCTCTGCTGCCTAGAGACTGCTCCTGGACTTTCCAGCAACTGTAGCAGCATGCTTCAGCTGAGTACTACACTTGGCTCTGTGTGTCTTGCTCCACCAAAGTGCAGGATTCAACCAAAGTTCATGTCTCAGAATCCCTAAGCCTGTTTTCTTTATTACACTAGAGAAAATCGATTGTAGTCACACAAAAAAGTAGGTCATGAAGGTATGTCCTCTTTCCCTCTCCTTGAAATGAAAAATTTAGATGATTAATTTCTATGCAATCTTTTTCCAGCTTTGGCTTCCAAGCAGACATTGTTAGAGAAAGTGGTACTTATAATCTTTACTCTAAGGGACATGGGGCAGAAGACAGAAAAATGGTATTTTCTATGTTCAGAACTCTAAGTAACAATAACTATATAAAAATAAGAGGTCTATGAGCTCATGTGGATTAAAATACAGTAAGTAAATATCAGCAAATGCTGTGAAAGCTTTGTGAATAATGGGAAGAGCTTGTCTGGGTGTGTGTACAGAATGGATGGCAGCCCTTTGTGGCGTGTATGATAGCCTTGTTATGGAGGGCTGTGGGGCAATGCAGATAAAAAAAATAAAGAGTGCATCTGAGTAATAGGGAAAGGTCATTTGCAGGCATTCTACTGAAAATAAACTAGTGGAAGAAGACCAGAGAGCTGAAAAAACCCTTTTTCTCATTAAAAGGCAATGATCAAAGAAGGAAAACACCAGGTAAGTCAGAGGGCAATATCACTGGCGATCAATTGCTGTACAAAAGGGAGGTTAACCATCATACTGGGTTATTTAACATACTGGGGTGTTTAGTATATTAGGGGAGGAGAGCTGGCAAGTGAAAGTACTTCATAGATATCCAACATTTTATCTCAGCTGCTGTAAACTTGAAACCCCCCCTCCCTTTGGCTGTTCAATAAAACAGGGAACTTGAAACTCAAGTCTACTCAGGAATTTTCAGACTACTTCTTGAAAATTCAATGAGACCATAAAAGTTTATTTTCAGAAGCAGCTTTTCCAAGACACTAATGGGATTAAATGCTCAACTCCTATTGACTCTGAATGTAAGTTAGGAATCTGACTTCCCTTTATGCCTTTGAAAAACTCATTGTTAATTTTCACAGTTTATAATTTGCCCTCTGAGACTGCTCTCTCTTAAAATAAATAGACTCTGATCCTCCTGAGAGTTTGAAGGGCTCTACATATTGAAAAATTCTCCCAGGAATGCAGCATATCTGGTGAGGGAGAAGTCTTGTTCATTATTTTTCCCAGGATCACTTATAGAGTTTCATGCATAAATAAGAGAGCCTAAACATTCACCACTTCAACTAATAAATGAAATTAAAGGTGCAGAGCAAAGTATCACAGTTGTGTGGTGCAGTGTTGTAAGAGCAAAGCTAAATCACTGTGGTAGTACATGATGCATGATTACTAAAGTCTGGTGTTATTTAATGGTACTACCCAGATAGGAAATCTGCACCACATCTCACAACCTGAACACCTGTTTGACTTCTGTTTAAGGACAAAGTAAGCAGAGAAATGCCCTTGCCCAAACATCACATATTATAAAGAAACACTCCGATTGCCTCTTTCTAGACTTACAAAGCCACGAAGGCTTCTATATAATTTTGAAATAATCTGCACTACTTGAGCTAAAGCTTTGAAAATGTCATCTGCAGACATCCTTGCTGCTTTAATAATTTATGTGGTTTTATGTTCTCCAAAGTTTATTATTCATGATTTGATTAGTGGCCATATCACATCCTGAACTAGCATCATCCTTCACTAAACCATAACAGATGTGTGTGCTCCACACCTGGTAGATATTGACATTCATCTTGTCACTCTGTTGACATTCCTAAAAAAAGCAAGTGCAAGATAGAGACAGTATATGGAAGCAGAACAAAGAACATGGACACACCAATCAGGAAAAGACCTGGAAAAGTGAATTTGTATTCCCTGTGTCAATCAAATACCAACTGAACCAAAGGTAATCTGATCTTCTAAATGTAATGATCTCTGAAGCAGTGAAGCAAGCTTAGGCAGATGATCTCTACAAAGGTTGAATGATAACATAAAGCAATGAAACCACAAACATTTCAGATTCAGTCATAGAAATTCACTGAGATTGTCCTCAGGTCTGGCAAACCTTAACACAGAGACACCAACCCTGAGATAAGATTAAGGATGCTTTTTTACATATCATAATAAAACTGATAACTAAACAGAAAGAGCAGGTGCACCTTGGAGGAAAAGAGCAAAGTCTTTTTCCCAAAGACAGCAGACACTTACTGAGATTCTCAGCAAGAAATGAATTCAAGTGCTCATATTTTATTTAAAATCAAATGCTTATGTTTCTCTTTTTTCAGTAGACTTTGTGAGAGAAGGTAATTTGAGAGAGTCCTCTTGCTGGTAGACCAGAACTGTCAGCCTCTCATAGCCTGAAATTGGCACCTGAGAAGTGAATGATTCAGTGGAAGCCAAATTTACATTTGTAACTTGCTTGAATTTCCATGGAAATCTGAACTAAACTGATTTTGCACAAATTTGCATAAAGATTTAGGAAGATTCCTTAACTTTATTCTTCTATATCATACAAAAAAAAAAAAAAAAAAACAACTTCACAAACACTGACCAATTTATATCATTATTTCTATATTAGTTAGTCCAGAATGAAGGCAAGACCTTCTTTGCATACTTCTGAAGTTATGAATCTGTCTGAGCAATCAGTGCTGTTTTGTTTTCAAGTGTGCATCTCAGTCCCTGGGGTGATGGTTGCTGACTTGTGTGTCTGCCAGCTTAACAACAAAAGCAATTGTTTTCAGAAAAAGAAGACACTGAGCATATTTGTCTATATTTAGCACAACCACAAGATCTGCAAGCCTTTTCATTCCTTGTGAAATAATTATTACTGTGTCACTACTCATACATTAATGGATGTTTTGTGAAACCAGATTAAAAAAATGTAACAGTGCACAGTGCTGAGATACTTGAGTTAACTCTGAACTTTTTATTTGGGGCACTAAAAGCTCTGTAGGTACTTCAGAACTTGGCTGTATGTGGATTTCCCAGCAAATCCAGCACCCTGCAAGGTGTGCCCACACTATGCTGCTTCTCACAGCACAGTAACTCTGTGTGTCCTGGGTGGATAAATGTCCCTCTATTCCTGCACAGCTCAAGTTGGTGAGAGGAGTTTACTTATCCTTTGAAACAGCACTGCTATGGCAACATTTTCGAAACAGACATGGTATTCTCAATGACAGCTGGTTTCCACTGCAGAAGCAACAATTGGTCTTCATGAGATCTGGAAAATATACAGGGGTAATGGGTCCTTTGTACAGTGGTTGCCATCAAAAAAGTCATAATCCATTAGCAACTCTGCCAGAGCAAGACAACTAGAGTGCCTGACTCTGTGGGCTGCAGCAATAGTGACTGTAATAGCTGCTCTACTGCGTGGTTAATGTTATGCAATCTCTAACACTGAATACATCTGACTACCTGTAAAGTTGTAGCAAACTTTGCTATAGTGTAGAAATAGAGGAGAGTGGAGAATACTGCAGTGGGATAGAAAAGAACAACTAAAGTCAGTGGAACATCTTTCAACTCATTATTCTTATCCGTGCTAGTTAATTTTTGCCCTTCAAGAAAAGTGTTACTGATGTTTATTTTGGTTTTAAATGTTACTAGGAAGTGTTAATGTCTTCCCCAAGTGCTTGCTATAGTACTGCTAAGCTGCAGTTTGAATGACAATTGAAAATTATTTTGGCCGAAGAAAGGAAGGATCTTCCTTTTGCTGTCTGAGATATGTGCTGTGTGTATGGTTACTGGCTTATTGCAATTTATGTTTCATTTAACAGCTGGACCCAGGTATGTACTTTCTGCCAATAGTTGTTTTCACAAGGCCCAGAGGAGGTGTTCAGATCACCACAGAGGCTTTATTGTATCTTTCTTCTTGCACACTCACAGCCCCATTTTACTCTTCAGCAAGGAAGACTTTATTTTGGATTAGGGTCCCCTGGGATATTTCAAAATAGTGTAAGGATGATTGAATCCTTATATTTATCTTCACTTAGAAAATAAGCTTCAACATTAGAATGATTCTGTATCCCATTTGCTCCGGTATTGCAGACTCCAAGCCTCAAGCTTGGGGCTCTGGCTTACAAAAAGGACACAAAATTCTGAGGGGAAGTAATAATGTACCGAAATTATCAAACGTCCAATACTGCACAATTTGCATAAAACGTATTTTACCAATATGAAATGCTTTCCTCATTAAAACTGTTCTCCTTAAATGTTGCATAACTTTTATGGCTTTCTGGCAGACTTTTGAAAAATGTGTGTATGCTATTTGCCTCAGAATAGGTGGTCTGTTGATTTTATTGCATATGAAGAGAACCAGTGATGACCATTGTATCATTTAAGGACATGCAGACTAAACTGATTAACTAATTTTCATCAGAGGATGTATTATAACATTCTACAAAGTACTGTGCACAACCATAAAATACTAGATGACATAGTGTGCAGTACAATTACTGCATGATTGCAAGTAGTTTCCAGCTCTGTTTTTTCTGGAAAATTGATCTACTGGCACATAAAGTTCCATATCTAGAAGACTCTAGAAGAGCTGGTTAAAAAAAAAGACTCTTAAAAGAAAGGTTGCCTGACATAACTCAGAATGCAGTCCCTAATGGCTCTTCATGAGCTGTAGGTAATTTATCAACAATTTCCACTATAATTTCAGTGTCAAGATTGGTAGTCCAGAGGCAGATGTTTCCGTGTACTAAATACAAAGTATTTCCTCTACTGGACGGAACTTTCAGAGAGCAGGAAGTTGTGTCAGGGGAGGTTTAGGTTGGATATCTGGAAAAATTTCTTCCCCCAGAGAGTGGTTAAGCCCTGGAACAGCTCCCCAGGGAAGCAGTCACAGCAACAAGCCTGAGAGTGCTCAAGAAGTGTTTGGACAATGCTCTTAGGCACATGGTGTGACTCTTGGGGATGTGCAGGGTTGGGAGTTGGATTTGATGGTGATTGTGGGGTCCCTTCCAACTCAGCTTATTCTGTGATTCTGTGAATATTATTAACTACTGCCACATTAGTATTTATTTTCTAATATTTCCAATGTATCACAGTCCATATATTTTGAGTTTATAATTGAAAAAAAATCCACTATGCTTTTTTTTTGTTATTATGTAGCCTTCTCCCTCTCACAGATCTGTCCAAGACGTGGTTCCTCCCCCATGGTTGCCTCAGCGAGCCTTAGGTCCTTGTGTGCTTTTGACCCTTGCAGCAGGCACAGCAGCAACCAAAAAATTACCAGTCAGCATGAGGTGAAACAAAAAGTAAATATACCAGCCCAGCAGGATCTGGACTCTGAAGCTGTCCTATACCTGAACTCATTGGTCTTTGGAAGTCACTCCAGCTTTATATCAATGCCCAGAATCAGGAAGTGAGTCTGTACCAGTCTTTCAGTGTTGATAAAGAATGAACTTCTCTAATTTGTCTCCCACTGAGCCCTCTGAAACTTAGCTTCCTGAGTCTGTGAGATGGTGCAGCTGGGAGAATGTTGGCCCAGTTTGTTCTGAGATGGATGAAGGCTGGATGATGATTTGATGCATGAAGGTGAGATTTTGTACCCTTCTGGACGTCATGGCATCTGTAAACTCAGAATTGTCACAGAAGGATTCACTCTGGGCTCCAGAAAACAAGGGACTACTTATCCCTTGAACACTGGTATGTGTCTGTGTTAAGAGAAACAAGTGAGCAAACAGATCAACAAAATGAAAAGGTAAATATCCTTGATGCTTTTGCTCTCCAGATGCTGCCAGTGACACATAACCTCTTAAAAGCAAAATATTGCTTGATTAGAATCAAAGACTGACTGAGAAATCATATGATAAGCTACTAATCTATCTATATGATTACTATCTCCTTCCAGGTATCACTTTCTTTTAGTTCAGACAAAGCCTCTGTTTCTCCCCATTTTTCACTCTTGGCAGCTCTTGGTCTGGATTTTTTTCACCATCTGTCTCTTTTGAACACTACTTTGAGTGTTTTTAGTGTCTCTCACTTTGTAAGATTGTCTCTAGAAATTTGGAATCGGGTAGGATGTTATAGACAAGAGTTTTAGCTCTCATCATTCAGGTTGTATGTTAATTATTTATATGTGAGAAAATGTTGCATTTTCTTATTTTTTGCACTTCCTAAAGCTGTCACAAATAAACAATGTTAAGGCATATAGGAAATATTGCAGCGTAAATAACAGCTAAACAGATTTCTTAATTTATTGAATAGGAAATAATCCTATCTGCTGCAGCATTATCCTATGAAATATGAATTAAAGACTTGAAAAAGGAAAAAGATCAGCTGTATAATGTTTATCTATGCTATTCCATTTTAGCATCTTTATTTAAGATGTTGGATTATCATTCCACAGACAATTTGAAATGGGGATTAAATTAGTTTATAGTAATTGTAGCCTGGTAGTAATAGAATTTTTTGTTGAATGGTACAGCATAAAACAATGACAGCTGGGCACTGTATAGAAAACAGGATGTGCAGTATTCTGTTACTAGGATCTGTTCATTATTTCCAACAGTATTTCCTGAGTTGATTGTGCATAGTTTCTGTAGCATATAGCATTCTTTCTGACTTTATCTAAGGAGGTATATCTCAGCAGCTTGTCTAGAATAGTTTGGCTCTATTAATATCAAAAGGAAGAGAGAATAAATAATAGAAAATAACATACAATAAGAAATTTTACAGATCTGATTCCAGGACGTAATGTTATGTATTGATAAATTAAACAGCAGCAGGCAATACTCTGGATTCTGTTGTCTATACTAATAAGCTGTTAGTGTGGTCTCATGCATGGATGTCGTGGTCCTGAAAGGTGGTTTGGATGAGGACACTCATCTGTTGGATGGAAACTTGGAAACCCAGATATCCAAAGCTATTCTGCTTTGGATGATCTTGGTGCTAGAGTTAAAATCCTGGCTGTGTGTAATTTTCCAACATAGGCATAGCCTAAGAGATGTCATAACTACCAAGTTCCAGCCCATTTTCTTGATATTATCTGACAAAAAAGATGATCCCACGTTAAGTGGTAAAATTCTTTACAGAATTGAATAAAGCCTGTAACCTTAGAAACATCAACAACTGCCTCCTTTCCCTCCAGGAAGATAATCTAGTAGCTTTAACTCTGAAGTTTTGTTAAATCCCCAAATTTATACCAATGGCTGGTTTTGTAGCTGCATTTTCAATATGGAGAAAAACAAGAACAGAGATGTTTATTTTTAATACAAACCTCAGTTACAAAAAAAAAAAAAAAAAAAAAAAAAAAAAAAAAAAAAAATCAGTCTTTTTCAGCAGTCTTGGAGATGAGTGGAAAATGAAATGAATGACAGGTCCTGTGGTATCATCCCATAGAAAAGCTTAAATGTTGTTTTTAATATAATTTTCATTTCAAATCAGCTTAATTATAGAGTAATCAATATGGTTCACCAAATACCTATAATATTGCTGACCCAACAATACATTTGGGATGTAATATTTAATTTGCTTGCCTCCATTTGCAAAATATTACATTATACATTAAATTACAGCATCATCTATACTTAACCTTGTGTACACATGTGCACACACATACACATTTTGCTTAGTTAAAATAGTTTGTCTCATGAAACATAATTTATAATTAACAAAATAATTTTTCTTTCTAGTTAATAAAAAGATACTCTGATTTTATCGAATTATGCCTCATATAAATGTGAAAACCAAATTCATTAATAAAGTGAAACACTTCATATGAATGCTAAATTACATTTCCCTCTATTCATTAACAGCTGCTGGTTCATTAGGCCATTACGTTTTTGAACTCCAGTCCTTCCTTTATCAGTTTCAACAAAACCATTAAAATTAATCTTATATTAGTGCCACAACTCTCCCCTTTGAAATCAGCAGTATAATTATGAATAGTCATTACCTGGTTAATATCTATTACACAAAATCTTTGCATCTCACTAGTGGTCTAAGATGAAAATATAGAAATGTGTGCTTTTAAAATTCAAGGATAATTGCTTCCAGCAAAACTTAGTAGTCATATTTAATTTTTAAAATCAGAAACAGGGAAATATTTGTGTAAGCAGTTTTATTAGGTTTAGAGGGAAAAAAATTAAAGTGGCTTAAACCGCAGCCATGGTAAAATGTTACAGTACTAAAACCCACATGCTACTGAAAACTTCTATTGGCTTTAGCCCTGCTATCAGAGTCTGTTGAGCTATGTGCTGACCTTCACTGCATGCGTCACAAATGAACGTGAGCAAGATTGTTGCTAATGTCTACAAGTGTTTATATATTCTTTGTAATGGGTACGCTGAAAAAAACTTATTAGTATCAAGCTTATGCACACATATTATTATTAAAGCTCTCTGATTTTATTCCAGCAGAATTTCCTAGATTCCTCTGGTGCTGTTTTCTTGTTGTGTCAGAGTACTGAATGATTTACTGTGGTTGGAGTATGTAAACTGTGTCCCAGGCTGACATATTTCTGCTTGAGCTTTTATAAAGGAGCCAGAAAGGCAAGTGGTAACCCCCTCACACAAGCATCTTAGAACATGACAGACATGAGGGATTGCCTGAAAGGGTGCTCAGATTAGGGAGACAACTTCAGCAAAAATTTTGGCATGGGCTCAATTTTGACTTGGAGAAGTGGCAAAATCAATGATTAACTGTCAAGTATAAAAAAACACCTGGAACATTATTGTGAAGAACAGGTAAGGTGTAAGTATAAAGTCCAACCTTTAGGAGCATATTTGAAAGTTGTGTTTGCTAACAGTAATACCATGTCTTGGCAGCCCTTGTTACATCACAGCTTCAGGCACGTGTGGGAATTGTGCGTGTGTGATGCAGTTAGTGAACCCTGGGCAGTGTACATACCCCTCAGCCAGAATCCTGCCACTTTTTCTTGAATAATTTCTCCCTACATGCTACCTTAGATACAGGTCTTTACAATGGTAGGAGAAGAGTGACTACTGAGGAGGAGCACTTCGTGGTGTCAAATAATTGTGTTTCTGTTACCAAAGAGAGTGTTGTGGTCTAATGTCCATTACATACCCAGAAATATAGCACTTTTATGTATTAGGCCTCAGAAAGCCATAGGTTGTACTACCATTGGGCAGAGATCATTCTTGTGAATGCTAAATAGTAGGAAAGTTATAAGGAGAAGGCACATTATAAACCCAATTTATTACTAACCCATGGCAGTACCAAGTTTGCAGTCATGCTACAAGTAACTTTACTCCCTGGCTGTAAGGGTGAGTGAAGGAAAATTTGGTTGGCAATAAGTAGCAACAAGTATTGAGATGTGTATGATGGGCATGGTTGCCCTTCTTAGTCCCCAAATCCAGGTAACAATTTGTTTAGCATTACCCACATTACAAAATATAGAATGATTCACATCTTGCTTCATTATCACTTTGGAGTGACATACCTGGTGAAAAGAACTTTCTTGGTGCATTTCTGCTCAGCTGAGCACGCCTGCCTGTTACTGCTGGTATTCCTCTCAGCTTTGTTTCCTCTGATCAAGTTATGGGTGTGAAGACCTGCTTTCTTTAAAGGCTCAGTCTTCTGTGGAACACCATTTCTCTTTAAAGAAACCCCTCAAACAATCAGGGGGGAACTTTAATAAAAACTTCTTTAACTAGGGAAGGTATTGGCCTACCTGCTAAGTGTAAATGGACAAGCAGCAAAAATCTTTGATAAGGCAGGTCTTGTGACTAAGGACAAGAATGCCAATGTGTCCAGTTCAGCCACAACCCATATATTTTATAAACTCTTGTGATATTCCCACTGCTAAAGAGCAATTACTGTATGGGTTTCTGTTTCTTCTGATGTAGACCTTTTTTGTTATCCAAGAGTGTCAAGTTCCCTATGTTCACAGCTGGAGAAGACTCTGTGATGTGGATGGAAATATTTATTCCCATGTGGGAATGAAAAAATAATCCAGAGAAATGGGATTATTGGCACTGGGGAGCACCAGTTCAATTTCAGGGCTTGGTGCCACAGAACTCAGATTTCACAGAACTGCTGTTTCAGCTAGAGCAGGCCTTCTGAGGTGCATTAGGCTGTGCATGCACAAGGATGCACTGCCAGCTGGTCTGCATTTCCCCATCTATCCAGTTTATGTTACTTAAAGGGGTACATGTAACATGGTGAATCCTGTTTCATTGATTTTACAGTGTAAAATCATTTTGTTTTGGTGAGCAAGTCTAACATATTGGACTGATGTGTTGACTTAGGCAAAAACTATGTCCAATGTGCCTAAAACCCTAAAAAATGCCTCTAGAAATAAATTCTGTCTGTTTCTTATTCACTGAAAACTAAAGGAGTGAACATCCACCTCCACCAAGCTCCTGGAACATGTAGGAGTGCAATATTCCATATTCCCTGCGAGTGCTGATCCCTGGATGAAGGTGTAGAGCTCCCAAGCCTGTGCTACCCTGGCAGAGGAGAGGTGGGCAGCTTGTTTCCCAGAAAAACCAGGAGCCAGAGGGCAACCAGAGGAGTGGAAGGGTAACTCTGAAGCATGTTGTCCTCATGTACTGTCCTTAGCCCTTCCATTACAACAAAAACAGTGAGTAAAACTTAGCCTAGAGAGTTGTGGGGATTTTGTAGCAGCTAAAGTACAAGTAACTTGAAAAACTGTGAGCCCATTTTTTGTAAGTTAGAAAATGTTCAGACACTTGGTGACAAGGTCATGCAAAAACAAATGGCCTGGGAAAATGAAGACACAGTGAAAGGTTTCTTCTTATTAAAAAAGAATAAAAATAGCAACAGTGGAAGGGACATATAAAAGCATGGAAGATTTTCAATTTAATGAGAAAGGTAAGAATACGAAACATAAGTTCAGGATGTGCAGTAGTATTTTATGCATATGTTTTCAGAGGCAGTAGCAAGTGAAAATCCTTCCTGGAATTCTAGTTGAAAAAGTGACATTTATGCCATGAAGAGATTTAAATTTTCTTCAGATATTGGGTGAATTTTACTATGCAGATTTAGCAAAAACTTTATAGGTAAAAGTTTGATTTTTTTTTTAATAAGAGTACTAAGAGAAAAGTGAGACACACTGGCCATCTTTAACAAATCCCAAGAGCTCCTTTCCCTGTTCAGTTGGTTTCTGTGGAAAAAGTGAGAAAATGTTTTGTTTAATCATCATGAGAGCCTGAGAGCAGACAGCCGGTCAACTACGGAATAAGCTGCACTATTTGATTTGAAATAATAGCCCACTTTTCACATTTTGAAAAAGTCTTATTTACATTTCATTATACAGGAAGAAAGACTATATGTCAGTATAGAAGAGATAATAATTTACAAATTGTGAAAGTTAATTGTTTATTTAAGAACTTTGTGTTTTTATGCTCCTTAATGAGTGTCAGTCTGAATATGATTACAAAAAGGTCTGTTAAATACAGTAAGGCTGAGGAAAAAAACACTACTTCAAACATGGAGATTAGATTATTTATTGCACTTTAAGGGAGCCTTTTCCATCTGAGACAGATATGACAGATGTACAGATTGTACCTTAGATTTAAACACTGTCTTAAAACAGCACATTATACTTCTCATCATCATATTAAGTGGCAAAAGAGATTCTTCACTGTAGTTATATGAATTTTAATACATTAAGATGCTGGTTGAGTTAGAATATTTTGTACTTTGAAGAAAAGCAATAATATCCTTTTAATTTTTTTTCTTTGCATTATATTGACTATAGTGAATTGCCTGTATTTACAGAGATATCTTGACCATACTTGAACACCATACCTGAATTAATTATTTAGGCGCCACCAAATAGATTAGAACCCATTTCTTCTAACCTGAGATTGCCTAATTGAGTTTGAGGTGGTCAAGCACAATCCACTTGTTATGTATTTCAGCTGCTGAGGTGAGCTGAGAAATAGCCTTTTGCTGTTTGTGAGCTACCTGAACAGATTATTTCAAATAAAGGTTCTCATTCTATTCCTGAGGAGTTTCAAATACTCCTAAGGAGAAATTAAGTAAAGCACATTCCAGCTATTGCTTATGAGCTAACAGTATCAGGTTATTAGAATGCTTTTGCATACACTTTCAAAGGACTCTAGGGAAAAAAAGTCTAAAGTCTGCCATACAGAAAATTTCATCAAAGTTATTTCTGAAATGTCAGATATGAATTAGGTTTGATTTATTGGATTGTGTTTTAGTGAAACATCTAAGAAAACAGTAGAGTAGATATATTTTCAAAGCCTGAGTACACATGCCTTGACTAAGAGTCAGTTCAGGGAAGGATATTTTGTGGGAGAATGTTGCTGTCTGTATTTTCTATATCAGGATTACAACGACACGTAGTAAAGATGTGGGAAGTCTGTGTACTTCAACACAGAAACTTCCAGAAAGGGAACAGATTTGCCAGTACTGAGGAAGCTTTTAGAAAGGGAAAAATGAGGTACATATATTGCCAAAGAAACACGGGGCAAATATTCACATTTTGACCAGGAGCACAGTAAAGATACTTCCGGACTGATGGTCATTATGCTGTATAGTGCTTTAAAAGTCCAATTATACAACTACTTGCAAAATTTAGGTGTACATAGCTACTTCAGTGCTTTCTAATGTAATTATACAAAGCATGCATAGTACATTTCTACATAGAGGGTAAATACAGTAGACAAGAAATATACAACCTCAGTGGTTTTAACTTTCATGCATGTTGTCACTGCTGCAGAAGCAGCCACTCTGCGAGGAAACCCTGTTACAATGAACACCACAGGAGGAACTGCCTGCTGCCTCCAAGGACCTGACATTTGTTCTCCCTTACCTGGCTGCTGTACTTCATCTTGAATGAGTATTATCATGAATTATGGCATATGACAGTTCCTCTGTAGATGAACTGTAGCCTGTCCCATTGGCAATCTTATAGGTGAGCCAGTCATCACTTTACTTTTGGGAGCTTCCAGAACATATAAAATGACTTTGCTTTGGGAAATAGCTGAGTTCTCATTTTTCATTCAGGTCCAGTCACAAAGGAAACCAGAGGCACCAGTATGCCATCTCCAGTTTTAAAAAGTGCTGAGCAGACAATATTTGACATTTAAAAAGAAAAGAAAGGCATATCTTAAACTGGAAGAGTTAAATGTCATCCTTTTGTTTTTTACCTTAAAATGGTAGGAATCATATCGTCCAAAGATTAACCCAAGCTTGCAGCAGGCAAAAGGGTGAGGTAGGGTGTTAGAGCTAGCCTGTTGTTGGTGTAAGGGGCACCTTTCATTTTTTGTAATATCTTATCCATCCCCAAGATTGATCTGTGTACTACTGAACATGATTTGGTTTTTTTAATTCTGTCTTTGTGAAGCTTGCTTGAATATTAAGCTATGGCAAACATAAATTACATTTAATAGTTTTGCTAAACAAGCATTGAAATCTGTTACACAACAAGCACAAGAATCTAAGAAGCATTTTAAAGCTCTATATTAATTTATTCTAAAACATGGTCATGTCTTACATTAGGTAAAATATATTGTATTGAGTGACTTGTAAGATTTGCTAAACTAAGGGAAAAGGGTTTTAAAATTATGAGAGTTAGGAATAAAGAAAACTATAGCTTTGTACTCCAGATTGCTGTGTATGAGACCCTTTGTAACAGATATATGATTTGGTAATTATTTGATGCACCCAGATGAAGGAAATGAGCAGTGTAATCAAAATAAAATTTGAAGAAGTAAATATGAATATTTATGAGATATCTGGAAATAAGAAATAGCCTTGTGATGAAAATATTTTTACTTGCTACTTCAGTGTAGTAGGTTTTGTAGGTGTTTGTCACTTTTGTGGGTATCTACTTGCCTGCTGAGTGTATAGGACAGATCCTCCCTACCACAAGAACAGGAGGATCTGATGCCTCTGAAGGGACTTTTCTTACAGGTGAGCTCTGTGCAGGTTCTGTGCAGGCTTTAGTGGCCACAACTCTCAGAAGCAGAGAAAATTTTCAGATCAACCACTGGAACTTGGAAGTAGAAAGAAATGCTTTATCTCTTATATGACAACATCAAAATTGGATCAGAAAGTAAATAAAAAAATCATAGATAAAGAAATATTTCTATGAATACTTCATCCTTAACAAGCGTAAGTATAGCCTGAGAGGATTTTTGTTTTTGTAGTATCATAAAAATCAGTGGTGTGGAACTAGACTCCTCCCTGCAATTTTCCTCTCCATGACAGATCCCAGATTTGGTATTTTCAAGACAGCATTTCCCTAATGACTACTATGGAGGACACTGTGTTTTGAAAGGCTCTTGGAGGAGTGTGCTTTAACAAAATTTTCACGTGTCCAATCTCTTTAGCCTTTCACACAAGAGGCACAACCTGGCACAGGAGAGATCTCATGTGGTGGTGATGAGACTGATGGTAAGAAAATGGGCAGGGTTTTTTCCTATATATAGGCATATTATTGTGGTATTAACACACATTATAAATGTTTCCATTTGGGTCTATCAATTTATTAAATCAGGATCTGAGTTATCAAAATTGCTGATTGCTAGTACTGAAAAGGAAATATTGTAGAATTACGTTGAATTAGGGAAACAAGTCTTGGGCAGTGAGATACTCCAAAAAATAATGTTTACACTGAAGTCCTGGATCTGAGATTTCCCCTCAAAGTTTGCAAGTTCTTGTTAGAGTTGTATATAAGGTGTTCTGGAAATCTGCTGTGGGATAATGGATGCTGACAGTACCCTGAAGCTGATAATTTATAGTGAGCAAGTGAGGAGCTCCACAGACCTAACTGTGCTTATGATCTTCTCACAGCCTCATCTTGGGCATTCCTCACCAGCCACTGCCCCACAGCAGTGGCCATTCTTCCCCTGGAGGTGATAATTTACTGTCAATACCAGATATTGTCTCACCTAAGAAACTTGAGTAACTCAAAATCTTCTGTGTATTTCCACAATTCATGGTTTCATAAAGGTTAATCTGATCCTTGCTCTAAGGATAAGAAAATATCTTCACTAATTTTTTTTTTCCTTATGACACTATTTTATGTTCCATTTTTATAGCTGGGAGTTCAAGTCAATGTCAAAAAATAAGAAACTGAAGTTGGACATTATTTCATCTGGCTGTTTCCGTAGGTAATATGAGCAAAGGGTGACAGCACTTTATTTGCAACAAAACTAGAACATTTAATAGGACAGTAGAGTAATTCTAGATTAACAAATTGTGTTAGCAGGTTTAAAGCTTCACTTAGAAAAACAATTCATAGTGCCACTTTATGGATAGACTCATTGTAGGAATCCACTGGGTTAGCCATGGAACTAAGCTTGGTGTTAAGAAACTCCACTCCAGAACAGATTATATTTCAGTCTGTACTGTCATGTTAAATTAGAGTTCCAGTTTGCACTTCCATCCATGTGTCTGATAGTCCACATTGCTTACTTATTGATTTATACTCCAACTAATATCTGAAGCAAACCAGCCAATTTACCAGGTGGAGAAACATAGACACAGAAAATGGAATCTTGCCTTTTCAGGCTAGGTCAACTCCAATCTTTCACAGGGCATAAATATGGGTTATTCTTTGTCATAATTAAATAAATACAAATTAGAAGAGCATAGCAAATCCCCCTGAAAATCCCCACCAAGTGAGTCTGGTATTGTGATTTCTCCTGAGACCATATCTGAACAAAATTCCTTTTTCCTTTTATTCTCTGCACACCAATGCTTCTGATTTTTACCAAGACAGCAAAAGACAGAACAGAAAAAAATGAGGCTGAAATGTTGCCTTGCTTAACTTCTTTAGAGCGTTCAGGATTATACAGGAGACAAAAAAAAAAAAAGCAACCCTCAAGAATTTTAAAACCAGTCTTGATATCTTTCCAGACATTTCTAAGATCATAACATCTGATTCTAAACAGAACCTGAGGTCAGCAGTGTTTTTTTCCCCTTCAACTAATTTCCTGTATTCCAGTAATTTTGCTTCTTATTCCAGTTAATGCCAGAAAATACAATTGCACAATCTGCAAACATGAATTTAACTGTACTTTTTCTAGCCCTACATTAGAGTTTCTCAGTCAGTACATGAATATTTTGTCACATAGGTCAATGAGCTGTTGAGACAATTTTTTCCATCATTCACAGAAAACTGACCCTTTTTTTTTGCATCTCCAAAGTAATCAATGCCTTTTATTTTAGATTGCCATGGAATTATTGATTTTCTAATGCACAGTCTCTTATTAAACTCATTATACCTTCACTCTTACTAAACCATGGGGACTGAGAAATGGTTGAATGCAGCCCTATTTCCAAAAAATTGCTCAGCTGGAGATGTTGTTAGCAGTACAGTGTGACAAATTGCTCAGACTGCCCAGATTATGTACTGTATCCAAAAGAGTTAAGGATTGAAATGACTTCTACTTGACAGTAACTAAAAAAGTTTTCTACTAATCTATTTGTAAGAAATTTAATGCTCACTGAAAATAAAAACATTTTCTAGGCATTTTGCGGTTTTGGGTTTTTTTCTTTTGTATGTATAATCTCTTTATGAAAGGATTGAATAAATCCCTGATAATATGTAAAATGAAACACGCTCTGTGTATGTGTAAGATGTGACTAGAGATTACTGGTTTCTTTAATTTAAAGTCTGTTCTCCCAGACCTTTCAACAGGAATGAGTTACTCATAATGCCTATATGATTCCGGAGTCTAAAAATACTACTGTAATGTAGATCTGAATTGCAGAATATATGGTGTCAAACAGAAAAATATTGTCCCCTTCAGACTCCATTCTGTGAATAAAAACTGGGTAAGAGCTCTTGAACAGTTAGAAATCTCTGTTCTGATCAGAGTTTTTTTACTCCTATGAATAAAATTCTCTCAGTGGAAGAAAGGGAGTGTGATCCTGTGTTCTTTAAAAACACCAATTCTAAATATTTAAAAAGTTAGTGAATTCAGAAAAATCTGGATATGTTCTTGTATTTATGCAAATGCTGGTTGTGAGAGTGGGAGAACATTGTGTGTTTTCAGCTTCTCATATCCTGAGAAAATATAGAATTGAGAAAGTGACTTCCATTTCCTAAAATGATGCATTTCACAAAATAACTTTCTTTTTAATTGGAGAAAGCTACAGATATTTTTCCTATCTGAAAATTGAAAAATAAATATATGGAATTTAATCTGGATTCTTTCTCTTTACTAACTACTGGCAGCCAAATTTTTAAAGAGAATTAGGTGAGAATACACTCTAAAAAAAGTTAAAATGCCTGATTTTTTTCAATTACAGTATGATTTATTTGGACAAAAAAAAAAAATTGGTGCATATTTCTGTGGGGAAAATTGCCATTTTCTAGTCAGATTCTACATGCATATATTTACATTATGACTTTAGACCTATTTTAGAAGTCACTGAACACTGAAAACAATACATTCTTTCAAAATAACCACATTTAAGTGGGTAAATTCAGCCTCAGTTCCTGCTCCAAGTATCTCTCCTCCTTTGAAAAGCATCTAAAGTTTAGTGTCAGCCAGCATCAATCACCAGGAATAAAACACCTGTATTCATATCAATTAGGTGATCTGGATTGAAAAGTCTTAGGAGAAGGGAGCAGCTGGAAAAGATCTGGACAAAGTCACTCTTGATCTGAATGGGAGCTTAAAATCAAGGAAGACAGGACATGAAACTTCTATGTCATCAGGTAAACCAAAGTTATTTATTTTATTAAAAATAAGAAAAATGTTTGCATGAAAATTATATTTGAATATTTAGAAATTATTTTTATAACTTGAAAACTTTTTGTTTTCTAGGGCTATAGTTTTCCAGAATATTTTCAAGATATTTGGAAGTAGCATGAGTATTAAATCTTTCTATGGATTGTGAATTCCAATGTTATAAATTGTATTTCAATTAAACAACAATCTTTAATGACAATGGTTTCTTTTATCATTATCCCTAAAAATAAATTGCAATAAGTGTCTCTTGACTTTGTCCCAGTTAGTCCTAGTATATTTTTATTCCAGATCTACTGAGATGTTCTTTTCTATTTGTATTGTAAGCTACATTAAAACCTCGCTTCCCATTGTGGATACTGATTTCTTAAAGTGTGTTAGTTTGGAAGCCTCCAAAAAGATAAGCCACCTAATTTTTTGATTATTTTTAAAACTAGACTTGAAAGATCATCTAATGCTCCTTTGAATTATATATATGTGCTTAAATACTGTAGGAGTTAAAACCCTTCCCATTCTCTTTGTAGTGCAATTTTAAGTGTGTAATTTAAACTGAAGGAATTAAGCTGAGTTCAAAGCACCAGAACTGCAGAAGTGCTCAGGATAAGTAAACCTCTGTTGTTCAGCAAGGAAGCAAAAAGCAGACTAGGAGAGAAAAGATAGGAGTAGGAATAAATTTTGCATGTTTTGTTTCTTTTTACCTGACAATTAGTCTCTGTTTTGAAGGCTCTTATGGTCAGAAAAAATATCTTTTTCTTTGCATGTTTTGTTTCTTTTTATCTGAAAATTAGTCTCTGTTTTGAAGGCTTTTATGGTCAGAAAAAATAACTTTTGACCATCACAGTTATCAGTTGGATTTGAATTTCATGTGCCCCATGCACCTAAGGTCCTGGAGTGCAAGCTGCAGGGTGCTGGGGTCTTACGTGTGTTTATGTAAGTGCTACAGCTGGGAATCCTCAATGTGCCTTTTGGAGTTTCCTTGTTTGTTTCATGCTCTGTTAGGTAAAAGCACATGCCAAGATCAGTGCTTGGCTCAAGGTGAAATGACCAAAAATTTTTCTTCATTGTTTAGGTAATCCTCTGTCTACCAAACTCTGCAAAAAATAGCTCTGATCATGTTGCACCTGGCAACATTAACTCCTTAATCCTTTGTCTAATAACTGCAACCAGGCTTCTGTGGGAGCAGCCTAGACACTGAGGTGTGAGCTGGGGTGGAGAAGAGGACCATGGCAAACCAGGCATCCTGCAGACAATGTGCCAGGAGGCAAGGGCAGGAGATCTGTTCTGCGGCCTGATCCACGGCCCTCGTATCAAACCTTTTTATCACTCTTACAATTTGCTTGCCCCCAGCTGTGTCATCTCAGTGCTTTGGTGAGGGGAAACATGTAAGTGGTATTCTAGTAGAAGTAATGGTGACTCCTGAGCCAGCCCTGAGTTGGGTTTCTGACCTCCCAAGAGGAGTCAGAGCTCAGCCACATCCTGGTGGATAGGGCAGGGTTTGAGGTATCCCTTGTCTAGTACCAAATTTTTTCTGGGAATCTATAGAAACATCAGTTCCTGACTTTTGGTTTTGGCTTCTCACCTCAAAATGCAAGTATATTAAAAATCCACCCCCCCCCAAAAAAAAAAAAACAACCAAAAAAAAAAAAAAACCCCAAAAAACAAACCACAAAAAAAAAAAAAAAAAAAAAAAAAACCACCCACACCAACAAAAAAGAAAACAAACCCACTGTCGAGAGAAGAGACTATGGGCTCTACAAACTCCTGGAAATGTCCAGATTGTCTTGACTCAAACTGCCCATACTGTTGGCAAGCATGGCTTAACAAAACCGTTAGGTGGTTACACAGCAAATATAATATTACTGTGAGCTACTATGTGTGTAAGTCACAATAACAGCATCCATTTGCTTAAAAAAAGAATTGATGAAAGAGATAAAAGAAAACTTTGCAAAGAGCTGCTGATTTGATTATATTTTTGTGGGGAGGGAGGAGAATCAGCACTAGAGAAGTCTATCAAGACAGCCTGATTAATAGGAACAAATATTACTTCAATGTACAATTGCAGAAATAAGACAAATTTTTATAGTTCTAGAGTTTTATGAAATGCCAGCTAGAAGATTAAAAATACATGGTATTAATTTCTTTCAAAAAATTCTATAGAAGGAAGATTCACAGTAAGTCATTTCAATTCTGAGCAAAATGAGAGTAGAATTAAGATACAGTCATGTAATATGAAATTTGGGAAAGATAACTTTTTTTTACTATGCATACAGCATCTTAAACAGTGTATAACTGTACACAATTCAATAGGAATTACTGACAAATTAACTTGTTTGATCAAATTTATCTTCTGTGACTAAGGTAAATTCTCATTTTTTACCTGTTACTTTCTGCTTAAGGAGACTTTATTAAACAGCAAAAAAATATAGAAAGCATGACAGCAGGAATTTTTTTTACACCTTTATAGGGCAAAATCTTTCTACTGGATTTCTTGGTTTATCTGGTTTTGGTTCTATGTTAAAAAATATTAAATAAAAATTCATTAGCTAAATGTACAAGATTATGGGGCTCATCTGAATTTATTCCTATGACCAAATGGTGAATTTGGATGTGAAACATTTAATGGTATTTTGAAGTGGATAATTTCTGTTCTGGGCACAAAAAATTTACGATACAACAATTATTTTTGCTTGCTATTAAATAAAGAAAATATAGGGAGGTGCTAACTACTTTAAATATTGCAATATAAGCAATAAAACTGTGCAGTATCAGTCTATCTTCAGAAAATGAATTATGACAAAATCCTGAGTTCATAGCTTGCACATCTGTTTGCTGGTGCCATGGACTGGACACCATCTGCATACTTAGTGATTTCCAGCTCCTAAACTTGGTTTCGGTATGAGATGAGGCACAAAGAGAAACATGTGCACTGTCAGTAGCAACTGAGACAGATGGGAAAGCTGCACATAAAATGCTGTAAAAAAAATGCATAATTTGGTGTGAGTGTAACAATTTGGGGGAAAATGAATACATTTATTAACTCTTTTGAGAAACCCATCAGTAAGGTGGTCAATGCACCTGGAGGATACTAATTGGCTTGCACCTGCACCTGCTGCTGGTTATCTTGAAATTATTCTGTTTATAGGAATTGAAAACCTATTAAAACTTTACCTGTGATGGGTCTGGCTTGACTCTTACAGCTGCCACTGCAGATCTTGCTTAACTGTCCCACAGCCACTGAGACTATCCCAGGCATATGCCTGGTGTGACTAGAGGTTGCCTTTCCCTGTATTTCATGGGATGCCTGTAATCCTGCTGTGGCTTGGCATGCAGCAGCAAGAGCCCATCCACAACCCCCTGCCAAACACACATGGTTTCAGCTTAAAAATTTCACCCATATTGCAGCCATACTGCTATGATGGTGCACAGTATTCTTAAGGAATATCAATAACTCCAAAAAATTGGTTTTAGAAATGTAACTTGTATGTACCAAGATGAATTAACTGGATACTTTAGGATGCACCTGCATAGCCAACACTTTTATTCATTTAGCAGTCTGTACCTTTTTTTCTGTGCTGTTTTGGCACAGGACAGACTGTCAGGTTTAATCACCTTAAAAGTTTCAGGGAGGATGTTCAAGAACTTTAGGGTAATATGCTTGCAAAATAAGTGTCCTGAGTGGAAAGATTTTTGTTTTTCAGGCATGTGTACCATGGCTAAAAAGGGGAAACATTTTACCAGAAAATAATTAAATAATTTCACTTTAAAAAAGAATCTGAGCTCTCTTTAGAAAAATGGACTGTCTGTATTTGTAGGAATTTCTGTTCAAGTCCAAATCTCACAATCCAAACCAGTCACAATTAGTTGCGAGAAGAATTTCACCACCTCCATCGCTTTCGTGTACTATGTGACACCTGGGTAGCGTTTTTTTTTTTATGTTGACCCTGCTTCTTTTGACACAGCTATGAAAGGCATGACAGGTATTTCAGAAGTATGGGAGTATTTTGTTTTTTATATAATAAAAAATATTTGTTTGTGATTTCTGTGGGAGTGGTGGTGTGTATGATAGAGGGCTGAGCAGTGATAAACAACCTGTCAATGCAGCCTGTAAGGGAGCCAGCAAGAGCTCCCTGATGAAGAAAAGCATGGCTGGAAAGCAAGTGAAAAACTCAAAGCATTTGCAACCTCTCATTCTTGGGAATGGTGTGTGTGTATCTGAAACCACAGCTTGGTTTGCTGCTTGAAAAGGTTGCTCGGGGTTAAGTTCTGCCATATGATTTTGGCATCTGGCTATGATTGGAGTCAATGGGGGTCCTCTGTATGCATCTGAGGGCACAGTATGACCCTTCCTGCTTGTTTTCACTCACTGTATTTTTGTGTTATGGCACCTCTGAGCAGGGACAATCTCAACTGCTCATTCATTTCAAAGGCCATCTGTAAGGAGAGTTATTCTTGTGTTTCCTTTCGTTCTCTGAGCAGTCCTTAGTTTTCTTTCATGACTTCCTTTCTTATTGATTTATGAAGTTACTAAATTTCAGATCCCAGTCTATAAAAATTAAAACTTCAATCTGAAAGAAGAAAAAATAACCAAGTAGATAATGTAAGTACAAGATAATAGCACAAGCAGCTGTGAGCAGACATAGTGTATTTCATTTTCAGACATCTTCTGAAAGATAAAGAGCAGTTCAATCAAATTAAAAATGTGGAGAGGTTTTCCTTCAAGCCACATTGAGCAATCAAGTCTAAAAAACAAGCCATACTGTGTCCTGAAGCAGATAATAGTATCAGTGATGAGGTATTACTATTAGGAGTAAATGGCTCCTGTAAAATAATAAACTGATTTAATGGGCCAAATGATGATAAGGTACTTTTCATGGATATATCAGAGGCAGATTTTTTTCATCAGGAATGGTGTCCTAACTTGATATTCACACTGCAAAGCTTCAGAAGGCTTGAGACTGATGGTAATGTTTTGATTACTGTGATAGAAACTGAAGTGGGACATCAGAACTTGTTGCACAATAGAGGAAGAATTAGACACCTTGGAAAAGTTATCCACAGGAAACATTTTTTTGCCTGCAGGTAGCCTACAGGGAATGATAAACAAAAGGAGAATCTGTCCATCCCTGTTGTTGGAGCATGCATGAAAAATTAAGGAGCCAGGGAAGGACATGCATACAAGAGGACAGAGAGAAAAAAATGAGGACCCTTGAATGGAGGAAAGCTTTCTCTATTCAAGATTCTCTGCTGCCTCATGGACAAATGAGGCTGGCCTTGGTGAGCTGTGTACTCTTCCTTAATCTTGTTTTGCATGTTCCTATGTACAGTGGAGTGGATTCCTGAATTCCAGGGACTCAGAACCCCTTGTTGTGTCCAAAATTCTATGATTTCCCTATAGCTGGATTGCCACGGGAATTTCTTGTCCTTTTTCCTAAATGGAAAATGCTCAAAATGAAGTTACCTTAAGACTTCGATGATCTGCTGAGGAGAGAGACACAGGAGGAAGTCACAGTTTGTGGAGGGAATTGCTGAACAGCCTGGTCTGACCTTGTAGCTTATCCTGTTCTGAGGAGGAGGTTAGACTTGAGACCTTCAGAAGTCCCTTCCAGCTTGAACTACCTGATGATCTTATGAGAATAGGATTCCAAGTACATTTTCACGTAACTAAGCTTTCAGGCAGATTCAGGAAAAGTCGTCATGTGAGTGCTAAAGGCACATTTTTTTTCTAGAGAGAGCTGAAATGATCATATAATTAAATTTTTTTTTTTTTTGTTAAGACTTTAATAAATAGAAAAAAGATGCCATCTTTACAGCGAGCTTTTATATTACTGCATTTTACTATTGTCTGTATCCCATTACTGAACAGAATTGTTTTCTATTTCCTCTGTCTCCTTGAAAACATTCATGTCTGACAGATAGATGTTCATATCAAGAACATGAAAGGAATTTGGGAGTCTTCTAATTATCTGGTGCGATTTTATGTTGGCTTTTTTTTTTTTTTTTTTTTTTTTTTCAAGTGAAAGAAGGAAACTCTCCCAGTAGAAAAGTTCCCTAGCAGTATTTTAAAGGAAACTTGCCTCTCAGGATACAATGCTTAGATTCTAGATGGCACCGATGGCACTTTCTATTTGTTGGGTCCCCAGTGTACATGCAACATGAAGCAGACTTTGGTTCAAAGAATTACATGGTCCTTGTGAGTTTTTTCTTTGACTGGAACTCCCCAGGAGCTGATGTTTTCAATGTAACATTGATTTTAAGTGAAAATTACAAGTCAAAACAACTTGGATCCTTGTTTAAGGAAAAGAAATAAAGCACTAAATAAATGTAAATACAGATTTTTTTCCTATAGAACTCATTCTGCAAATTGGAGTTTTTGACCTTTTTGTTTTTATTACTTTTCAGCTGTAGGAACACTTATTTAAAACAGTTTCTAGAGCCTTGATGAACATAGCAGAAGACTTATGAGGACTTATTTTTCTTTGGGGGAAATGCAAATATTTTAGTTACAGTGTTTGTTTATGCAGAGATATCCCTGAATTGAGCAATAATTCAAATATAATGTTTTAGTGTCCTAGGAATTTTTACTGAAGATTCTTCTGAAACTTTAAAAAATGTGCTTATATATCTTACTATAAGACTAACGACTTTGTGGAAGAAAAAGAAGAGGTGAAAAAATACTGTTGAAGGAATTTGGAGAGTTCAAAATAGGTATAAAGGATAAATCTGCCTTCCATGTATTAGTAAGAGAGAGAGAAAGACAAAGTGATTTACTCCCAGTTTCCAAAACACAAGTTCCAAAACATAAAACTATAAAGAACTTAAAGAAGTATCACCTCACCTTTTAAACTTCAACTTTATTTTCTCAGCATACATTTTTCAATGAAAAAATTGCCCATGAGATAGGTAAAAAGCAATTCTTGACACTTATACTAGCAATTTATTGTCTCACGGGGGATGTAATATGCATTTGTTATTAAGTTCTCTTTACAAGGTGTTGCAGTTTTTGGGGCTTTTTTGTGTTTGGGTCTATACATTTGAACTGATTCCCCTGGTTTTCTGTTGCATACTAAAAAATTGGTCTGTAGTTTCCGACCTTTTGTTTAGAGAAACATATCACAAAGATATGTATTATCCCACAAGAATATGAAAACTGTTGGCTGAAAAAAAAGCTTCATTATCAATAACATTCAGAGTATTATGTCATCTGAGAATACCTGACCTTTGCCTTTTTGGGTTCCCATTTCTGGTATGTTTCTGTAATCAGTTTCCTGAATGTTTATGCAGGACTGTGCATTTTCTATGAAACTGGCCATGTACAATGTGTTTTCTTTGCAAGTCACCTTCGAAAAACTTATTACTGCTTAGTGGTTTTGTGATGGGCTCAATTATGTCTCACTGGCAGTGTTAAGGGTGTGTATTACATAATCTTATCAGTAAAAGCTGTCTCTTTAGGCAAAGGCACTAGGGAACCATCAAATGCTTTATTCTGACAAACAGATGTCAGCCAGAATGGCTCATATCCCAACAGCTGTTGGGAGCATTACATGGAGGACTAGGTACAGGAGAAAGAGACAGCCTTTGCTTGGTTAATCATTGCTTGGAGAAAGAGAGACTTCTTTTCTTAGGAGATTGCAGTGTCTGAAGGTTATGTTAACTGTTTAATCTGTTTTGACAAAAATCTGATTAAATAATGGAACAAGAGAGAAAATGTATGTTTGGTGAATTTTTATTAAACTGAGTATACAGTCTAGTGGATCCCTAGTCTAGTAAAACCCCTCCATCTGCTTTTCTCTGCATAGTTGTAGTTCTTGATCAGTGATTGTGATGAGCTTTCAGTTCAGAGGCCTAAAGGGCTTCTAGGAGAGAGTGGAAAAATATAAAATGTTTCCTTGGTAAAGAGAAATGCATTTGAGGTTAATACTTCAGAAGCATCCTTGGATTCAGCAGGTTTAAATGTGGTTGTTGATAATTTTTTCTTCCTTTATGTCTGAGGTCTTCTGGGTGACTGATGAACATAGATGATCTGTTATGTGCTTTCTCCAGGTAATTTTTGAATATCTGTATCTGATTCCCTTGTCCAGATTACCTGAATAAAACCCCAACAAAACAACATCTTAATAACCTTTTTTCTGTAAACCCTTTGCCAGTATTGCCACAAGAACAAGTGTATATTTTAGTGCTGTAAATACTTTTCCATTCATCACTTCATTTGACAGCATAGAAATATAAATTCCTTTTCATGTTTGCAATTTTTCTTCATCCATTAGCACTGATAATAGTAATCTCTGCATGGATTATTGGAGTTTCGTTGCTCAAACAAGTGGTATGTATGTTTCTCCCTTTTAAATTTATTTGAATTAAAAGAAGACATTTATTGTTCAAATATCTAGTCTGACATCTTTCTATGATTTTTTTCCCCCATTGATTCATCTCCACTATGTATTTTGAATGATACAACTTGAAAGCTTTTATTTGAAAGGCTTTGTGGAAACTTCCCAGTCTGACCATTCAGAAGACTCTCTGGCAGTATTGTGATGTCTGTAGCAAAATCCTACAATTCATAAATACAAATAACATTATTTGTAGATGACAGTGCAATGCAGTCAACTTGGATTCTTGCCACAGTCAGTGGGGTTTTTTTTCACACTTCCCCACCATGATTCTACAGTTAGAAATTGCAATTAGAATGTGCAATTGAAATTGCAGTTAGAAAGTGGAATTATTCCATAGATTCAGAAAATAAAACACCTGATCTTTCTGATCACTATTTCTTCAGTCTTAGCATCTATTTGTTGATTTGAATAAGAAAGGATGTAGTCTTTTACAAGAGTTTCAACCCAGCACATTTAATGGGAACACTTTCATGAACAGAAATGGGAGTAGCAGCAAGGCTGTACTCCCTGCATATAAATTGCCTACATTTTTTTGAAAAAAGTTGAAGACAAGAAATTTTTATAATCAAAAGTGACAGTAAGGAGCAAAAATTTTACTATTAATAGAAATTCTTTCCATGTTCCTTCCTTGGATTTGGCCATGGGGATGAAAGTTTCCTTGCACTCTGCTGTGTTTATGGCAGAGATGGAAATTCTGCTTTAACTGACATTTTCCAATTCCCTATTATGAGACAGTTAACAAGTCGTTAGAAATTTTGCCAAAATTATACATTTAGGTTGATATATTCATGTCAGATATCTGTGTGAGCCAAAACAACTCTGTGTCAAGCAGCATGGCTGAGAAAGTACACTGCTTTCCGCATTGCCTGTGAAGGGCTCTAGCTGGATAGTCAAAAACAAACAGGAATTTAAATATATTCTTTGTTATTACTTCCATACCTTCATAAGGGAAGTAAGAAGAGGGTTAAATTTCTGCTATCAATTGTCCACTTTCCCTCCACAGCCCCAATATAATGCAGATTATGTTGATTTTGATTTTGTTGATATAAATGCTAGATTTCTGTACTTCAGCCAGTAACCTGATACTATGGTTCTGCACTTCACAGAAATATGAATTCCTTTAGAACAGAAAAACGATTTTTCTTGCCTAAACTTTTTTTTCCTCATCAAGAATATATAATTTTTTAAATGTAAAGAAATTAAAATAAACCACAATAATGAAAAGCCATTCTGGTCCTATAAAAATTACTGCAGTAGCTTTAGGAATATACTAAATGACCACTTATTGAAGGGATCCTGCATTTGAAAGGTGGATACTTTTTTGTCCAATGATTGATTGACTTTGTTAACTGATCTTGTAACCAAGTTATCTTGGAGAGGCTGGTTATGCAGTGAGGCTTCATCTCTGAGAGTGAAGATAGAAAGAAGGGACAGGATGTCAGTAGCACCAGCCAGGGTGTCAGTGTCACAGCTCAGGGACTTTGGCTCAGTAGGTTTTCAGTGAGCTAAGATTGTGAGTTTGTAGGAAGTTAAACATGTTTTCAACAATCTTACTGATACCTTGTGAAGGCTGACCTAGAACAGAGGCTAGGAGTCAAAGAATAAAGTAGATATCACTTTCTTAAGTAATACCTATGGAGTAAAAGTAGGTATTTATTAGAAGGCTTCAATGGACACACCTTGGGCACGACAAGAGCGCAGCCGGGGCTACCCCCAGGATGGATGTAGCCCTGGATGTAGATGGATGACCCAAAATGGTCACAAAATGGACAACCAGTCACGGGGTCTCTCAGTTTTACAAGTTCTGGTCCATTAGCATATTAGAGTTAATTGTGCAATTATAGCTTTAGCTTATGAAATCCCATCCTTCTTGTTTTTCTCTCTATGTTGTTTATGCTATTGGGCCTGAAATTTGGGTTGGTTGTCCCTGGTCCTAATCTAGGACAGGAATTGCTTTGTCTGGCTACTCTGTGAAGAGAGTTACCATCCCTTAATATGAAGCTCAGAACTACACACTAAAGCAGCACAGAATCTGAAAAACATAAAAGCTAAAACCTAAGGCATCACTATAAAAAAATCTGTCCAAACTAAATTTTTTCTCCAAAAAGTAGTCTGCTTACAACAAAAAAGCAAATTCTTAAGGAAAATGCCTTCTGGATTTTTTCATTGAACTAGCTCTAGAATATGAAATTACAATATGAAGGTTGGATTCAAGATGATGCAATCATGAGGAATATCAATTTATTTTTTTAGGGGATAGAATTAACCTTAAATATTGAAAACTATTTAAGACACTGCGGGTGCTCTTCTGGTGTGCAGAACCCAGTTAGCACTGACCAGAAAGTTATCTACTGGTTTAGACCCTTTAGATCCGCAAAAACGAATGAATTGGTGCCATTTTTGCTGAATGGGTTTCACAAAATTAATATTAAGAAAATGTATTGCCTTCAGTATGATCGATGTTGTGGCATGAAGAAAGGATGAGAAATGCATGGAGTAATTTGCTTTCACTTGCAGAAAAAATAGCTGCATTGAAAATCTATCAGGAGAAAATTAAACTAAGGCTGAAATAAGCAGCCACGTTATTCTTCAGTAGCAATACTGAAACCCAAAAAGTGAAGGCTTTGAAAATTTGAAATGCTAATGAGCAATAGAAAAGAATAGCCAGTTTAATTTAATTTTGCTACTGTATACAAAATGATGTTCTATCTTAATAGAATAGACCATGTGACAATATTTCTCTTTCTATTTGTATTACAAGATTGCTTCCTTTCACTTTACAGAAGAGTGCTGTTTTGTTACACCTTAGTAACCATCCTTACTGAGATGCAAACATTGATCTCTATCCTGTTCCATGTATATTTTAATTAATTTCATAGGTTTTACATTCAGGTCTTAATCACTTTCATATGGAATATTCTGCATACAAGAAGGGGAGAAATCTGAGCACACTGTCTTAGTAATTCTACTGCACAAATCTGCTACCTTTGAAGATCTAAATAGATTTCATTTTTAATTTTCCATGAAGCCAAGATGAAAACTGAGTATGAAAATGATTTTTAAGTATTTGGAGACTAATATTAAAAAAATTAGAGGCTTTAATTTCTCATGAAAAGGCAGTGATGGCTGTTTTCAGTATGAAAATGAATTGCAAATTGTTCTTCTGTAAGTTTAATTATTTTTATTTAAAATTATATAAATTAACAGGCTTCATCAAGCATATGGCAGTCTGCCTGTTTCCATGCTAAAGAAAATGGATATTAAACATGAGAGCACAGTGCTGAATTTCTGAAAGAAATAGGGACCAGATCCAGTAAACCTGATGAACTGGATCTGCAGAGACCAGGGTTTGAGAAGACTGAGGCTGTCATTTCTGTAAATGAAAGCTACATGCTGTTCCAAGGCTCTCTGTTACAACACTTAGGAGAATACAGGAACCTCAGAAGAAGATGCAAACCCTGCATCCTGTTCGGATGGGAAGCTGCTGAAATCTGAGCAGAAGTGCTTCAAGCCATAGGAAATGGAAACACTGCTCTCAGGCATGTTTCTGCAATGCCTTCTTCTTCCCCAGTATGGATGCCTCTGGCCCCTTCGAATCCAAAATCCAGATGTCCACTTGAAGACAGGTATCTATAATCTTTCTTCCAAAGGAGTAAGTTCTCCTTACAGGAGGGAAGATTAGTTATTTCTACAGCTGTATATTTCTTCTAGCTATGCATCTTAGAGCAGCTGATCCATCGGTGCTGTTGACAAATGTGTACCACTCTCATCTCAGACAATAATGTAGAGGTTTTCAGGCTGTTTTCTGACATGAATCCCTCATTGTAAACATCTGGGCATGAAAGCTGTCAGGTGGGACGATATTTGTGGGAGAGAATCTTCCTAGGCAAACCAAGGAACCATCCAGTTCCTCTGTGATTGCCCTAATGATTAATTAGCTGCACAGAATAGCAAGTTACAAGCTGTAGGGAACCACGTCCAATGGAATAGCAGACATGGCTATTTTGAGTTCAGAAAATAATATTTTGAGCCTAAAAGTTCCTATTTTTCATGGTTTTTTTTTCATTACAGAGAGACTGGTAAGCTTTGGGATTGGATCATGGTGATTCTGATACAAATACTAGATAACACTATAGCAATTTTATCAAGAAAATGTTATTATATAAAATGTGATTATAAAAAAGGACTAGATTAGGCTGTAAAGTGGACAAGTATAGAATTTATGTTATGTCTTCTTCACAAATTATCAAATTATCAATTTATTCCTACATATATCTGTATGAACACACAAGCCAGCCCACTTAATTCACTGTCTTCTAACTGTCTTCTATATACAGTCTTCTTCAAGTTTCTGGATGTACTGACAATATGAAATGTAAGGACAAATAAGGAGAAACTGTATGAAAGTGTCTTTAAAGTCTGCTACAAGCAACACTGCAGTTTTGATCTCTGCTTCTTTGTATCACAATGTTCCTAATGTTCCAAATAATTTTCCTCAGAATTATCTTCACATTAATGTGTTGTTCCATTGACATGAATAAGACAGCTTATGCACAGAAAATGAAGCACAGGTAGGATGAGTGCAAAATCAGTGCTCTATATAATTAAGTGGGTTTGCTTTTGATCACTTGATAATATTGATGATTATTAATTCACACACAAGAGACCTGGTACAACACAACAGTGAAACTGCAGAACAAGTTTCTCTTTCATGGGTGTTGTGGCATTTATCTAACTGTGTCATTTTTAACAGAATATTTTTATGTGGTCTGGAATGTTATACTATTTCATATTCTGTGGTTTTCTAGCCTTATAGTACTGTAAATGATAGCGATGGATTTCCTTTATTCTGCTTTTGTTTTCCTGTGTATGAACTGAAAATCTTACAAATCTTCAAGTCCCTCAAGTCCCTCAAGTGGTACAGCAGAAACTTAGGAAAAACTCCTAGAAGAAAGTTAAATAATATAATTCTAGTAACCAGATAATAGAAATTCTTGTGCCCTGCCGATCATATTAAGGTGTCTGCATAAAACAGATCGGACTTTATAGTAAAACTTCCCTAGACTTGAAAGGACAGTATGAAGCTGTGTCAGGGGATATCACAGGATATTATGAGAATATTCTTCACCCAGAGGGTGGTTGGGCAGGGGAATTGGCTCCCCATGAGGTGGTCTCAGCCCCAAGCCTTCCAAAGTACAAGAAGTGTTTGTAAAATGATCTCAGGTACATGGTGTGATGCTTTGGGCTGTCCTATGAAGGGCCAGGAGTTGGACTTTGATGATCCTTGTAGATCTCTTGCAGCTCAAGATATTCTATGATTCTATGAGAGAGCCCTTTTTTCTAATTTTCCTATATGCATTGACTGCTCAGTTTTTGTAGCTGCTGATCTAGATGTGTAGTGCCAATTGGCAAAGACCTCAGCTGAACCAATTTGTAATTAGGCAGAAAAGAAACAGTTCTGCCTTTTGCAGGGGACTTGAAAAACTTTCTCAAAGATACCATGTGTCAGAAGACATTCAAGACTTCTTTTATCCATTCTATTTTTTGAGTTGAGCAGTAATTTGTTTATGAATCAGGGAAATTTCATCAGTGATTTTGTGTGAATCAAGTGACATTTGGGCAGTCATCCACACGGCAGAGATCATTTGATCCTAAAGGCTAACTGATATGGTGCAGCTCAAATCTATAAAACTAAATTATTTTACCCCCTATTTTTGGTATTGTAAATTTGTGTTTTTTGGGACAGTGCTAATTGGTAGGAGTTGAAAGTACAGCATGGACTATGGTGAAGATGATAAGATAGTGGTTATAAGATTCCTTTGACACAGTTTTTTTTACTTTAGAACACAAAAGGGATTGAAGAGAAGTCCAAAGCTTTAATTGAACACTACCTCATGGGCAAGTTTCTTTGCCTAAATTTCCTTGCCTAAGTTTCTTGTCTAAATTCTAATCTGATCCATGATATATTCCTACAACAGAATAGTAGGTAGAATTTGTGGATCAGGCTGACTAGTATAATCCTTAACCACTCCTTTTTCTGCTCAGCAAGAAAATTTCTAAACAGCTTGTGCAGTTTAGAGTTCTCTTGTAGTTGAGCAAATCCTGTATCAGTGTACTTGACTGGCATTTAATGGTTTGGAGGAGTGTGCCCTAAATCCTGAATTCCTAAAATAAAACAGTTCTTTAATTCCTGGAGCTCTAAATTTTCACCCTCAGTCAAATGCTATATCTACCCTTGACCATTTCCAGTCTTATCCTCCAACAAACATGATGCATTTACAGCTGCAAACACAGTCCTATTTACTCACCACATCTTGCAGAATTTAGCAATACACTGAAATCCACAGCTAATTCTGTCCATAGCATTACCCTAATCCTGGCCATATCTTTTCTCTGATTAGTATTCTAACTGTTGTATAAATTTCCCAGTCCAATTTATTTAATCAACCTGTTTGAGAGCTTGCTACAAAGCCATGTAGACCTTGCTGTCTGAAGAAATATAAAGAGATTTTTATCCAGATTCAAGGAGCATGTTATGCCAGAGGTGAAATTCATATAGTAAGTTAGGCTGAAGTTACCGTGATAGTGTAATGCTTAAATTTAGGGTTACCTTAATCTTGCAATGTGGGGATAAGAAAATATCAGACACTTGCTGGTGTCTCTTTAATGCTTGTTTAATCTAGGAAGACTGATGATCAGTCAGGATAGCTGTGTAAAAGATGAGAGGTAGAGGAGGGGTTTGGATGAGAAGGGCTGTAGAACTTTATTAATTCCTAAATTCTTTGACTCTGATGACATCAGGAAAAGGGCTGTTGCTGCCAGAAACTTAAGATCTCATTGTACTGGTGAGATTGGACAATCCTACATAACTAAAATGCAATGCTTACAGAAATATGTGAGCAGAAATATTCTGTTAACTTCAGATAATGATATTTTTGTAATGAGTAAGACCAGGTTTAGCATTGGCTAGAGAGTCAAGATTCAGAAAAACAGCATCTGAGGAACTTATTCTTTTCTTCAGAGGTCACCAAGCTGAGGCAAGTGTGGTAGAGGCAGAGGCCAGTGTTGTCCAGCAAACTGCAGGTTGATAATGAAAATATGAGAATGGAGAATTTTTATTTCTAGTTCAAGAACTCCCCTCTTTCTGAAGTTGTCTGGCTTTGTCCTGATTGCATTTTAGCAGAGGAGTTCTGTCACTTCAAGAGGGAATACTTCCACACAAAGATTTTCTCTTTCAAAGTCAGCTGTACTTTAACATGCATTAATTTATCACAAAATTTACTCCTAAGGTGGAAAGAGGTAAATAATGGCAATATAAGTTGTTCTGCTGTAAGACTGTATTCCATTTCAGTGGGAAATGGAGGCACTGAATTGCAGGAGGTCTTGCAGGATCAGTAGTTTAATATCTGTAAATGGGTCAGAAGTGAACCAGGTAAAGTGTATCCTGTTTGTCAGGGGAATTTCAGCAACACTGAGCACTCCTAGGATGAGAACTGTGTTTTTACAGAAGAAAGTCAATCCCATTGCTGAACCATTTTGCACAGGGCCAGGCAAGATTTTCCTGAGAGGAAGAATCCTGCAACAAAGCAAATGGAAAATGTTTCTTACCTTTTTCCTGCCTCACAAGGAATGAAATATTGTTTGCTGGGTAAATGACATGTCAGAGACATTAGTGTATGAAAACTGTATAAGAAGGAAAGTACAGAAATGAAATTTGGCAATGTTCTTTGGTCTGATCCAGCCGTTTTCATAAAAGAAAGATTCCCAGAGTAGGATGAGCTTGTGTCTTTTGACTGAAAACTCCACAGATCCACAAATTGTTCGTACAGATTTACTATTAAACTGCTTATTTATAAGCAAATAGTTTATAATACATTCATAAAGAGATTAACAATTTAATTGTTAATACATGGTTTGGTATGTTTTATGTTTAGAAAGAGCCTGTTTCACATGATTTACTGAATGTATGAAATGGGAGTTAAACTGTCAGTCTTCCAAGCCACATAATTCTGAAGTGTGGAAAGGCTAATCTGATATACACTCCAGTTATTTTTAATGCGAGCATTACAAATCTCTCAGAGGGAAGCCATTATACAATATTTATGCAAAACGATGTGAATACTCTGTTATCCCCCTGCAAGCTTTGCTTCCTCTTACTGGACATTATGTGGTGACAATAACCAGGCAGCATTCACTTGTGGAATTTGCAGAGAGATTATGTAGTCCCTAAATTGAGTGGACCTCAGGCAAGGCTTAGATGCTGCTAGGGAAATAAAGCAAAAAAAGTGCTTTCTCTTTTGTTCCCTCAGTAGTTGTTTAATATAAAATGCATTACTTTTGGTATTTAAATAAATTAACGGACAGCTGTAGGAGATCAGTTTTGTATCATTCAGCAAGGTATTTGATATTTGCAAACATAAAGGTCTTAGTAAAATATCCATTAAAAACCTGAAAAAATGAATGTGGTTCTTTGCAATCTGGGTTAAACAAGGTTCATGGGGGAGATGTAAAACCTTTTACTACACCTACTGATATAATTAGAAAAAACAGATAACTTTAAATACATGAAAATCTTTCAGCCTTTGAAATATGAGGCATCAACTTTCAAAATCTGTACTAGTGAAGAATAATGCTCAGAACTCAACTAGAGACTGAGACAAAAGCTGATTAGTATCAATAGAGTAAGATTCTCCAAGGGAATATTACAACAAGGGAAGAACCCAGGTGGAGCTGAGAGGGGAAGAAGAAGGAAATTATTTTTGATGATAAGTTTGATTAGTTAGAAGTTTAAAGGCAGAGGCGGGGAAGGTAAATCACAGATTGACAGAAAAGCAGAATATTCTTTTGTGGTTTTGATTTTTAACATTCAGGGCAGCTACAAATTTGAACTTCCTTAGGGCACAATTGCACTGTAATACAGTTACCCTTTTCCTGTGCAACAATATATGCAATGTGTATATAGCAAAAGAGGCATTTTTAAAAAATCAGAAAAAGCTCTCATCTTTGATGGAGTCAAGGAAACAAGCTAAGCACATGTCATATTATGTACTCCCAGAGGCTATGGCGTTTTGGCATAGTCATTTCTACAGCCTAGGGGAATAAATGACACAGAGGATCACCAGGTTAAAAAAATATTTGTCCATCAATTTTATTAAAAAGCTGTGCATGGGATGCATGCCAGATAGAATTTAGCTTTCCCTAGAGTCACTGAAGAGAAGTTTTGCAAAGTGTGGATAATGTCTAAAGGAGTTAGGGTCACTTGAAAAGGTTTTTTTTCCCTCTGGGTAACTCATCAGTGATAATTTGTATCAGGCCACCAATAAATATGCCAAACACAAAAATTATTTTTTGAACAAATCTAAAATTTCAGTGCAGTAGAGTTTTTCTCACTTTCTACCTTCCTTTGTCAGCATAATGTATGTGAGAATCAGATCAGATTTTGTATGTGAGAAAAAAATATAGTCCTATAAGTATTAAATTTAAAAGTGGTATCTGTTTCCACCCAGAATAATTTTCACCTGAACAGAACTATTGACCTGTTCTTTGTGTCAGGAGGTAAAGAAACGTAGCTCAGAATGCTAGGTCAAAAAGGTACAATGGCTAGATGGGGGTTATTTTTTATTTTGTGTATTGGCATTTGTGTAGACATTAAAAGAGAGTTTTGTTGCCCACCCCCTTCCCATTTTATTTTTTTCTGTCTACAAATTAAAGAAATGTTGGCTTGTTTGTATCTGCCACTGTCTATTGTACTACCACAACACTGTTTGGCACTTTTACATGTATGCAAGGACAGGGTGAAGATGTTATTTCATGTGGGCATGGAAGAGGGTTCAGCAGAAAGCTGTGTGTTTAAAGGAAGAAAGGATAAATCCTGAGGGACTGGCTCAGGAAGAAAGGATTTAAGCCTTAATCATGTTCACATTCTCCTCCTACAGAACTAATATTTTTTTCTGATATATTGAAGTTAGAGTTTTCAGGAGAAAGAAGCGATAGCTGAGAACTGTCTGAATTTTAAGCTCAGCTGAATAACTCTCTAGCAATGGAATGCTAAACACAGATGGAGTAGTGATATACTGGGCTGGGGGAGCTGCCCAGACTGTTTGTTGTTCCAAGTATTTGATTTTGTGAATAGCAATAAAGCCTTTTTCACTGACCTCTAAAGGATTAATTTCTTAATTTAGCACTCAGAGGCAAAGAAGTCTAGAGAAAAAAAAAATATTGGATATGCATATAATGAATTGCAGTGTTTATAGTTTGTACAAGGCAAAAGCCCCATAATCTGCTGATTGCAGTTGAATTTGATAAGGGCTAATTCATGAGCTTTGACATTCCAATTATTTTGTTATTAATACATTCTGCATCCACCCTGTGCTACTGGTTTAGCATCACTTCAATGGCTCTGCTAAACAACACTAAAGACAGACAATGGGAAAAACCATATAACTGCATTTTCCTGAAGGAGAATGTGGAAAATTCAATGAGACTTTTATTTGATTTAAGGTGGCTGCTTTTCAAAGCAGAAAAGCAGGTTGTTGTACATTATGCTGACAAAGGAAGGTAGAAAGTGAGAAAAACTCTACTGCACTGAGATTTTAGACTTGTTTAAAAAAAAATTGTGCTTGGCATATTTATTGGTGGTCTGATACAAATGGCTTAATATTTCTTAAAAGTGTTGCATTCATTTTATTTATAAATTGTTCTTTTTCTTATTCTCTCTGTTGGACGGATTAAGCTACAAAGATAATTATCCAAGTCACAATGTCCTATAATTAAAGAATGCAAGAAGGGAAACAAATATAAAGGAATACAGATGATTACCTGAAAATGCTTTTCAAGGAGTAAGTTCTTCCTGATTACAATGGAATTAGTACAGAAATACAACAATGATGTGACTTTAGTGTGACATATACACTGTGTAATATGATAATTCCAGACCAGCTTTTTTAGAGAGACTAAAACAGCCAAGGCAGTTAAAACCAGATAGGAGTTAAGACGACACAACTGCCTTGATTTGCATATGGTGGGGTAGTCAAAGAGAATACCTAATTCTCTTATGTGAAACTAAAAGCCCTTCTGGTGATGTGACTCAGCCAATCTGCCTGTGTCCTGCGGGACACCTGATGCTTCCAGGAATGCTGCTCTGTGGAATTTTATTGTACCTGGAGCAGGACTGCAACACATGACCCTCCTCTAATAGATCTGCAACCCCCTTAGGCAGGGTTTTTTCAATCCTGAATATGATCTTACTGAATCTAGGTTTGTTTTCTCTGGTAGACAAACCTACAAAGAGAAGAGATGATTTTTAAATCACCCCTAGCTCACCCTATATCACTATCTGCCACATGAAGAAATAAATGGGCAAAACCACATAATACATCTAACAGCAACATTGGAGGCCATGGAGATCCGGCTTTTCCCCAAATGACCAAATGATGTAAGATATAAAACTTCAACAACAAATTATATAATTTTTAGTACTGCTGATACTTCCCCTTGGTAGCATTAAAGATGCACTATTTGTAGACATTTCTTTTCTGAACAGCTCAGAGTTCAAGGTATGCAAACAAACTAGCCAAGTGATAATAAGCTAGAGTCCCTACTTTTGTTCTCTTAATAATAATATTCTTAAGGAATTTCATGGCATATTTTTAAGTTGTTACAAACAATGAAATCAGGTGCTTACTTTATTTTAAGGATGTTTTCTTAGTGCATATAATGGTTACACAGTTTTTCTGGGGTATTCTCAAGAAAGTGATTTGATTTTTCTTCCACAGTTAATGTAACATTAGGATAATTTATTCATAGTTGGGAAAGAATGTTCATATGGACAAATATTTTCATTAACAGCTAAAAAGTAGACTTGTTAAAGACCATTGTAATGTGTTTAGTGAACACTTCAACAGATGCTTGGGGTTTATTTTTGTTGTGGCAAATAAAAAACCTCCTTCTTGGGGATCTTTGTTAATAATTTTTAAGGCAAAGGCAGATAACCCAGTTTAGTGGAAGGAAAGAACTTTTTGTTTCTGGACATAATAATGTAGTAGGAATTGAATCATCAACATTCATACATTTACTACCAGCCTATTCTGCCTGTGAGTGACTGCAATAACCTCTTTTCTGGCATTTATGTGCATATTATATCAGAAGGACATTTTAGGATTCATTTGACTTCAGGAGCTGGAGACAGGGAAAGTAATTTCATAGCTTTTTGAAAAACAGCCTTTTTCTGCAGCTGCTCAGCCTAGAAATGCTTCTTAAGTTGATAACAATTTTAGTCCTAGGCTGAAAAAAACCCGGAGCCTTACAATTAGCCAGAACTAATGCTAAATAGAAAGCATAGTGGAAAAGTGTCATTTACAGATATTTTCTAGTCATGAAATCATAACATTTTCTTGAAATAGATGTAATTATTAGTTGTGAGCTTCTGTGGCATTTTAAAATAAGTAGAATGATGATTATTTCCTTGCTACATGGAAATAAGCTATTATTAAATACAAGAAATTATTGTATAAAATTAGGTCCTCCGGGGGTTCCCTGGGTTCCCAGCCAGTCCGGGGAGTGATCCTCGGCTGACCGGTCCGCAGGGAGGGGTAGATGTAACCCGGAAAGCTCCACCAAATAAAGACGAGACGTCTCCCGAGCAGCAGGATCCGAGAGGTTTATTGCAAGGAACAGCGACCTCTCGAAGGAAAGGCTGACTCCAGCAGCCCAGTACAAGGGCGGGACCGAGAATATAAGGGCAGAGGGATAGGAGTGGCTAGGGCACAAACCAACCAATGGGTAAAGGGTAGAGGGGAGGAGACGGGATGGGGTGACATGTAATGAACCAATCGGGATACAGGAGAGGAGTGGCATTCTAACAGGGTCCAATGGGATTAACAGAACAGAAGAACTTTCTAGAACTGGGGAGTGTGTTAAGTTTTGACAGACAGCCTCAACTGGGGAGGGAAACAGCATGTGATTGACAACTTTTTGCTATATTGAAGTCGCCTCCCAAGGGAGGGCGGGGACCCCTCCCACAAATTATTATTTTTCAGATCTCAATTTTAAAAGCTACAGGACAAAGTATTATTAAGTAGTATCAATTTTGGTAAGTGCCATCCAGATTGAAAAAAAAAATATGGGATCACTCATGCACTACAGAACTTCCAATCAATAGCAGAAGATAAATTGATAAAGATTATGATAAGTCAATAGTTAAATGCTTCTAGAGTGCCTTGCAGTTTAGCCAGCCCAGTGACAGCACACTCTCTTTTAGCCAACTGAAGTATCCCATGTTCCCCATCAACGGCAAAGTCCTTGGCAGGACACCCCTTGCTGTGCAGCCGAGACACCCCACCCTGCGCCGGGACCGATGCACCCACAGGTGGGAGGGGACAGGTGTGAGCTGGCACTAGAGCTACCCCAACACATGGAACTGGGGGGCTGGACATTGCCTGGTGTTTCTTGGGTCAGGATGTGGTTTCCTCCCTGCTTTCTGCTTCCATTCTCCTAGCACTTGAGAAAGAGAAACCTTTTCTAAAATGGTAGGATTTCTTACAGGATTCAGTGAACTGCATCCTGGTTAAGTTTAGCATACTTTTGACATAGGGTGCAGCATTTAAAAATCTTGCTATAGATAATTACTAGAAATAGTTATGTCTCTGATGTCAACTTTCCCCTGTGAGTACTGAATTGTCTTCTCCAATGAATAGAAGATCTTGACTTTAGAAAGACTGAGATATGTTGAGTTGGGTTTTATTCTGACTTTCCATCTCTCTTAAGAGGAATACCTGGAGATAGAATAGGTGGGTTTCAAACATCCACTTATGGTTGAATAAGAAACTTAGCTAAGGAATAGCACTGGAGGAAAAAATGCTTTAACTGAGGAGAATTTAAGAAAAACTTTTAATTAGTCTTATTAGTTATCAAGCCTGTTAAATGCAGTTTAGAAGATGAAATAAAATGCTTTCTCTTAATGTTCAAATGAAAACATGGAATCTGTTAGAAGAAATACTTGCAAACCATTAGTCACAGTGGATAAGATAATGTTTTATACATTAAAAAAATAATTTAAAAAATAAGTTGCCCAGATTATTTTCAAGCTAATTCTTAGCCAGACCTAGATGTACTTTATCATCATTAAAATGAAGGAATATAGTTTTATGGAAATGATTTTTTAAAAGAAATTGAATATACATTTGTACAAAATAAGTTTCCTCTGTGGATTATGTTGTTAATTATGAGTCTCAAAACAGCTAAATATAAAAGTTCCTTTAGAAACTAACAATTAACTATACACTTGGTAAATAGCAGGCCTACAATCACCCAAAGAAGAAGGCATTTTCTGGGAAAACTTTGTATTTGTTAGATAGTTTGAGACATGCAGCCTTAAGCCCATGAGCTTGCCTGATGTTCCCCAGATCCCAGTTCTTTAAACAGGTTTGTACTGTAGAAAATTTTCCTGAAGTCTCATATGGTAAAAGCTGTACGTCAAGTCTAGAAATACTCAGATAAAGTGCAAGTTTTCTGAAAGTCAATGGCGAAGCTTCTACTGGCTGTCAAATTGCCTGGATTTTAACAAAGTTTCATGAATAACTCCCATTTTCTTCATAAAGCATCACCACCAAATATGTATGAGGAGTGGGAATTTTAGTAGGAAACAAAGAATGTGAAGTTGTTGTGTCTCCAGGAGAATGAAGGACAAGGTCATTCCAAACTTCAGTATGATTGGGCAGAAAATCACAATATACTTCAAGCCACAGTAAAATTGCAATTTTCTATGTATGTTCTTCTTGAGGGATGCGGTGGAATGGTTGGTGGAGGGACAACTGTATTTTTACTTCTTGTTTAATGGAATTATGATCTTCTGCACATTTGTGCATATTCTGTTCTTTGCTAGAGAACCAATTAGAAGCTTGCCAGACTCCTGTTGAGCTGTGTACAGTAGAAAAACAACCTTCTAATTTGTTAAATTATTGAAAAAGAAGGTCTCTAGTATGTAAAGAGTTGGCAGAAAAAAGCCCTGAAGCACAAAGAAATTAAGAAACAACAACATGACAGTTGCACCTCATTCCCTGAACTGATGAGTTTCTGTCAGTTGCAGATCTCTTCATGCAGGCATTTTTTAATTTTGGAAATGTAGTTCAGAGATGGCTACTGCCAATATGCTGGCAGCAATGGGAGTTTGAGGTACTGAGTATTTCCATGTCTTGAGATCTATTTGGAGAAAACTCTTGCAGAAAAAGCCCTACATTATGTACCACGCTATCTGTTACCGAGACTCACTGACTGAGATTAATAAGGAAATCGAGATTGACAGCATTTGCTACCAGCAGACTTTGCCAACTTCTAGTGTCTGGAATAGAAAATCAATCTGAGGATTGGGAAGAGAAAATGAAGCAATTAATGGGTAAATTGATTCCAACTGATCTACTCAGAAAAGTGGCTATCTCTCTCAGACCTGGGAAGAGCTATGTTGTTGCAGCTCACAGTTTATATTGTCTGACGTGTTTATTTATTATATTTAAAGGTAGAGAAAGTATGTAAATCTGGTATGAAAGAAGAAGAAAGTAATTATGTTTTCTTTTGCTTTTTTTTTTTTTTTTTGCTTTTTTATACATAGTAAGTGCAGGAAATTCCAACTCGGTGTTGCAAAAAATGTCTATGTACTTGCCCCAAAAAGAAGATTGCTGTGGTTTCATTCTGCACTGATATGGAAACCCACAGAAACACCATACAATCAGCTTGAGAAGGGACAACTCAAAGTCAAATATTTTTTAGAAATACATATTTTTGACTATTTGAGATCTAATTGGGTGTATTTAATCCTGGTGCCCCTCTAATAGTGTTTATTTTCTGTACTAAACTGTTGTTTCAATAAATAAATAAACCTGAGAATTTCCTGCAGCTTCTCTTCTGCAGAATTAAAAATTCTTTAATGTTAATTCACAATGTGTCTCAACTAAAAATTCCTCTGGGAAAAGAAAAGGATTTTCTTGACAGCTTATGTTGATTTGTGAATGCCCATCTTGAGATTCATATCAAGTCCAAACTGTCTAGAGTCCATAATTAAGTCTATCAAAGTCTGATGAAGCTTCAATAATGCTAATTGTCCCCAATGGCTCGTATGAGTTACGACACTGCTGAATCTACTTGTTCACAAAACGATGCCACTTCATCTGTAGAAAAAGGTTAACAAGAACATTTTGTGGTTGAAAGTTAATTCTTTAACCTTCCCTGTCATAGTCCTCCCTGCTATATATAAAAGTCTGCTGCATTTGGCAATGATATTTTTAGAAGTGAAAGGGTAAAAATGATGGCTATAATAATCAGATATTTCATATCATCGTTAGTTATGAGTTTGCAATGGGCGTTTCACTGAGCCTCCTTTTAGCAGAACAGCCTGTCAATATGTTACAAAGGGTGTGTTGATTTTGTGGATTTTTAAAAGATTTGGGATATGGAAGATCATTGTCATTATATCTGTAATGCTGTAAGAATGACTGCCCTTTATGTATTTTAATAATCCTGTACTAACTGCTAAACCCACTGAGAAAAGCTTTTATGTAAATACATACATATGTATTTTTCCCTTACTTTATTCCCATACTTTTTATTTTCTCACAGATCAGGAATTGTGGTGATCATTCCAGCTGGTGCTATCCTTGTTAGTATGAGTCTGCATTTACCAAGAGGGCATAGGAATACTGTTCTTGCCAATTCTGTGATACTATGGGTTGAGTTTGCTGCAGACAAGGAGTGGTGTAAATTGCAGGAACGCCCAATTATGAGAAGGTAAGAGTCTGTTATGCCTATGAGTGTCCTGTTCATGTGATAAATAGATGTCCACAGTTGGCTGTGCAGCATCCTGAGCATGTGAAGTATGGATAGAGATGGTGCTCCAGACTGAAGTGCCCATACTGGTACCTAAGAAAGCAATGCATACGTGTGCAACCTTTTGAGTAAATGCCCTAGATGAAAATAAAAGGATCTGGGACATAGCCTGGAGATGTGAGAAATCACATTGTATACATTGAAGATATATCTGATGAGAAAATTTTTCTTTTGCCAAGGGTTGTGTTTTTATGTGCTTTTTCAAGTCTGGAAAAGTGGAAATGACAATTTGTTAGAGATGCCTTTCTATTTTCTTGTGGATTATTTTTAAGCAAGATCATTTGGAGAGCCTCTTTACTGTGTGCCCTCTGCAAACCGTTCTGTTTGTCCATCTGTGAGGATGTGATAAATGTCAACAGAGAAGAAAAGTAAGTGAAGAAAAGTGGGAAAGCAAAAATCCCTTGGAGGTTCCTTAAGCCAAGTTTCTTAACAAAGGCAATACATTATGAAAAGAATGTATATATTACATATTTGGGTAAACTTCTGTAAGTTAAAAACTAAAAGAGGTCTGATGACATATAAATTCTCTTTATAAACTGGAATTGATCAATAAATGGAATTATTTTCTTCTATTGTTGAAGGGTCCAGAATGGAGTGTTCCTCACTGAAATAAGTTGAATATGGGCATGACAGTTTATTATACCCAGAGATGCATAACGTCATCCTAGTGTGCAACGTGCCAAGAGACGGAAGTTGTTTTAATGAATTTTTTCATTTGTATTCCCATATTGTCTTTCATCCATCAAAAGGGACCTGTTCCAGTTTCAAGCAGGTGATGGAGGGTGCAGGATTGGAGTGTCTCAACTTAGTTAACATGATTTTCACCTGGTTTAGGGAATACCTAAGGCTGATAGTTGTCTGTCTGAAGTTCAAATGGTAACAAAGACATTTTCACAAGGGAAAATATATCCAAATTTAATTTTGAAAGGTCAACAATTGTGGCAGATCAAGAAAATGAACTGACACTACATATGCTGACAACTCCTCTTTTCAAAACCCATGTATCGGAATAGGCCAGGGAATGTGTGATGCTGAAGTCAATCCCATGTGCCTTGGGAATTAAGGTGGGAACAAATCCATAGCCATCCACAGACCCACCTTTTTGTGCATGAACAATGGGTTCAGGTGCCTGGCTCCCATTAGTCCCATTTCATACCATCTACAGAGGGTGAGGATGACCTTTGCTTCAGCACGTGCATGGTAAGTCTGAGACATTGCACAATGATGAACTCACTGTCTAGCCACTGTACAGCTCTTATGCATATATTTCAGTCTCAGAAATCCCAGACAGAAATATGAGCCCCCAGGGATGTAAATCACCATTTTCTCATTGAATCCCAGGACTGATGAAGCTAAGGTTGGCTTCAAGCCTGTACAAGAACAATGGAGATATTTGAGCTATGGTTTTAAACAAATCTTTAATATTTTCAGATTGTGGAGAATTCAGGTGTGGAAAAGGCATGAGCAAAAGAGCTGAACAGATAATAGATTTTTATATTTGTAATTTTTTTTTGTGTTCTTATTTCTTGAAACCATTTGCCATATCTTAGCATGGAGCTAATCTTAAATGTTGAACTGCTGGTATTTCTAGGTAGGCAGTCCTTTTCCTATCTCATTTTGGTTTGGTTAATCAGGACACATCTTTTTTATTTCATCACCAAATCAAAAGTCTTCTTGATTAAGTTTTTTCAAGCAGAAAAATACCCATCTTCACATTGGCATGATTCCAAATGCAGTGCCTTTCAGCCTGCAAAAAACCCAACAATTCCTTTCCATCTTAGAGCACTTTACCTTTATTCAGCATGCTCAGTGCAGTCTTATACTCACTAAAGATGGATGAAAGTGGCTCATGTTGGTCTGCTTTGTTTGCTGTGAAACAACTGTACTGCCAACAACTTGTTTTCCTAAATATCATCTTTCTTTTGTTCCCTTGTGACTGTGTATTTTTCATTTTAAGGAAATATTCTTTGTTTATTATTCAGAAGCCTCCGAACTGAATATAAAACTATAGGTTTACTTCCAAGAATGTCATCAAAATATATGCTGTAATAAATTTTATCTTTCATACTTCTCAAAGAAATAGCTCATACTATTAATTCGAGACCAAAGGAAATTCTAGTGGAATTTCACTAGAAGTTTTATTCCGTATAGAAGCAATGAGGGGGGAAAACCAAATGAAGATCAATACCCAGGATGCTTTCCCTTCCATCACAGCATCACTCACCACCTCTGCCCGTGGGTGATATTTGCCTAATGATTATTAGGATCATATGAGTTCTGCTTTAGGGTGAAGCAGAAGAGAGCTGAGTGCTAGCATGGAAGTGAATGATAGTGGGAAAAGTATTAACAACTTGAAAGTAATGGATCAAAAAACTGTGGTTCGATGCCATCTCCTGCTTTACCCAAATAGGCACTACTGCTCTGCAGCTGAGGAAACCTGCATGGGAGTTCTCTCCACCAGAAAATAGTCTTTAGGAAAAAGTAAGAAGTGAGGTTTTTCATCTCAGCTCATTTGAGTATGTTGCTTATGATGATTGTGTTCAGCTACTATAGCTCTTTTCCTTCTATATTACCAGCTTTAGAAACAGACTTGAAACATCTTAGCAGTTGCAAATCAAAGATTAATTTTTCTTGCAATACTTATTTTTTCTCATGAAAGTTGTCATGTACTCCTAAAGAGGTGATTTTTCTTGGAACTAGGAAAACAGGTACTCAGGTTGATGCAGATCAGCTACATGCTTAGCTGCTCGTGTTCAGGACTTCAGTGCCTGCCCACAGAACCAAGACCAACAAGATGGAACATGTAGAAAGGGAAGAGGAGCCCAAGCCAGCAGACAGGCCGTGCTGGCCCACCCTCATAAAATCAGCTGGCTGTGACTTCCAGCCACTTGCCTTAATCAAGCTATGAGACCTTGGTTTTTCTACATGTAATGGGCTGGTTGGGCAATTTGCTTAGTAATTTAATGCAGAGGTAACTAAAGCTTAAAGCTATGGGGAAAGAGACTTGGCCCCTGTGCTGCTTATAAGGTGTCACAGCCATCCATAGCTTTAAAATGATATTTTTTTTCTTATTCCTGGTGCTGAGCTCTAGTCATTGTGCCTTCTACAGGTTGTGTGACACTCCAGAGTTCCTGGAGAGAGTAGGTTGGAGCTAGTTGATCTTCAAGGTCCCCTTCCAACCCATACCACTCTATAATTCTATAATATATGTTCTGCCTTTAGTTAAGATTCAGTGTCACTTCCCATTGCAAGATTTTGTTTTCAGTTTCAGTTATGCTTCTGTAAGTCTACATATATTGTAGAGTCAGATTTGCATTATAGGTTGAAAAATTAATCAAAACCAACCTAATCATTTTAGAAAACAAACAAACAAAAAGGATGGGTAGAAAATACAGTTTGTTTATGGTAAAGATATTTAAATGGCAGGCATTTATTTGTTTCCTTCAAGATAGAAACTGGAGGACTGGTTCATGATTTTCTTTTGTTGCCAGATGAAGCTGCTTAAATGGGCAAAATCTGAGTATTTAAATTTAAAAGCTTCAGTAGAAACATTTGCCACATGAGAAAAGAAGATCAAGGTCTCTCAACCAGGAAGCCAGTCATTAACTTACTGCAAGTCTTTTTTACAATATGAATTTGTCCACCCACAAAGGCCAAAAAATAAATTAAAAAAAATGAAACAACATCCAGTGTTAGTAAGGTGTCTTTTTGTTGTTTTTTTATTTCCAGCCCCCCCCAAAAAACAGTGGGTCAGACTTGGTTTTGTTTCAGAATGATTGTGTAGTTCTGGTTATTAGGAAAAAAAAAAAAAAAGCAAGAAAACAGAAGCTTGAAAACATCTGGATCATAGTAATAGTCACAGCATTTATTCTTAGGGTGCTCCTCATCCTGTGCACAGAACAAGACAGACATCCCTTGGAAGAAGAGGGTGGAAGCTTGTATTCAAATACAGAATTGCATCTGAGGACTGAATCACAGCATGCAAACACAAATGTGCCGTCACAAGCCTTACGTTTCAATTCTTGATTTCTTCATTACAAACAACTCGGAGAGTTAGTAAAACCCAAGTATGCTCTTACATATTGACTCTCACTCTACTTGATATCCATTTTTGGGGTGTATATTAAATTCCTCTGGAAAATACAGCATAAGTCACAGTGCCATTTCCCTACCTCATTTTACACATATGATTTTCCTTTATTACATTAATAGTGCATGCACAGATGACTCTGCTCCACTCATCCTCCTCTTTATTTTTTTTTTCTCAGCTTGAAATTAGTAAAGTTTAAAATATTCTTCCTGTCAGATTAGGTTTATTATGTACTCATAAGACACATTAAAGCAGTTAAGCATTTTTAAATGTTCCTTATACATATATCAGCACAACACTGAATTTAATAACACTAGGTTTGGGCAGGAAGGACTCAATAACAGGAAATAATTTGTATTTCATTACTCCAGGTATTAAGCAAATAATATATACAGCTCAATTTCCCTAGTGCAGATATGACATTTTTTGTAGAAATAAGAAATTAGAAAACTAAAAATCTCCTCTTCTCTGATTTTAATATGTTTTACTGATATGAAATTTGATCATGTTGGATTGTTGTTTAGGAAGTGAGAAAAGAAAGATAAAAAACTACAGTTTACAGATAAGCAAGAGAAGCAAGCAAGCTATTCAGCATAGGAATACTTTGTCTCCTTAATGGATTTCTGCTGATTATACAACTTCATCTGAAGAACATTAATGAAGGAGCAATGTGATACATATGTCTGGTGAGACTCAGGCAATGTAACAAATTACTTTATAGGTGACATTTTGTGCCTTTTAAAGAATATTTTTTGTTTGTTATTGCCTTAAGCTTGTTCAATATGCTCTGTTTACATTTGACTTTCTTTTCTCATGTGTCTCCTATAATAGGGTTTCTTTCAAATAGAATGTAGTAAAGATGCCAAAGCTTATAATAAAAGAGGGTTTAAAACAAAGTTTTAATCCAAGCCAGACAGGTCCTCACTTTTTCCAGCACTGAATACCAAATGCTTCTTGCTTATTTCAGGGTATAGGAATCACAGGTAATTTTTCCTCTGCCACAGGGTAATTACAGTTTTGTGCTTTATCTTCCTAACCTGGTGGACTGGGAGGACAGTTTGACTATAAGCACTGGAAATCACATAACTGGAGGATGGCATCATTGTGACAGGATTGGACAACTGGCCATCACTAAATTTAAGACATTTGCAAATAGCTTTACTTTTGAATTTATTTATTTATTCTGTTACCCCTTAAAACCAAGTCTTTCCAGCCAATTTCCATTGCTTTTCAGTCCTTCTCCTTTTCCTTGTAATGGTGTACCCTGTAGAATGAGGCAAAGTTCAGTCAGACATGCAGGGCTGGTGCCTGCCCAGTCTTCATCAGGCACAACACAGGGCTCCCCCTTTGCTCTGTGGGAGTCGGAAGGTGATGAAATGGGGATGAATTCCTTGCAGCACTTCTCCACAGAAAAACCATGCCAGAAACTTATATGTAATCCCTAATGTGAGAGAAAGGGTCTTCTCATTCATGAAACTTTTCCCAGCTTTGTTCCAGGAAGCATTGTATAGTACAGCACTAGACAGAGCTAATTTCAGCACCCTGTAATATTTTTGCACTCAAACATCTTGCCTGCAACCTTTCACCTCTACTCCACTGAGCACATTTCCACTTGCAGGAAAACCTGTGGAATTTTGTTTGCAGTTTGTCGGTGGGGAAATTGCACGAGAGTCAAACATTTCTCACTTCTTGGTTTTGAATAACACTGTTATTCTGCTGTCTGCTGTGAAGGATTTTTAAGTGAAGTGTTTACCATTAGAGCCTCTCCATGTAAATTATTTACTTTTGACAGTGATAGCTAGTAGGGAACATTTTTTGTGGGATATGGATTTATAATTACACTGTTAGTTTAAGGATTAAAGCTTTTTTTTTTTTGACTGTTTACAGAGAGTGCGTTTTTGGTTTTGAAACTGTAGGAGATGTACGAGAAATCTGACGTACCATGTTGTCTCTGGCTCAGGAGAGGCAATGTGGAATGAATAATAATAAAAAAAAAGGCAAAGAATTATTTTCTCTGAAAGTACTTTAATCTGAATCCATGGACAGATGGCCAAAGCAAAAATTGTTGTTTTATTTTGAAAGCTTTGTGTGGCTGCCTGGAAGCTATTGTCCCTGCAGCAGGGCAGGCAGGGGGAGCTGAGCAAATTCTCCTGGTGAGCTTCTCTGAGAAGTCAGCCAGATTCAATTGGAGCCAAAGCACAATAACTTAAAAGCACAGCAAAAATACCTTCAACACATGCATTTCCTTGCCACCCTGAATTTACCATGTACGTAGCAGATGGAATATTCACCCAAATGCGGCCAGGCGTGGAAAACCAGCTGCCATTCCAAAGGCACAGCTCCATGTGCGGGTCTGTGGGACCTGGGCCACAGTGAAAGCTGCTGAGGGAAAGGCCAGAGCAAGGGGTGCTGCTGGGGTGGAGCTTTGGCACTCAGCTGAGGAGCACTGCTGCCCTGCTCAGCTCCTTCACCAGAGAGTGCTTTGTGTTTGGCTAGCCCTGGCTATGATCAGAGAGATACTTGCCTGGAGTGCATATCAATATGTGTAAAAGCCACATTAAACATTTATAAAAAGTTTTGACTCTAGCCTTGGGTCTTAATATCCAAATGAAGACTGAGAATAAGGAAGGTCTTAGTGACAGTGGAAGAAAGATTTAAAATATACAACTCAGTTTGGTCCTTCTAAATTTATTCTCTCTATGAAGTGTAATACTTTAAAATTACGTATTTTTTATATTTATTGGGTACATTATGACAAGATGAAATTGAAAATAACCTTAGAAGGACTGCTTAATATGGTCCAGTGCAGGGTGCATCTTGAAACAACCAGTCTGAAAGTGATTGGCTTTTAAAGTGAAAAAATCAGCTGTTCTCTGAATCAAAATGCAAATCTTAATTTCTATTTTACTCCCTAATAATAATGAGTGTAAATGTAGTTTTTGAATTCAACAGTTGGAATTTTCCTTGGTTTAGGAAACCAGTGCAACTATGAATAAAATGAATTTCAGAACACCACAATCCAGACTGTCTCTAGCTACATCACAAGTGGGTGTAACACAGCCACCAATGACACAGCCTGGCAGTGATAGGCTCTGCTGCAAGAGGCAGCACTCCTGGCTCAGGTGAAACACCTGCTGGCACAGTTGCCATGTGCTGATTGCTAACCCATAGCTAACCTGGTTGTTAACTTTCACAGTAAATAATAATTTCCCCAGCTATGGTAAAATGGTTCTGACAAATCAGAGAATCACAGAATACGCTGAATTGGAAGGGACCTACAAAGATCATTGAGTCCAACTTGGCTCTGCACAGGACACCCCAAGAATCACACCATGTGCCTGAACTCTGGGACCTTCATCAGACTTGGTGCTGTGACCATTTCCCTGGGGAGATGTTCCAGTGCTCAACCACCCTCTCTCTGGGTAAAGAACCTTCTTCTAATATCTAACATAAACCTCCCCTGGCACAGCTTCAGGCCATTCCCTCGGGTCCTATCTGGTCACCACAGAGGAGATCAGTGCCTGACCCTTCTCTTCCCCTCATGAGGAAGTTGTAGATTGCCATGAGGTCTCCCCTCAGTCTTCTCTTCTCCAGTCTGAACAGACCAAGTGACCTCAGCAGCTGCTAACACAGCTTCCCCTCAATGCCCTTCACCATCCTCATGGCTCTCCTTTGGACACTCTATAGCTTAATGTCTTTCTTATATTGCAGTGACAATGCCAGACGAAAATCGCTGACCAGTTCTATTTTTCTGCAAACCTTACTTTACAAAGTGACATAAAATAATGGACTTCCTCTACTTTTGTATAAGTGACTAAAGCATATGCCATTAAACTGTTGAGTAGATTTTAAGTATATCCATTTTTAATATTGTTTTTATTTTACAATGTCTTTCACAGTGAGCTGAGTGAAAAACATGTATGAAATGTGTGTTTTTGTTTAAATATTCAGATAAATCAAAAAGCCATTTTCCTAGGATACTGTCTCAAGGCAGAAAAAAATGTGGCAACTGAATTATAAACCCTTAGTCATTTACAGTAAAGATGTTGATACAGCAGGAAACGTAATGCTCTGACCAATTTTGTTGTAATATAAAGAATCTATTTTCCCTTTTTATTTTGCTTTTTCTCCTTAACAGCTTGTTATAAGCTTTAACTAATGCATTTGAAATAAGCCACAGTCACCTTTTGTTCTTGCTCTTCCAGAAAGAGTATTCCACAGGCACAATGAATACTGGCTAATCAAAACAAGATTGTAAACTGAGAAAATAAGATTGTCACAAGCATTGCCTAACTCAGTTCTGGTAAGTTTGCATCTGATTTACTGGGTTTTCCCAGCATGTACTGCACTAATGAAGGTATTACTTAGTAAAAAAATGCCCCAAAAGATACCAGAGCAAAGAGGATTATAAGCAAGTTTGTGTTTATAATATGCCACAAAGGAGAAAGGCAGAGTGGGTGCTGTTTTCAGGGTGAACACGCAGCAATATACTCTATAGATATTATATCTACATAGTATATTGCCAACAGCAGATTGGAGTGATTCCACATCCTGGGTAGCTTTTTACATGTGTCCAGATCTACCAAGGAAATGAGCAGATTTTTTGTGGTTCAGGGGAAAATCTCATTTGGTCACTGGTGATCAAGTTTTGAGGTCTCTGGTACTGCCTTGACAGTAAATTTACAATTAATTAATTCTGTAGGGTCTTTTTGACAATAAAGCAGTTTACTATCATTATGCACAGTGCCTTTTCCTGTTGTGAATACCATCATAGGAAAAATACTACAAGAGACAACTGTCTCTGTTTTGGAAAAAAATTCAGATTGCCTTGATGTAGAAAGTCTTTGAAGTTCTTATAGCTGATCTCAAAACCCCTGCTGTTTAATTCTACAGCCTGAAAACCACTGCACACAGGATGGACAGTAATTTCTTGAAAGATGAGATAATGCTGATATTGGGACAAAATGGAGAAAATTGTGGCTGTGCTGATGAAATCTGGAAAACCACAGTTCATACAAACTGTCTCTGCAGAGAACTGGGGATCTGCTGAGCCACTCACCAGGATGCTGGGCAGCCTGCCTATTCTGCAGCTACTGTGGAAGTAAAGAGAGTTGAAAGTGCTCAGGGCTTCATGACCAGACTATTAATCAGTGAAAATGGGTGATGCAGAGAAACTCCATCTTTGCATATAATTAGCTGGCATTCAAGTTGCTGTCTCTGTGGGATTAGTTTTAGACTCCACTGAGGCAGCTGAGCTGGGCATGGTAATTCAGCACAGTTGCATGTGCAGATAGTAGCTCTTGGATGCTGGCTTGAGTCTTGAAAGCAGTACAACAGTGTTGGCTATAAATAATACAGCAGGGGATATGCAGGCAATGCTGTTTTCAATACTCATGTTAATCCACTACAAGTTTGCTTTGGTATCTCTCCCTGACACAGCTTTATGCTGCTTAGACTTGCCCTTCATATGCAAGCAGTGAAGCTCATTGATTTTTCTGTGCTCAGGCAACATGTGGCTCTAGAGCCACAGCTGTGTCTGGGAGGGGAAAGAACAGATGGGCTGAAAGTGAGCATGCTATGTTCAAAATTACAATTAAATGTTTATATTGCTTCTTAACGACTACAAATCGAAAGGAAAAAAATCCTCTTTTTTTTTTTTTGTTGAGAGGATCATATAAAATGAAGACTGGGGCATGGTCTTGCTGAAAGACACTGGAAGGAAAGTGCTGACAATGAACAATAGAGAGGCACAGAGAACTCTGAAATACTGCAAACAATTTTTGTCATGATAGTACTGGACAGAGAATATCCAGTGTTGGGGTTACAGGCACGCTGTATTCACTCAGACATTGTCTATGGACTGCCCAAGGAACCTGGCCTGTGCTTGGAGACCTGAACCCTTGAAGGAAAAGTCTTCCAACTCCCATGGCAGGTGAGATGTGGGTGACTGAACACAGGCCTAATAAACACTTGAATCATGCCCATATAGTTGCCGTAGTGATAAATTCTTGTTACTGTTCTCAGATCTCTGATAAATTACAAACGAGAAAGTCACAGTGATGCCAAGAGGGAGCATTTCTGTATATCTAAATTTTGTTGTCTGTTTTATGTTATGTTGTTCCTGATTTGTGGCACTCAAAGTGGGACAACTCACAGGTTAGTACATGCATACCTGAATGTCCACGTTTATTAGAGTAATTCCTTACAGTTGGTCAAAAATCCTCTGATTTCTATAAAAAGAACATGCAGTTGCACGTACTACTGTGCATTGTTGTAGTGGCATTATGATAAAATATAGCAATACTAAAAAGAAAGCAATGCCTTTGCCAGATTTATATTCAGTGCAAGAAGAGATCATGGAGACAACAGTCATGTATGAGGTAGGGTTAAACTTGAAAGAATAAGACGAATGTAAATTTGTTTGATCAGCACATCTATTTCACTAAAATTTTCAAATTGTTTTTTTTCCTTTCTCAGCCAAATGTTAAAAATCACTTATTTCTACTCAGAAGACACTTTGCAGTCAACAACATCTTGTGGGAACATCTTGTCAGGGAGTTTGACACTTGAATAAAAGGAAGGGTGGAAGTAGGTAGGTCTGTGGGTTTTCAGGCTGCCTAGAAACTTGCTGGTAGCAGAGGAATGCTCCACAGATGGGAAGAAATCACACAGTTGTGTCCTGAGGCTTACAGGGTCAGTGACTCTGTGTAGGCCTCTTAATACATCTGAATAAGCTTTTATTTTTTCATATTAATGATTTTGAAAGTGTTTCAGATCTGCATTTGCATGTGGATGACAGATGATGATGCATTACGTCTGCAAGCTGAACTGAGCACAAAAACATGCTCAAATGAAGCAGGGAAATATTGTTGTGTAAAAGCCACAGATAAAATTACATATGCAAAATTTACCTGGCAATTTTCTGGAAAAGAGCCATCTCTTGAGTGTTACAGCAACAGGCTTAGCATTTAAGTAAACCAGGAAAATGTGTAATTGACAAAGAATACAAAACAAAGTAATAGGACAGATCTTTAAAAGGACCTAAAATTTATCTAGCACTGGGAATCAGTTATTGTAATGGATTTTGTCTAAAACTAAGTAATTATTATATCTGATAAATCTATTTGGGAAGGAAAAAGCAGCTTGAACAAGTAACTCACATTTTTTTCTCAGATCACCTGAAACTTAAAGGTCAGGAGTATTCTATGCAAGCCTTCTGATGATATAATACATGTGATGTGCCACATTTGATTTGGCTGGAGTGGCCATCCTTAAAGAGCTATTTCTAAAGTGTGTGTTATCACTTCCAGTACACTGCATTGCTCTAAACATTAGTGTGGGATGACTAGGGATTATAGTGTGCTAGAAATGGGATTTACATTTCTACAGACACCAAATAAGACATACCTGAAAAGTCTGTTAATTGATTCTGCAAAGTTTTTGTTAATAATAGCAATAGGAGACATAGTTTTTGTCTTCACAGAGAAAAATGAAAGTAGAATGGGCCTTTCTATTTTCAAAGAAAAAGTTGGTAATTACCTTTAATGTTTCATTCTGGGAACTCTGATTTGGCAAGATGTAGCTTGAGTGGCTTCACTCAAGGCAGAGAGAACATGCACTTTTTGCCTTATGAAGGAACAAACTTCTGTAAGTATTAGTGAAATTGCAGGATGTCAGCAAAATGTATGGAGTTGGGCTGCATCACAGATCTTGGCTTTGTAAAAGTACTCTTTCTTTCAATGCCTCTGGGTTCCAAATTCAAAGCAGAAGACATCAGGACATGGAAAAAGTGAAGCAGGTGTCATTTTTATATATCCTTCCACTCATGACTCTGTACATTTTCTCACACCATAAAGTTTGTGTTGTACATTATCCTTTCTTTGGGCCTGAATCTCTCCCTTTTCTGTGTGAGATATTTCACTTGGTAAATGTAACCTTACTGGAACGAAAATGGATTTAAATTGCTGCGAAGTTCTAAGGGAATGATGCTTTCTACTGAATAACTTTCAGCCTTATGTAACAACTATCTGAAAGTCAAAGTTGTGTCATTTCCCAAGGACATAGTTTCAAAGCTGTCACCTGTAATTGTTATGCAAAGAAAGGAACTAATAAGATAGATAGTGTTCATCATTTGACTTCATACTTGTTCTACAAGCTTAAGCACAGGAAATCTCTGAGAGATTTATTTCATTGCTCACTCATATCTTTACTGCACAGGATAAAGATGAATGTCTACAAAGAGATCTTTGAATTCTTTCTTTCAATTTCCTGCAAGAAAGGATACCGGAAAGGTTTGTAGCTCTCCCGGGACTTAATTTCTATATATACCTGAGGGTGACTTCTGATCAAAGATGCCTTTTAAAAAGAAGGCTAGAGAGGATCCTTTAAATAAATGCAAACTTCCTTCCCCAGGGGCTGGTGAGGAGCTGGAGTAAGTCTATAAGAGGGAGCTGGACAGTATTATTTGTAGAAGTGCACTGAAAAAAAAAAAAAATCAAAGTAACCTGTTTCCTAAATGGAAAAGGGTTTTGTTTTGATAATCCAATACAAAATTTAGTAAAGCTTTTGGAATGTCTCCATTTATAGATATTGCTGTGACCAACATTCCCAACTAACATGATTATAGCTGAAGTTTTTTCTGTTTTTTAGCACAGTGGTATTTGCAAAATTTCCATTGTGTTATTTTTTAAGGGAACATCAGTGTTGGGGAACTGGAAGCTCCTCCTGATCTAAGCTTCCTGGGACCATGAATTCACCCATATGCTGAGTGGCTGCCTGATTTCAGAATTTGCATGTGTATATAATGCTGATGTAATAGAATTATTTTGAAATTCAGTGTCAGTACTATTCCCTTTCCTTCATGAGAAGCCAATCCATTGCCACTTGCAGGATGTGGCCCCGTATGAGTTAATGAGAACACACACCTTGGTACATTAGTATCTTTCTTTTAATAATACAATCAAAGTTTCTCCTTGATAATTACTGCTCCTGTTTTATTTCATTGCAGTTTAATTTAAATACCTTTAAATAATCTTGATTTATAGGAGCAGCATCATCCAGACCTTAAGAAATACTGTAAAATCTAAGATATCCCAGAATTCCATATATTGGACACATCTAGATTCCACTTGAAAAACAAAACACTGCATCAGCACTTCCTTCAAATACTATTTTCATTGAACCTTTTTGTGAAGAAGGCCTTTGGTAGCGACATTGAATTATTTAAATGAGCATTGAAGCAGTGTATTAAAAGTTGCAGGTAAGTTCTGAGTCTTGGGTTTTGCTCCTATTTGCCTTGTATATAACCTTATTTTCTTCTATTTGGGGTTGTTCAGAAATCACTAATTGATCTCCTTGGCATGACACGAAGCATTGCCAGATAGGATAGTGAACCTAGAAGCTGATTTCTTGATCAATTGTATAAACATGATGTCACTCCTGGGGCCTATTCTGGAGTCAACCAGGCAGCTTCTTCCAGATTGAAGCCCAGGATGGCTGCAGGGATCCTTTCCTCTCTACAAGATGAGTGACACAACACGATGCTGGGCTCAGAGGCTCCCTGTGCAGCTGCCCAGTGCTACAACAGGTACCTTTCCACTTTTGCCTACGTGTCTTCATGTGTCAGGACCCCAAAAAGGTCTTTAATATTCTACTATAGAACCATCATTTCTCCCTTGCAACATCAGCCTGTAAATGCCAGTGGCTACATCTCATCAGGGTCTCTCTCATCAGGGGATCTTTCTGCTGGTTTGAGGAAACCAGAACATTGGTCTCCATATACACAGAAATGTCCCAAAGATAGGAATGTTTTGCCTCTGTCTGGACCAGATTCCATCCAGATCTTCTGAGCTGATAGGAAAGCTGACTGCGAATGCCACACATCCATCTCGTAGTCTTTATAGAGTCTGGGTCTCTCTCTATGGGAAAGACAAATGAAAATGAAAGCTATTTTTTTTCTTTCTCTCCCCTCCTCTACCTCCCCTCCCACCTTGTTTTTCATCATTCTTTATGACAAGAAGGGGTGTAAAGCTGAATGGTCTTCTTGGAGTACTGTGTTGGTGGTGCTAGTCAAAGGACTACAAATTTAAGCATGCCTGAATCTCTTTTTAAGATTACGTTTAAGCACATCAAAATGTTCCAGCTCTGTCAGTGGTTTGATATGTGTACCTGATGAAAACCTTTGGGTTATACAGGGCTGCAGAGATGTGCAGAGGCTTCAATTTAGAAGAGAATTTAATACATTGAGGAAGTCAACAGAAGAAGACTTCTGCTTCCATTGGAGCTAGGGAACCTGAAATATATCCTTAAATCTACTGTACCTTTTAAAATAAGGAATATGTCAAATTGCGGTGCAGAGCTGTTAAATTGTCTTGACATATCTTCCCTCTCAGGAGATTATCCCAAAGAATTATTCAATTCTTTGAATAATTATTCAAATATTATTCTATTTTACTGCAGCAAGGTGCCTATAAAGAGTTATTTTTAATTTTTCTGCTTTTTAACTACTCTCCCTGATTTTCCAAATTTCAAAAAGACATTTTTAGTGTCTTCCAAAATTAAAAAAAAAAATACATTTATTACTTTAAAATCAACTGAGAAAATTGAAATTCTCTCATTTTGAATTCTCTCTTTATTTCAGAACAAACATTTGAGTTTTCCACTGGAAGAACTGTTGGGAATAATAGTGTGAACCTTCATGATACTTGATCTTTAGAAGGAAGATAAAGAAATATTTTACTATTGGATTATTTTGAATTTTACTAGAAAGACCTCAGTGTGAGGAATAGAAAGGTGGGGGACCACAGAGCTAGAGAAGATCAATTTGTGGAGCAGTTTCAGTGGTGATGTGATCTCCAGACAATTCAGTGGCAGCCAATGTCACCTTTTCAATTCACCATATGTGAATTTTTAGTGAGGTTTGGTTGCAAAGTAATCTCTGACAGGAGGTTAGCCATAATCCTTGATCCAAAATCTCTGATCAAAATAATTTCAAGGATTCTATGAACTCCTCCAAATATACCCAAACATTGATGTCTTTCAATCTGTAGTAATTTCTTCCTTTCCAGTCCCATAGCAAATAATGCATCCCAGTGGGTTTCATATCAACATTTTTGTGGTGTGAAGAAGGAAACCACAGCGAATTTCTTTGCTTATTGATGAATCACCTTCACTACTTCAGTTTTTCCAGAATGCCTGAAATATTTTACATTTTTAACTTTCCTATGAATTTTCTGTGTTCATGGGCAGTGTTTTACAAAAGAGATATTGCTCAATATATGTAATAGACATATAGTCCCAGACATACTAAAATGATTAAGCTATAAACACCTTTTGTATAAGCTAGAAAGATATGTTCTTTTGAAGTGTCAGTGTGATTTGCAGTATATTTATAATCCTTTCCTGATGTATCTTTTAAATTTTACTCCGTATTTTGTGTTTATGCATTCAGTTTTTTCCCTACTTGTGTGATTTACATCATAAGTAACACAGCAGATATCAGCTTCTTTCTCTCAGATGATTTATTGAAGCTGTTAAGATAATTTTTAATTTTATGTCTCTTATCCAGAGAGCTTTCTATTTGGTGTTATCTTTTTTCCCCCATATATTCTCTGCATAATATTTCATTTTAATGGAAATATTGAAGACTTCAAGATGTAGAACATATCTCTCTAAGAATCTGTTTATCTCCTTTTGGTAGAAAACAGACTTTGAACTATTCTTTATTCAACCTTCTGTTCTGAAATTTTATCTAGAACATATTTTTCCTGTTTGATTATGGGGGTGTCTTGTTGGTCACTGTCAAAAGCTGTAATAAAGACAAAATATTTTCATGCTTCCCATTCATCCACGTAGCTGTTAATTTTATCAAAGAAGGAAATTGTGTTGAGCTCATTTTTTTTGAAAATGAAATTATTCTTATTACCCTCTCGTGTTAACAAACTGATAGATTATAATTTATTCCAGTATTCTTGAGGTACTGAAGTTAGGTTGAATAGTATTTGATTTCTTAGATAGACCTTTTTCCTCTTTGAGAAGGATTTTCTCTTTGTCCTCTCACAGTCCTTTGGGATCTCATTGTCTTCCAAAGACATTCAGAAATCAGTGCTAAAATTTCTGAGACTGCTGTGAGTACTCACAGGGGGACATTTTGTCAGGCCCTGCTGAGTTCATTATCTCTAACACTTAAATAATCTTCCATGCTTCTAATTTATCTCCTTTCTCCTTGTTACTGATTCCACAATATTCTTGGTATGATTTACTGAGTGCTTGCACCAGTAGGTACTTTGGTTTGAAACAGCTGCAGTTCTCTGAGTGACTCCCCCCAAAGCCCAAGTGCTCACCAGAGCTCCACATCTATGTCAATGACTGGAAGTTCTAGGTTGGATCCATGCCCTAATCTCCTTTGCTGTCCTGGGGAGGGAAATGCCAAGCTCCTCCCTGACATCCACACGTGTCTGAGGCTTCAGGAGCACTGGTCTCAACAAAATACCTCATTCAAATCTAATATGTCTTATTTCTCAGAAGGGTGAGGGAGGTTTTTTTCTTACTTTAAAGCAAAATAGTGTAATAGCTGAGCTGGGACCCAGAGGAAAAGCCCCAGTGCCCATGCTCTCCACAGCTCTGCAGCCCCTGTCATTCCTATGTGAGGGCCAGTGCCATGCCAGGGACACTCTGGGAGTGAACAGCAGGGAGGCAGAAAGGGATGGCCAGGACAAGAAGTGATCTTGTGCTGCTCTAGTGGTTCAGGAAAAGGAAAGGGGTTAACTCATGTTCTGCTCCAATTAGTCCTGCTTCATTTGAAGACAGAGTGGTTAAAATTTAGGAAAGTTCCTTGTGGTAGAAAACATTGGCAAATTTTGTGAAAAACTTGTTTTGCAAAGAGGTGTTACAGTGTAAAATAATGTTTTAAATAAAATAATTTTGTTATCCAGTAGCATGTAAGTACTCCTTGTGTCATATTTGTCATGCCTTCTGGCATAACAAATTTAGCATTTGCTGCAAGACACATTGGCTGCTGTCACAGGAGGTAGCAAAATTGATATAGAAGAGGGACAGCATATGGCAAAAATATCACTTTGGGAAAGGACATAATTCTGCAATTAATAATAAAAGAAGAAAATCTTTTTGCAAAGAGAAATCTAATACATTTAAAGTGCATCCCTGGAGCAGTTTGCCATGGTTCCAAGCCTAGGTGAATTCTCCTAGGTGCAGTAATCTTTCAGTAGAATTTATTTTGTCAGGACTATGCCAAGCAGGAACACATAGTAGATATAACATAGAATATATAATAAACTACAGCCTTACCCTTCATCTGAAATCTTTTGACCTCGTGGACTTTTGTACCAAAGACTTTATTCCTTGAAAAATAAAGGAGTATATATACTTAGAATGTCAGACTTCTTCCTTGCTGCTGCATCACAGTAAAATATTTTTTTTTATTTCCAGATTGGGCTGGGTCTAAAGGCAAGTGTTAATTTCTCTGAATTCTGGCTTGGCTATAAGTAGAGCTGAAATGGGGAGGTCTATGAAAAATCATTTCTTTTTGACCAGGGAAGGGGAAAAAGTCCCAAGGTACATGAATTCAATTAAAGAGTCTAAAACTTCTCTCTCTAGAAGACCAGGTGGCTGTTGCAGGTCTACATAGAAAGTTATTCTAAAAGTTACAACAAGTGAAAATACAAAGTGAAGTCTTCTGAAGAGGTGTGTATTTCCTATTTCTCCAGAGGATAAGGAGAGGTTATTTCAGCTCAGGATGAGAAGGAAGTTGACCTGCTAGATCCTTGCAATTGTTTTCAAGGACCTGTTAGAGAACAAGGAATGTGGGGTAGGATAGGAGTGGGTGTTTCACATCTTAAAGCTCTGAAAAGTATGTTTGACAGATTGAAAACATGTGAAAAGTACACTTCTGAACCACTTTGGTGGGAGGCAAAAAAAATTTTCTCAGGCAGTAAATAGTTTGTTAAGGTGAATGGCTCCAATAGCTAATCTGTGCTGATTTCCATGGAGAGGCTACAGTGAATCCTTCAGAAACCTTCACTCACAGAATCATACAGCATAAGCTGAGTTGGAAGGGACCCACAAGGATCATTGAGTCCAGCTCCTGGCCCTGCACAAGGCTATGCCCAGGAGTCACACCATGTGACTGAGAGCATCGTCCAAAAACTTCTTGAATCCTGTCTGGCTTGGTACTGTGACTACTTCCCAGGTGAGCTGTTCCAGTGCCCAACCACCCTCTTGGTGAAAAACATTTTCCTGATAACCAACCTAAACCTCCCCAGATTCAGCATCAGACCATTCCCTTGGATTCTGTCACTTGTCACCACAGAGAAGAGATGAGTGTCTCCCCTCCTCTTCCCTCCTTGACTTCTAACAATTGGGAATTGCCTGCCCCTGTGCCCTGAGTAGGTGATGTTTAAAAAGTGGCCAGCACTGATGGACCCCAGCACCTGCAAAAACTTTTTTCCAGGTGACCTTGCTTACTAGTTCCCTGAGCAGCCCGAAGTCTGTTTTCCCGATATGCAGAGTTCAGATTTTGGCACTTTTTCTCCTCTTAATGATATTTTAAACTCATTTTCTTTGTGGTCACCATGGCCAAGATGACTGCCAATCTCTGCTGATGAGATCCAAACTTTTGACAATCTGGAGATCAAGGAGGGCATCTGTCCGAGCTGGCTCCCTTAGGACCTGTTCCATAAAGTTGTCATCCAGGTTTTTAAGAATCTTCTGGCCCAGGTTGTACCAGCTGTGTGATGATCCTGGTTAATTTCTGGCAAGTTGAAGTGTCCCATAAGGACAAAGGCAGTTGACTTGGAAGAGTCTCTTGGTTCCTCGAAGAACAATTCATCATCGTCCTGTCCAGAAGGTCTGTAGTGGACTCCCACGATGGCATCTGCATTATTTGTTTGTCCCTTGATTCTTATCCAGAGGCTCTCACCTGTGCCCTTGCCAGCTGTGAGCTCCATACATTCTATCCCTTCTATTCCATAGAGTGCCACCCCTCCACCTCTCCTGCCCTGCCTGTGCTTCCTGAAGAGCCTGTAACCATCCAACACAGGATGGATCCAGGCACAGGATCCATCCCACCAGGTTTCACTTCTGCCAGCAATGTCAAATCTCTGGGACTGGGCCAAAGCCTGGATTCCCCTTGTTTGTCCCTCATGCTGGATGCATTAAGTGTGGACACATTTCAGGTGTGGCACATTGCAGCCAACACCTCCTGAGGCAGATTGAGGGATCCTGTTAGTGTTCCTTTCCTCAAGTACTGACACACCATCCCATCACTCATCACTGGCCAGCCTGGCTTTGTCCCTTTCCCCCTTTCAGGCTGGTTTAAAGCTCTGCCAGTAAGCCCTGCCAGCTCCTGTGCTAGAACTCTTTTTCCCCTCTGATATTGGTGCATCCTGTCAGGTGTCAGTAGACCAGGTGTTGAGTAGATCATCCAATGGTCAACAAATGCAAAATTTTTCTGCCAACACCAAACTTGGAGCCATGCACTGACCTGATGGATCTGCCTATTTCCATCAATATTATTCCTTCTTACCAGAAGTGAGGAAATTGCTACCTTTGCCCCAGACCCCTCTTCCAATTGTCCCAGGGACCTGAATTCTCTTTTGATAGCCCTCTGACTTTTCTTTTTTATTTAATCACTGCCAGTTTAAACAACCAATTGAGGACAGTTATCAGAGGGCCTTACTAAACAGGACAGTTTTCCAGTAATGTCCCCTATCTGGGCCCCTAGAGACAGAAGATTTTCTTGTGATTTGGGTCTGGTCTGCATATCAGGCCCTACATTCCCCCTTAGAAGGGAATCTGCTATTACAGCTACCCTTTTTTCCCTCTTAACAGAGGAGGTCGTGGTGCATGGAACAGGTGGTGCTGTTTTATGAGACCCCACTATCCCAGAAGGATCTTTGCCCACCTCATCTGTTGTCTGACCTTCTGGTTCCAGCACCTCACACCTCTTCTAGAAGGTTCCAGTCCTACTTGTCAAATCTGAGAAAGGGGGGGAACATTTTGGGCCTGCTTCCAGCCTTCATCTTTAAAACACCCTTGGCTCACAGTTGTTTGACTGATTACCCTGCAGGGTTCTGAGTCTACCTGCTTCTCCACTACAATGGAGCTTTGAGACTCCTGAGAGTTTGAGACCATAGTGCCTCTGAAAATAATGGGTCTATTTCTTGCTCATTCACTGGAATACTACACAGGGAAGTGGTGACAGCTACAGGTGCACAGAACTATGCACCTACAAAGTCCTACAGACTGAGGAGCACATGAAAGGTAAAAACTATGCAAGTCCTCCGTATGCAGATCCTCAGCTTCACACCAGACATCCCTCTTGAGATTGTTCATAAGGTAGGGAAATAGAAGGGGATTTAAAAAAGACCACACTAAATCAAAAAAGTACAAACCTCCCCACTTTTGAGACATTAACAACATTGTAAACTTCTTTAAAAGGATGGTTCTGTCTAAGGTATGTGAAAGTTTACTGATATAGTCAGACTACCTGTGGGCTTTCTTAAAACCTGTGGAATTGTGGTGCCTAGACCTGGGGGGAACTTGTCTTTTCCTGGAATAAATCTCCTCTTAGATTTCCAAGGACTCCTTTTTTTTCAACAGTTTCTCTGAAACACTGATAAGCTTTTTAAGAAGTGACTGGAAGAGTGAAGAATGAGAATTGTATGAAAATGGATTTTCTTTCTGCTTCCTAGAAAACAGCATAAACAGGGGTAGGAAAGAATTCTTGTTTATTAGACTTTAATATTATGAATCCAGTCTTTCAGTTTATGATTAGCCATGTTTAGTTCACCCTAATAAATAGATTTATATTATCTGTACTTTATAGTAAGTACTCAGCCAAAATAAAATTTAATTTATGCTCCTTTATAATATTTATATGAAAGATTATTTTTTGAGATTTGAAAACTTACACAATTTATGACTTAAAAATTGGAAAAAAATTAAAAAATTATAAAAATGAAAAGTTTTTTTTTTTCTTTTTAAATGTTGCTTGGCTTGTTTTCTACTTTGTAATAAAAAAAGAATAGTGACTTCATCCTACAAACACATTTTTTTAAACCTAATCCTTTCTAGGAGCAAAGATGACGCAAAACTTCTTGAAATAACATATAAGCCATCAGGACCTCAAGAGAACCTGGCTGTTTCTAGCTGCCCAGAACAACAACTTCAAAGCCAAATCTGCAGGTGTAGCCCTGCTCTGCATAGCAAACAGTCAGACTGGTAGGAAAAAACACTATCTAATGCAAAATAGCACAGAGAAGGATCCAGCAGAATGGGAATGAAGGGATTTTCATACATTTCTGCTGAAACATCTGTATCTCTTTGCACCAATCATACCACTGACACCTAAAAGCACAAACTGGCAACAGAGAATGGAATCAAATTTGTAAAGACTTGATATTCACACTTCCTTGTTTTTCAAGAGAGAGGTGCAACACAGAACTGAACATAGAACAAAGAATTATTGACCTCTTTTGTATATATTCTTCTTAAATTTCTGCTACTGGAATAAGACAAATAGGGATGCACTCACACCAGAACGAAGAAATCAAATTAAGGCAGAGAGCCTCAGTAATAATGTATCTTTCTCTTTATTAATAATTAATAATATATTTGCCCCTCCAGAGAATCAAAAGTGAAGAATGAGAGACCACTGATTTTTTTTAAGCATTTCCCAGAGGACCATTTCCATCTCTTCAGATGATGGAGTCTGTTCCAGGGTGCTGTACCCAGAAGGATGACAATGTTACACCGAAAATTGCTGGGATCATTTATGTTTTGTTCCATGACTTCCCACTGCTACAAACTGCCAGGGCATCCAGGGCAAGGAGAAGCTTGCTGAGGAGTTACCCTGGCCATGGAGGAATGTAGCTGAACAGAGCAGATTGCAAGAACAATCTTTGATTTGATCTACAAGCACTGCTCTTTCAGGAGGGGAATTGTGGAGGGTGGTAAATAATGCAAAAATGTATTTCATAGAGGAACTCATTCACATAGCCACAGCTAACTTGCAGGATTAAAGGTGATGGAAAAGCACCCATTATTAGGAAAGATGAAAATAATGCATTTATTTTCTTCCCTTTGGCAGAGAATTAGATTGATTTCGGTATCTGGGTTTGGATGAAATGTTCCTGCCCTTTGTTCAGCCCAGCAATAACTTCAAAGCATTCTGAATATTTGGCTAGGTACAACAGTATTTTGTGTCATAAATCATGGATCACATTAGCTGGGCCACTCATGAACTCAGTAAGTAATGACAAATGTAAAGCTAAATTTGGCTTTCAGTTGCACAGATGTAAATCTATTGTAGCTTTGAACTCTACAGAACATTCATTATGAAAGGAAACTTTACTTTCAATATTCCCAGAAGACAGGAAAATCAAAGGACTGCTTTCAGATCACTAAAACCAGCATATAATTTCAGATAGAAATTTAAGAAGTCCAGAGGTTTTGTGGAAAAGAAACATGTTTTCTAAATTTGTGAGTTCCAATAAATTGTCATAGTTAAATGGTGGCAAATGTTTTGATTAGCGAATCTTAAACCTGAAGAGGCCAGAAAGGGGAATAAACATTCTTTTGGACATATTCTGAAATCAGTTTGTGCCAATATCTCCTAGGTCTCTGCTCAGGTCTGGCTGGAAGCTTTGGTCAATTTTTTAGCTGTGTTGCATCCTATTAGAAGAAAAATGTCCTGACCTCATCTGAGAGCTGTAGCTGATGCTCCAGATTCTATGTGAAGATCCAGTCCTAGGTGAGCCTTTTTTCTTGTTTTCCTATAGCAATAGATCTGGTTGCTGCCCTTTAATGGTGTCCTGATTATAATATGGATAGTTGGCAGCTGGAGAAGGGGAGACTAAGGTTAACTAAAATGAGATGGACAAGAAGGTGGCATTGTTCTATGTAAACATGAAAGAAAAGACCTCCCTCAACCTTTGCTCCCAAGGTGTCAGAATTATGGCAGTTTTTTCCTGTGAGCAGGGCAGGAGTACTGAGCTATGTCTGGTCTTTCTCCAGGCAGAGGTGTAAAGCTGGCAGAATCTGGCATTTTAAGAACTATGTTTTTGGGTTGACAGAAGTTTCCTCATGAGCGTCTGTACACGTGGGTCTTGAAGGATTTAAACACACCGGCTCGGAGGAGCAGTCTGGAGTATCTCCTCATTTGAATGCACCAAACACACAACTGGTAAAACACCAGTGGAACAGAAAAGGAGCAGTAGTTCACTGCCAAATGTGTCAGATGTTACCTTGATATAAAATAAGTCTGTGCAGAGATATGTATCAAGGATTTGTAGAGCTCTGGGGATGAAAGTGGAGTGTGAGTGCTTAAACACCCTTAAAATTTGGATTAGTGTTCCTGTTGCCTAATTAATAAGAACTGGCAGTGTAAAACTGCAGATGCCTAGAACTAGCTCATTACTACGAGATCTGCAAGGTCTGCTCTGGTATTGAGCAGCTCTGAGTTAAGAAGAGACATTGGACTATTCTGATTCAATACATCTTCTAAGCTAATGCACATCTTTCCTTTGGTGTGTGAATATGAGAGGCAGTGCCTCCACATTGCCATGGGCATAGATAGGGATGAAGCTGTCAAAGTCCATTGTAAGAGCAAAGCTGCTCCACTTCAATGATACTTGGCTCCAGAGCAGAGGAGAAGTGGAGAGGCATTAGAGTTATGCCTACTGCTAATCTGTATTAACAAAAAAGTACTGGAAGCTATTTTCATTATCCTTTGCTTTGTTTTTGCTAATCCTTCACTAGTCAGAAAAAAAGCAGAACTGTTTTGAAGGCTTAAATTTATTCGCATCTGTTCTGCAGATTTGCAAGTAGTGAGGAGCATGTGCTTAGAATATTCTCTGTCCAGGCATTGCATAGATTCAACTACAGAAAACCTTATTGAGTGAATGAACTCCTATTTACTAGGTTGACTGAACAGTTACCTCTTTTTCCTCTTCTGCCGCTAGATTATATGCAAAGAGAACAATTTCTCAGACAGATGATCAAGCAGTCAGACTTTTATATTGGAACTGAACAACAATGCAGACTCTCACATGTTGCCAAATTCCTTATGTAAACTGATAGCAATAATATAAAAACATACTTAACACTTATGTCCTCCTGGCACTGGTCTTCTACAGAGCCCAAATCACCAAGCAGCTCCAGTTTGTTCAGCTGCAAATACAAGATAAATGATCTGCTCAAAACAACATGAATAATCATATCATTTCCCCCATGCACTTTCAGGACTACCATTAATCATCTGACGTACTTCCTTTTGAATCAACTTGATTCTAGTGTAGTGATACAAAGTAATACTGGTCAAAATTTTCAAATTCAAAACAAAATCCAAAAACCATCAGACATATCTGCATTTCAGACATGCCTACACTGTGTATCCTGGCTGTAAATAACTAGAACATCCCAGATGTTTTTGATAATGTGTGAGGAACAACCTGAGCAGGCACATCCAAAGGATAAACTGAAAGACTTTACAAAGCTAAAAGAGCACATGAGATTTAGAAAACTTGTATCTCTACATTTCATCAAAATGTTTTGATCCCGTAGAATTTTTATTTTGCTGGCAGTACTTTCAGAGCTTCATAAAAACTCCATATTGTCATATCAATAAAATATCTGACACAAATATCCAAATTTATAGGTGTTTATTGAATCAGTATCAGTAAAACATTCTTTCTGAATCACATGGTGACAGTCATTTGTAGCAGAAAAGGAAAATTACCTGAAATACACAATAAAAGGGAAAGCTGAGCCAAAAAGGGGAATGGAGGAATGAAATAATAGAGTAACAGTTGACTGTGACATAGATGGGTTATGAGCTCAGCTTTGACTGGTCTTAAAAGTTTTAAAAAAAAATGTCCTTTCTCCCAGCTTTCTCCTGTTCAAACTGATTAATCACGCTATTTCTATTTTTCTGACCTCAGATAAATTTAATCTAAAGACTCCTTCAGAACATGTGAAGAAATCCCCTCTGGTGAGGTCTTGAATCATGTGTGTCTTTTTTTTTTTTTTTTTTTTGTCTGGAAAAGGCTATTCTGCCCTGCTGGCAGGCCTGCCTTCTTTCCTCAGACTTTATTTTTCTGTACAAGAACTTGTTTGTTAGAAATTATCTAGTTTCTGCAATGACTAGGATAGTCTGACCTCCTTTTAACTGCCAAGAAAGCCTTTTTCTCCATGAGCTAATGCAAGTCCATTCCCATGAGACAGGCAATATGCTATGACATCCCTGTATTTTGTATGCTCTCTGAGAACATCAAACCCTCATGGGGGCCTGTTCTAATGTAACAAATTTTCTGTCTTTCTAATTAATTGAACCTTCTGCCATTGTGTAATAATTATCTTAGCTTCTCATATATGTATTATGAACTGAGGGTACTATTTTGTTAAGCTGTTGGCTAATGCTTGGTGATTCTGTTCTTTTCCTGGTTCTTTCCAATTAAGAAATTTTCTCAGTCTTTGAATCTCCTCTTCCATGATCTACACTTCACTTTGATTAAGGACATCATTCCATTCACATCAGCTTTTTTAACCTCCATTGGCAGAGGGTTACATCATACCCTCCATTCCCATTCTTCTTTCCAGAAGTCATCATGCTTAGTTCATTTGTCACCTACTCTTCTCATCTTTCTGCCTGACAGCTTGAAAGATTTCTTCTGGTCCTCTCCACTTCACAGGTAATGGTGTAATTAGTATGTGTGTTCCTTTAGTTCTCTTGTCTGTATCAATAAGTTCTCCTTCAACTGCTGCAACGTTTTGACATGAGATTAAGGTTTTTTTTTTTTTTTTTTTTTTCTGTGATTGCATTAGTATTGATCTGTTTTTCAATTTCCCCTTATTCACATCACCCCAGGTAAAGCTGCTGTCATGACAATGTTCCTGCAGACATAGTGGGACAAGTGCAAGGTGGATATGAAATGGAGCCACATCTAAGATGTGCAATTTTAGTGTAATACACTGCAAAGTTATGCAAATGTAACCTGTGCAGTATCATGCCTTTTTAGATCTGCTTCTTCTTATGGTTACGTCTTTCAAAGTAACCCTGTACTATAGGTATTCTTCATTATTCTTTAGCACTTCCCTCAGCAATTGTCATCCCCTCAACCAGATGAAATGCTTATTGCATAAATGCATATATAATGCTAAATTTCACACTAAAGTGAGCAATTAAGAGGCAAAATTCTACAGTAGGTTCTGTTTTTCTCTCTCCTGCTGTTCAAATGGATGACAGAGGAAAGAAACCCAGCAAAATTCCTATGGCTTTCTGTTCATAACTTTGGTGTCATCTGGAAGATGAGGTTTTTCAGAGTGAACACTGTAATCCTATCAGAAGAAAGCTTTCAAATTTGAAGAATAAATTATGTAGTTCTTGGGTTTCCTCTCTTCTGGATATAATTTTTTTTTTAATTTGAAAAAAATCAATGTTTTCATTGTGATTTGTTTCTGAATTAGGTAATATAATTTAGAACCTGTTAGAGCGAGTGAATGACTGACTATGTGGTTTAGGTCAGGATTATCAACATATGTCAGGGAACCAGTTACTAAATGTATTAATTAAGTTCTGGTAAATTAGCTAGAGAGTGATCTGTGTGTGTTCTTTTAACACTGTGAGATTCTATGCTTTTTGATAAGTATTACCCTTATTGCGACATCTAAAACCAAACCCGGGATGCAACATCTTATTTGTATGATGGTGAAGGACCTATTTTACTTTAAAGTGGTCACTAAAAAATATTTTGAAGTAAAAGATATTTTCTGAGGCCTGTGTCTTGATAAAAATCCTTCTATTTCTGTGAAACTAAAGTAGCTGACTTGCATACAATGTAGGGATACTAATTTAAATTTTAAATCTGCTTAGTGGAGAGAAGAAAGCTACAGTTTCATAATTTGGAACTAGCTAGAGCATCTGTTCTTTTGCAGATAAAGGGCAAGTGAAGTTTGAATCAAAACTACATCAACCATTATTTTATCTCTGTGTTGTTGGTATCCTTGCACGTACCCTCACCACCACTTCTGTCTAAACTTTTGAATATTAAAACTGACTTGGTGGGAAGTTTTTTATTCTTGCTTTAGGATTTGATTTGTCCCTTGCCATTTGTTTTGCTTTCCTTCTTCTTTCTGTGGACCTTAGCCATCTATTTTGAAAGTGTATATTGTGAAACACATAATTAGTTAGAAGTAATACTACAAAGCAGTATTTCTACAAAGTGCTGATGCTTTGGAAGAAAACCCTGTAGACACACTTATTTTCCATTCTTCTGCACTGCTTCCTTGCTCTCTGCATTAGCTCTGTAAATGGAGGTATACAAAAGTCATAGCAAGTAGTGTGTTTAAAAGCTTCTGCTTTATGCAACCCTAGAAGCGCAGCACATGAAAGAAGCACATCCCCATCACAGTAATTTTTTATCTTGAGAGGTCAGTACAAGCTTCTCCTATGAATTCCTGTTCATTACAGCTATGGAATGCCTAAACATTTTTTCCTCGTGTGCTTTCTAAAAACCCTTGCTAGGGATGTTTGCTGCATAAATGTAGTTTCCTTAGTGATATCTAGACTAGATTTAATACTACACAGCTGCTAGCAATGAAGAAAACTTTGGCAGTACCCTTGTTATTCCCCTTAATAAGTTCTCAGGATTTTTAATCACCATCCTGCTGATTTCTGTGTAGATAAAGTAATAGAAATTAGCTAAATCTTTTATGGTCCCTGTATGTACCCATTGGTTTCAAAGCCCTGGAATGAATAGTTCCCAAAATAGCAAGCTGAATTATTAGAACTAGTCTTGGCTATGAAATCAGTTGTTAAATCTTCTATGCAATGCCATAAACTCTTTCTGTCTCAGTTCTTCCAGTATAAAATGAAATGTCTAGTGCTATCTGATTGTGTGTTTTTATATATATATATATATATATATATATATGCATGCACACACATATATACAAGGTCAGTCATGGTCCCTAATGTTTTAAAGAGGATAGTGAAACTCTTAAATGTTTAACACTCATGAATAAACATGGCATTCATCTCACTCAGTGATTGTCTTCCAAAACATCAGGAATCTAGGATCTCCAAGAATTAAGAGGGAGTGAAAGCCAAAGTCTTGCCTGCCCTGGACACCTGACAGCAGATGAAATGAATTTCTCTAAGGTGCACATGTCTCACCAGGGATGATAGAGGTTACCAGCTTAAACTATAATTCCTACTTTTATAGGCTATACTAGATTCATGTTCACATCTTAAATGGAAATCTCTATCAGGGCTGTAAGCAGAAAGTGCTTATTTTTACTTTTGCATGAACCTGGCATCATCAGAGCTGATGCTATAGCAGGATACAGCCCTATAAGTAATTTCTAAATGCATAGATTCTATAAACATGGAGAGAAAAAATATTTTTACAAACTGAATTTAAAGGAAAGAAATGCACTCAGTGAAGTTCATTTTTTCTTCTGTTCTTGGTCTTTCTGTTTTGATGCTTTCTGGGGTGCGATAGCATACCAGAAAAATCTTGCTAAATATTTTATTTTTAATAAAATTTAAATTCATTGTGATGAAATACCTAAGTATCCTGCCAAATTTAGAAGAGGAGGCAAGTCTGTTCACCACGCCATTTTGCCATCTTTCCTCAATAAAGTCTGAGGCTCTTACAGGATTTCCAGTCTCAAAAATTCCCAAGAGGCCTGGAGCAGCTGTGTTCAGCAACTGCTGGTGATATCTGGGTGGTGGAAAATGCTCACATAGAGGAGCTTTAAGCAAAAAAAAAACTCCTGTCCTGATTGGGTGTTGCCTTCTCTTTACTGCCTGAGACTCTTAGCTTTGCTCTGCATTGTGTTTAATTTCCATCTTTACACAGAATTAGTAGGAAATCCTGACTGGGGCACTCTGAGACTGAGGTAGCCATTAGTGATCAGCTGTGGGTGTAAAATGACTCTGTCACATTATATCACCTCTATGCCACAGAGAATAGGGAGGAGCTGTGGCTCCCCATTGGATTACCACTTGAATCTTCAAGTGCTCTTTTATTCAACGAAAGCATGGTTAAGATTTTGCAAGCCAAGTATGGCATGTAGGCACTCACCTTCCACAGAGATTAGAACAGATCCTCTGCATTACTAAGCAAGTGCCAGAATTTCAACTTCTTTACATGTCACTCTGGAGAATGAAGAGCTATTAGAAACATGATTAGCATATTTTGACCAAGCTGGCAAGAAAAAACTTACTTTTGTTTCCAAAATCTTGCGTTGATGCTCAGCACAGGCTCTGAACATACTTGGACATTTGAATAAAATGCATAAACAATACATAATGAGAAAGAAAAAGACTGTGACTAACTGAAGTGATTCCAAGCTATGTCTGCAATTGTGGCAATATTTGCCAGTTGAAATAATGATGGTTTTGTCACTTCACTTAAAAATGAATTTATAGCTACTTGGTTCAGTCTAGTGTATTCTACAATATTTGCAATCAAAGAGTCGAAAAATATTCTGTCCACATATGATGAAACATATTCTCTTTGGATGTTTGCTCACTTAAAGGTCATTCACTGCTGCCTGCACTGGATAAATAGTAGGATTTGAGGATCTATTTATCATAAGAAAAGGCATTGCATGAGAGAACAGGATGTTAACATTCTGTGTTCTGCAACACTACATACATTTCTGTTCACCATGCTTCTGTACATGTTATTGGGTGGGAGATCTGAGAAAAGCAATGACACGATGAGAGCCAAAGAGCCAGAGAGACTGGCTTCCTAGAGAAGCTGAAGAGCCACACGGACATACAGTAGCTTGGACAAGTGATTAATGGCTAGAGGGACTGATAGAGGTCTTAGGATATTTTAATGGGTATTAACACAGAAGTGACAGAACATTTCAGGATAATGCAAGTAAAGTGTAAATCTTTTGGATCGGGAAAATGCTGTGCAAGAGATGGTATATTAGGTCTATTGGAGTAATCGCTGTTGGTGTATTGCTCTCCTAGATTTATTTGTAATTTTTACCTGGCTGCTAGAAATTTACTTTAATAACAATAAGAAGAAATACAATCAAAGTAACAAGAAAAAAAACTTCACAATTTTGAGAGAAAAATCTTCCTGATTGGCAATTTGATGAACTCTTTGAAAAGAAGTAAATCCCTGTCTCTTGGGACTATAGTGGGGAAATGGAAAGATGTTAGCAAATGCACAACAGAACTTTCAGACTGACAAAGAACAGACCTAAATTTGATCAGGTTTATTTATTTTAAATTGCAACAATAATCAAAACCTTTAAATTTTAAAAAATATATTACCCCTTGATGCATGTATAATGCAAAAGACACTAGAAAAGCCAAGCAAAATAAATAAGCAAGAAGTTCTATTGTGTTGAGGCACCCCTTTTTCTCTTTGTTCTTCTGAGAACTGTGCCCCAGAAGAAGCAATGGAGTGAATATAATTCAAGTTCATTCTGGAATATAAGCACCTTCACCAGGACTGGTGTACACTTGCCTTGCTTTACCTACCAACTCAAGTTGACAAACTTTTATCACACACTTAAACATTTGCAGCATGACTGCAAACAGCCAGGTAGGAGATGCAGCCTCTCAGAAGGTCATTCCTAGAAAGTGTGGGGCAGTGGCTGATGCTACCAGGCTTGGGATGGACACGCACAGGTGATGCCAGGGTGCTTGGACCATGCATACTGGTACTCTCCTTTTTGCCCAGGGAATAAATTTTCCTTCCCAGCCTGTCCTCCTGACTGCAGAGACAGGTTTGCATTCTGCCAGTTTTTTGGAGTAGTGGGTTTGAATTATTTTTCTGCCTGTTTGTAGTGATAAAGTACATAACTGCTTGACAGATACTCTTGGACAGCACTGGCTGTGTAATTTGTACACATTATTGCCACATTTTTTGTTCCTTCCTTCCTTTTTCCACTCCAGCACCTACATTTCTCTGCCCCAATCTTTTCCTTGATAAACAATCAATCCCTAACTACTTTCTCCTCATTTGTGCCAGTTTTGGGATATTGATACCCACAATTCTTATTAATTCTTATTTCTGTTATGATTCCTTAGGTGATCTTAATCTTATGTGTTCTTTCTGCTCTGGTCATGCAGACACTGTTGACCTTGCAAGACTTGACTACCCCCAATGCTCCTCTCTAGTTATCTGTGAAGTTTGGCATATGCCTGCTCTTTAACTACCTGTGACATTCAGGCCTGTTCTACAGTGCTCTCTGTAGCTTTTGATAGCACCTCACAATGTTATCTATCACATCCAAAGACTTCTCAGGTTGGGCTCATCCAGTGGGTTTTCATGCCCTGTTCAACTTAGCCTCACTGGAATTCAGTCCAGTAGCCCTGGCACTTGCCTGCAGCCCAGTCAGTCTCTGCTTTCTCTGCCTTTCTCTTATTTTACTTCACTTGGCATATTTTACTCTGAGTTTTGTTTCTTTTCCTACTTTTCAGCTTTCTTCCACATTAAAAAAAAATAATTCTATAAATAACCATAACTAAAACTTTAAAAGAGCTGTGTATTGTGGTGTTAAGCTACATCTGGCTGTAATTGCTGAAAGAAATAATGAGTCAGAGTCTGGAATGCCCTGCATGAGCTCTGATGTCATGTGTGATTTCATATAACAGTATTATAAAGGAAAATATGTAACAGGCTGAATTTCCTTGGCTTAGTGAAAAAATCAGTGACCTCCTGCACTAATGCACTGATATTCTGACTCATCCACTAGAACAGCCCCAGCTCTAAAAGACAAAACACAAAATCAGATCCCTGATGTATGCAAGGATAGAAAGATTGAGGGTTTGATATATTTGAATTAATAAAATTGCTAGTGTGAATATACCTTAGATCTACATGTTTAATATGTTACTAGTGTCCTTACCAGAGCTGACTTCTGTAGGACTCATTATAGATCAGTCCCAGATAGTCTAGTCCCAGATTTCCTCAAAGGTCTGTAGATCCTTAGGTCTCTCTAAATCAAAATTTCTAGTACTCTTAAAATCTGAGCTCAGTGCCCCTGAAAAACTGGGTCTGCCCTCAGTCATAAGGTGCTGTTTCACAGGGCATTATGTACATTAAAAGTAGTTCAAATTTCATCAAAAGAATCTCCAAGACTTTTTATATTCATAAGAGAATAATAGACAGAGATTTAAGTGCTTACACACAGCATTCCTTTTCCCTCCCCTAGAGAGAAGCAATGCCACGATTAATTTTTAATCCTTGCAAAATTACACTATTTCATATAATTTCTATTCATTTTTTCAAATGTATTTTAAATGTTTCTTTTGTAAAAATATCACAGACCCTTTCCTTTCTTCTATCAAAACCCAAAACCTAATAGTATGTGTGTGTGTTTATATGTACGTGCTTTCTTTTAATCAACAACAAAAACCTGCCTTCGGGGCAACAAAGACATTATGAAGCAGATAAGACATGGATTGTGCCCTTAATATTAGATATTTGCCAGTTGGGTGAGCTTTAACACACACTGTGACTTGAGGATAAATTTGGCACGTTTTTGGCCTCAACTGCAAAAAGTGTTTCTACAGTATAGCTGACTTCCAATTTACACAGTACTAATGTGTTTTCCTTATGATAAAATCCCAGTGCACTAGAAATGATTGGTGTTTCATTTCTGCTTTCCATTCCTCATGTTTTCTCCAATTCTTATCAGTGCTGATTGACACTATTCAATATTTTTCATACTTTCAATGTGATAAAGATCTCTGCCTTTCTTTCCTATTACCACATCTGGTCTTCTCACATATATTCCAATTCCATTAATAGTAATATTTGAAAAATTTGGTAATGCTTTTCCATTTTTTATTTTCTCTGTCTTTGTGTCTTGTGAAGATAACACTCCTCTCTTGCTGCACATTACTGCCAACTTTCTAATGTAGTAATTTATAGCTCTCTCCAGACAGTTAGATGCATCAACTGAAATGTGATTTATAGTTAATGAGGCCAGGCCACACATTTTATTGTCTAAATTCACATTTTCCCTGTCATCTGTCTTCTGTCTTTGCATTGGCATATCTTATGCAGATCACCTACTTAGAGCAGTCATAGTGAAACTTCAGGCTGTTCTGTCCTTCCTTCTTTGTCAGGTCACTTGTAATTTTCCAATGTATTCAATGCGATTTCATAAAAGATACTTCATGTGGGCTTTTTTCATCTCTTTCTGCTTGGGTATGTCTTCCTGTTGTCAAATGACCTATTGACAGAAGTAGTATATTCTTCAGATAGTTTTGGATTTGGTCCAGTAAGTCCTTCTCTCATAGTTTCCTGTCATTACTCATTGTACTCACTGACATCCTTCACTGATCTCATCTTTTCTTCTGTACATTTCATGCCAACACAAAGTCACTTCAGGTCAGAGTTCATACGGTGCTAACTTCCTCCTGCTGCTCCTGTCAGATTCCCTTAAATCTACTTTTCATCAAGACATTAATCCCAGGCATATGGTCTAATTGGGTGGTATGTTACAGAGCCTTAAATATCCCTAAGCATTACTGAAATTTGCTTGAAAATATTCCTTGTTTTCTTTTTTTGCTTGTCATAATTCCTCTCTCTTAAACTTCTATATAAAGCTGCCTACATCTGCACTCTTGCACAGCCCATGCCATTTCCTGTGGCATTTGTGCAATTCCTTTTGGTATCACAAGGCACTGTTACATCTAAATACTAACTCAAATCTCAGAAAAAATTCACTGAGGAATTAATATCAAGGAAAAACTATTCCCTATAAAGCATGTGGAATTTTTCTTTTAATTTTCCAATAACTTTTCCAAAACATTTCAGTACTTAGAACTTAAAAAAAAAAAAAAGCAAATGAGAAAAGTAAGAGCAAAATAAGCCTTTCCTAAACTCTTGCCTTTCTATTGTATTAATCCATTCTTGTCTCCATGCAGCCTATTTCAATTTCTAATAACAGATGCCCTTATAAGATTCAAACATATCGCAGATTTCTGCCAGGGTGATACTGTTGTGTTCTGCGTTGTGACTTACCTGACTAAACTGCAGGCTGCTTGGCAAAGCTTTCCTTTCCAGGTTGTCCTTGTCTGCTATATGATGGCTCTTTACAAACTGAAACTTTGGCATCCTTCTTGTTCCTGAGGAATCATACCAATACTTTAAACATGTTTGAAATTTATTTTTTTTCCTATTAATGCAGTTCAGTTATACCCAAATAATGGGAAAAGAGAATATACACTTGCAATTTTAGCTAGAGCATTTTACTACGTAACAGTATTTTTCATTAAACAAACTTTTCTTGATGCCATTCAGGTGAGTGAATATTTTTGCTGATTTTTGCATACATTTTCTAAGCACATTCATGTGCTCAGACTCCTGCAAAACTCTTAACTGATGATTCCAGATTCTCTTCATTCCCATTTGCTTTCCAGTTAGGCAATTTTCTTTTCATCCTCATCTGTGGTTTGCACTTTATTTTGATTAGCCACACCATGTTATTAATACTTTGTTTTTAATATCCACTTCTCAAAGAAGTCTTTGTTTCCTTTCAGTCAAGAAACCAAGCATTCTTTTTCTTCAGTAATTGTATTCTTCTTACCTTTGTTTCAGTTACCTGTCCAATTTCCTCCTTTCATTTGCAAATATTTTTATTTTAGTGGAAGCATCATCAGTATAGACAAAGATAATAGCAATCCAGAAAGTTGTCCCACATTTAGCAGCAATAAAAATAATATTACCGACTTTATGTGTGTCTTTCTCCAAAATAAATTCCATGCTTTAAATTTAATTTTGGCATGGAAATTTTGTGGCAAGAAAGCCATATATTGATTTTTATTTGGGGATGATAGTGACTCCTCAAATTGATTCAAATGTTCAGGTTTGTACGGAACATGTCTTCTGTAACGTTTTTTGTGAATACAGCAAATCCATATCAAAGGTGATCTTTCTGCTAGTGCTGCTTAAAATTCAAGGGTTTCTTTCTCTAAGTAAAGGTATTTGAGAATCTTTCAGGCTCTGGGTATTGGAAAAATTTGTTACTCTGCCGGTCTCACAATTCCCAAAGAAAAGGGTGGGTTGGCATCCTACTGTGTTGGTACACAAAAAGCCTACATGACCTGCTCACACGCCTGACTGCCTTTGCTTGCTGCAGAAAGTCTGGCAAGGAGCCCTGGATAAAGTCACCATCTGCTGGGCCTCTGCATTTTCTCAATGAGGTTCCTACCCCCCACAGCCAAGTCTCGTAGAGAAACCAGTGTTGGACAGCACCATGCTTTGGCTTTCCACGTCAGTGTCGCAAAATGAGACCACTGGTGATGTGTCCCAAAGGAATTGGGATTTTGGCAACTGAGTGAGAGTTCATGGTGCTTGGCACCAAAGCATGTGGTGAAGGTCACATAATACAACATAAAACCTCTTAGTAATGTAGCAACTGGCCCAGAATTTGCTGACTGCTTGTTAGTTATTGAACAATCCCAAACTGTCTGACCAAAACCCTACCCTATGTGTCCTCAGCTGCTTGTCCCACATGAGTAATGGCAACTCTTTTTGAAAGGAGTCCAGGAATGTCTTTGTAGTGCCTTTACTTTTCCACAGCTCTAGCCAAGTGACTGTGTACCAAGAACCCTGAAACTCCTAGCCAAAACCTCTCCCTCCCAGTACATCTTCCATAAACATGTCCTCTATTTGATTTCAAAGACAGCTGACACTGAAATATGCCAGAAAAAGAAGCTTGAACAGAAGGATTCCTTGATTAGAAATTCTCTTAGCATCTTTAAAAAAAGAAAGCTTCTTCATTATTACCACTAGTTCAAGTAACATAGGGAAGAAGGGAAAAATGTGAACTCCTTTCACAAACAAGAGGTAATAGTCTCCAAAGTCAGCTATGAAAAAAAACAAAAAACAAAAAACAAACAAACCTGCATTCCTGGTGTCTGTTCCTGTATTTATCTAAGTTTCTAGAAGAATTTGAGGAACAGAGACTAGGCATTATATCCTGACAAGAATTTTTGTAAGTGGTACCTCTAAAAAATTATTTTTCAAAAGTTTTTCTTTGGAAACTTGTACTTAATCTTGACAAACAAGAAAAAGGTCAGTAATTTTACAAAATGAGCTACTACTGAAAGAGAAGCCACAGCAAAAGTTCAAATATCTGAACAAATATCTGTCTTATTGTTGTCATATATTGTCAATGTTAATATTTGGAGGTTTATAAGAAGAGAGCAATATTATTCTTTAGTTGGCAATGCACTGAACCACACTGTCTGAAGAACCTGTCAAATAAGATCCTTGACTAATTTAATCAGAATTTTAGTCATCAAATATTGTTTGAACAGAAGCTTTATTCATATTCTGAGTTTTAATGATAGTCATTGCAGCACAATTCAGACTACACTTTAAGAAAAATTTTCCTTTCTTCCTTCTGTAGTATGGTCACATCTACTACTTAACTGACGGAAAAAGAAATACTTAAAATTGCTCCTTCAGCAAAACAGAAATCAATATATCTTGACCCTTTTCTGTCCCTGAAGCCCCAGGAAGTTATCTGTAGAAGTGACTAAAAAGCCCTGCAATAGAATTTCTTGCTATTTCCTACACACTTAATGTGTCTATCAAGCTGGTAAAGCCATTTCATTTGCTTTTCCTCTCTCCCTCTCTCTGGAAACATTGCCATTTCCTCTTTAACTCTGTTGATTTACTCTTTACTTGGGAATTTGACCTCTAAGTAACTTTGACTGTCAACAAGCACTTTTATGCCACTATATATCCTTTCCCTCTCCAGATGTCAAGTTAAAATCTTGGCCATTTCAGGTGGGAAATTGGAATAGGTGGAAAAATCTTATTTTCCTCTATTTTATACTTAGTGGTATGCCTTTCTCATAATTCCTCTCTTTGGTTTGGTTACCTGCCATTTAAACATGTATAACTGTTCTATTTGCTAAAATATGAATGTTACTCTAATCTTTGTCTCCTCGGGCTTCATTTTTGTACTAAAACAAATAGCAAGGGTCAGGAGCAACCAAACAGTTCTGCTCCTCTCCATGCCTCACTCCTATGTCTTCTCTTAAATCTTCTACCCTGTCTACATAAGAGAGCATTTCTTCAACTCAGTTCCTGGGGAAGAATCCAGAACTGTGAGTTAGGTAGGAGCATGTCTCCTAGAGTTTAGGAGAAAAGATAAACACCGGAATGGGACTGAAAATGACCAAATGAGTGATGCATCCAATGCAAATTATAGGAAATACTGAGAATGGTGAGTTTTCTGATTTCTTCCTAATTATTTTCAGGTCTGTGACTTCAGATAGGAACTTAGCAGCATAACCTTGTAATGCCTTCTGGTAACAGACCCAAATAATGGTTCTTCCCATTAACTCAGTGATGTTCCTATTTTTTTTTTTTAATAGGAAGAGGATGATGCATCACCTATTTTCTGTAGTACAGTTACTATGGACATTCTGAAAAACAAAAGAAAATTCAGTGTAGTCAGGCTGCTGCAAGTTCTTTGTGTTGAATTTTAAATAGTTTTCTTAATTCTTTGTCTGGATCTATCCTTAAGACAGGTCACTATTATAACACTATATGTGTTTTAAATTGTCATTGTATTGGGGAGAAGGCTGGAATTAAACTAAGTAGCTACTATGTTTGACTGAAATTTCTTGCCTGTATCTGTTGGAAAATGTAATCTGTATTTATTTGTTAAATAAACTATGTTTAGCATTAATAATCAAGATATTTCTGCAATATGTGAACTATAGTCTGCATCAGAAAGGCCGTGAAGAGAAAAGGAGGAAAGGTCAAACAGCTATACAGAAGTTTGTGTATTAGAGTTCAAAGAGCAAGATAATATTCTTGTGCAAGTATTCAGACAATATATCTGGGGTGTTAGAAGTGTGCTGCATTTTTATTAATGTTCTCGTTATAGAGCTTGGGTTTTCATTGACAGCATCTTATGTAACCATTAGGCAGTTGTTAAGAGGTACACATACTGTGAGACAGTAGGGGAAAATGCCCCAAAAATATCATCAGTGAGCTAAATGCTTTTCCCTGATCTCTGTGTGCCCCCTCCTATTCAATTTCTGGCACATAAAGTAAAATATAATCTGGAAGGAAGAATGTGGTTTTGCAACAGGCATTTTTAAGAATGACTGAAACCGCCAATTGCTCTCTTTGAATAACAATGGATGCAGAAAAGAACCAACACTGGGATAAGTTTCCATCTCTGGTAGCAGGATGAAGGGAGAAGCAATTCCAAACCATAAGAGGATGATGTTGAGAAACACAATAAATAAAATCTAAGTAATTTATCTTGACACAGTTAACTTCAGTCTGAACAAAGTTGAACATACCAGAATTTTAGATAATCAGCTGCTTTAAAATCTCTCTTCATCTCTTGTCTCTTTTTTAGTACAGTCATTCCATCTGTGGCCTCAGATTTCCTTCCAGCTGTAACCTTCTAGGTTAACCTCCTCCTTTGTCGTCCTCCTCTACTACACTTTTCCCACACAGACTTTCTGAGTATGCTACTGAAATAATATTCTTCATAGCAGTGCCTCCAAAACACACTCCAGGAACACACAAACCAGGAAATACACTCTGTGTCTGCTTCTCTGGTGTTTTGTCTGTATCTTGTCTCTTCTCCCAGATTTTGCTCTTTGAGCTTACCACAGGTCCATGATTGTGCCTACTCTAAAAGTGATAGGAATCCAGTGCTGGATGTCAGTGCCTGTCAGATCTCAGACCCAGGAACAGATCACTGTACTTAGGTTCTCTGACAACATTTATAATTAATAATATTAGTTAGAGAACTATTTAGGAGTTCTTTAGGTTTTTGTAGTATAGTTTGATCTAGGAAGACCAGCTGTGCTGATTTTAGATATTTAAGCTCTAAGATTTGCATTATTGTTTGTCAAAATGAAGTAAAACCTTATGATAATTTAAAAAATAATAACCCAGACATCTGTCCTGCCTTTTCTTTTTATAGGCATCCAATCTCTTATCTCAATAGTTTCTTCTGTCATGTTGCCATGTGCTAACAGGTGGTTGAAAGGCTAATAATGTGACTAAAACCGATGTAGTTATCATGCAAATTGAATCTGCAAAATGAACCTGAAATTTTCCAAATATAACTCTGTTAAGACTAGTTTATTGATTAGAGGTTGTGTTTTGTTCTAACTATCTACTTGTCTGCTTCCCAAAGCAGAAGACTGCTATATTGCTGTGCTCACACAAGGCATGACTGTCTAGATTGTAGATTGGGAAGTATTCTATTCATTTCATACATATATAATTTACAATTGTCATTTTCTTCTTGGACAATATCTTCATGATGTTCATAGTCACTTTCTCTCTTCTTTGCCCAAGTCTTTTTTTTGGCGAAGAACATGCCTTTGCTAATAAAGTGTAAGTTTCTTTTTCAGTGTTTTAGAGTTTAAGCACACAAGACACATCATATTTTATCAGCATCATCTAATCATGATATAGGCAGAGATCTGAGAGACTAGAGATCAAAATTAAAGATTTCCAGTGCATGTGTGAATGTATTTTTTTTTTGCTTATCTTTCCAGTATTCAGTAGGTTGGAGAGAAATTCTAAACATCTGATATTTCTTTCAAGATAATTGAGACAAAAATGAATGAAAGAATTGTAAGTGGCATTGACCTTTCCCTATTTGTGTTTTTTTTCTTTTTTCAATCATTCCATAAATCTACTCACTTAAATTCTTTTGGTTCAGAAGTTTCAGCTGTTGACTGCTATGAAAACAAACACTTCATAGGTAGGCAATGAATCACTTAAATTTTCAAATTGAGAGTGACTCTCCAAATTGGTACTGATGAGCAATCTGAACAGCATAGGTTCTGAAATCATCACTCTTGCTCAGTTGTACCTCACTTTGCAAACAAGCATTTGAAAGAGTGACGCTGCTTATGGAATAAGGGTCAATTTTGCAGCAATGAGTTTATCATCATTTACTTTCATCATGGGTTTTAGAGAGTGCTTCATGTCTTCCAAATAATGCTATTTTCAACCTCACAGAGCAGATGAAAAAATATAGCCTCTGTCAATATTTGCAAGGAACCCTCAGTACTTAATGACTTCAGAAGAAGATACACGTTATTTTATGTTGACATTTGGTTTTCACCAAAAAAGTAGGAAACGTTTTGAAAAACTTTCATCCTGAAGCATGAAGCAAATTATTCCCATTCCTTCACTTTAATGTTATTTTCTTCTTTGCCACATCCAATACTGTCTCTGAAGCACATCCTTAGCAAACTCTGAAAGCAGTGTGGCAGTTTCTGAATCCTCATTCATAACACCACAACTCAGTCTAAGAGACAGAATTAAGTGTAAGTTTTATGCAAAATAGCTTGTTGTGTCTTTTATGTCAACAAAAACACAACAGCAATAATAAATACAATGAAATGCAGATAAAACTAACTAAATTATTTAAGAAGTCACATGTTGGCTACACAATGCCTGATTGCATTTCCCAGAGAGCTGCACATGTGAAGATGAATTTTATCTCCTATCTGTTGTTCAGTAGGTAATAGGATCTCAGATACAAGCTCAGCAGTATATCCCTGATAAACCATAAGCAGGCTGTAGGAATCCATGTGTATGCTATAGCCATCTAAATATGTGCCATGCCAAATTTAATAATTTAATAATTTATTCATAACTGTACAAACCTCTTGAAAATATCATTCTTTCTCAAGGAAATTGTCATTTATGCTTATTTTCTATGTAAAACCTCAATTCCTTTAAACAGACTGGAGAAGATTTTAGATTTTCACCACAAGCATAATGGCATCTTGCACTGCTGGAGGGAGTGTATTTACTCAATCCTTTTTCTTATTAAAGTAATATTCATATATATATATAGCTCACAATCTGATAAAGATGATATCTGAATTGAAACACAGAAATTTCAAAAACCCTAGTTCATTCATTATAAGAAAAAAAATATGGTTATCAGAAGTTACTTTGATATTTTTACCTGTGATTATCACAAATCACAAGAGGGAAATTGAAAAGCTTTGCCTGCTGTTTAATGAACCAAATTTCCTTCCTCTGAAAGTGAAACTTTATACACCAATGCCTAATTGATCATGAATAAAAGAAATTGAAAATGTGAAATATGTTCTCAACCTTAGAATGTTATGTAGCAGCTTTTATGTTTATTTCAGAGCACAGAACAACGTAGCTGGAAGAACACAGCTTTTTAGAATTTAAAATGATGCAAATTTTCTGTTCAATTCATAATTTTAAGTTATTTGTACATAAAGCTCTGTGTCTAAATGAAAGCTCCACCATGTTTGTGTCATCTTCTCAAATGATAAGCTATATAATGGAATTATACTTTTATCCTTCATGACAGAAATAATCTTCAATTTGAGCATGTAACTATGTGCTCAATTGATTCAGGACATAGAACTGTCCCCAGGGGTCAAGGTGAGTTTAAACCCATTTATTTCAAACAACCAACCATGTTCCTCCTAATATTCTCTATTGCCTTGGTTGAAGAACATGTCACATCTCTTCTCAGCACAGAGAAGTGAAAAAGTTCGAATAACCCTTTCTCTTCCACTGTGCAGAGAGCTCTACCTGCAAGGAGAGAGCAGAGTAATGCCTTAGAGTGGAGCATTGCCTTAGTAATTGATTTTAAGCCATGGTTGACTTCAAATCTAAAATTTAGTTTTGCAGTGAAATAAAGAAAACCAGATGGGAATAGGTGGTGAAGAAAGAGCCTCACAGTTTATTCTAATTGAGAATCTCAAGGGTTTTAACCTTTGCTCAAACTCAGATGTGATCCTGGTATAAACCAGCAAAAATCACTTAGTTGAAAAGGGTAATACTTCCTTCTCCAACTGAAAATCTGATCTGTAATGTATTTCCTGTCTTGTCTTTCTCAAAGTTTATTGAACTCATTGACACTCAGAGAACTAGAGAAAAATGACTAGAAACCTTTTCTGCCTTCACCTTTAATTTAACAGAAAAAAGCTAGAAGTTTTCTTTTTCATGGTGTTATGGTCTGAGAAGTGTCCTGCTGGGAATCTGCCCTGCAGCTTGATAGTACAAACTTTGGATTTTTAAAACCAGCTGGAATATCTGGCCTTGCTACTGACCTATCTGTTTGAAGTATGTGCATATTAGTTGAGGCTAAACTTTTGTTCGCAGTGAATTAACACAGCTCAGAGAGAAATCTCTTGCTGTTTTACTGACCCAGGACAGCATACTGATGGGAAGGCTACCTTTTTCTGAAAGCTAATATCTGTCTTTCAGCTTATTGCTATAATATTCCATATTGTTATTCTTGCAAATTAACTGATTTTTTTTTCTTTATAGGATCTTTTACAGACCTATGAATTCGATTGTATCTTATTTATAACAGATTTTATTAAAAAACATTTTGGTTTGTGACATTAGTTTATATTAAATCTGTAATTTTAAATGATTCTTGTGTTCATGATAGATTATCATCCATAAAGTTGACATCATTCTTAAGTGTAATGGACCTAACACTGGATCAGGAAATAGCAACAGTGCAAGGGACAAAAGATGCAAAATATTTTTATGCATCTCTCCAGCAATGTGGTCAAATGAAAGTCAAAAGTGCCTCATGGACAGTGAATCTCCTAATCTCCTAGTTATCTCCCATAACTTTGGTTATGCAGCCTCGACTGGCATCTTCCTGTGCTGTCTCCCTCTCTTGAAGAAAATGCTGCTTTGCTGATGGAAAGCAACAGTTTATAGCTTACCTTGGCGGGGTGTATACTCTGCTGACATGGGGTTGCTGTCTTGTGCACCCCTGGGTTCCTGGAAATCTGGTCTCTCCAGGGCTTGGCTAGGACTGGAAAATCACTGCTTCTCTCCAGGAATGTCTGTGTAGTTTGTTTGCCCAAAAAAGCAACAGATCTGCTTTTGGTGTACCCTCATAATGCATCAGCGGCCATTGACTTGGTCATGAGCAATTGTGTCCTGCTCCATCAGGGAGAGGCTGTAAACCAAGCTGCCAGTGCACAGCCTCTGCCAAGGCTGACAGACAGTGGATGGCTACTGCCTGTTGTGATGCCTTTGCCTTGTGACACCTGTACATAGAAAGAAGCCAGCAAGCACCATTCAATTGCTCTCATCCTCAGTTACAACACCCCAGTCATCTATACTTCTAAAGCAGACCATATAAACTGGGAACAACCACATCTTCTGGAGAAGCAGATATGGGAAAAAAGGATTTTGCAGTAGGTATTAATAATTTAATTTGAGAAATACAATGTAGCAATGATAAATGTAGTTGTCTGTAAACAGATTGTTCAATTGAATTAATGGTTTAAGTTATTTTTAGTTATTTTAAGTTATTTTAAAGTTATTTTTATAGCATTAATTTTGGTAAATACTGAAATTACAAAGTAATCTGGCAAGTCAGTAAAAAGTTCCTTTTATTGACAGTGATCTAAAACAAAAACATCTGCTGCTACTGTTCTTGTTCTTTATATGTCCCCTTCTGTGTGGCACTTTTTTTTTGCTTTTTACTGAAACACAGCCTGTGCTGAAGACTATAAAGCAACAACTTAATTGCTGTGTTAATGCTTTCTTGGATCCCACTGACTTTCTTGGGCAGCCTATGAGCCCAATCAGAATGTAGAAATTTGGCACACCATAGTTCTGTGAAATGCTCAGGGACAGGAAGAAAATGTGGAGCTGATGAAGCAGAGAAGAATCAATTCACCAGCTTGAAGGCAAAATAAATATACTAACTGACAAGTGTTTTCTAAATAGTTTGAACTAATTCAAATGACAGCCAAATAAACAAACCTTAGTGTTGATAAATGCTGAGGAAGGAATACTTTTTTTCCCTGCTTTACTAAGTGGGTAAGTGTACTGACAGGGGGACACTTCCATTCCTCCACCCGTCCCTTGAATTCTTAGCTGATTCTGTTCTACCACCAATAGACAGTACCTCAGGTGAGAGAAGCAGAAAACAGGGGATATTAATTTCTATTGTAATAGCAAGAAATTAAAGATTGAGCTTCCAGAGAAATTACTGCTTTTCACAGGTAGTTGAAGCTGCTTGGCTTGCAGCTATTATGCCTTATACAATCCAGGGAGCTGCAATTGTCTAAAACCTAAAAAGATACTGCCAGTCTTATGGTTTCATTATAGCTTGGGTTTGCTAGCTACTTCTCTCTTCCTCTTTTTTTTTCCCAAAGATTTTATTTAGCATTTTCTATATTTGGAATGATGGATAATGGCAAGTAGGATGTCAATATATTAAATCTGTTTGCTAAATTATTACAAATTTTTTTTTAAATTTTTGCACTATTTGCCAATATTCTTTAGATGATATGTAGAGATACTGATACAGGCAATGTAGTTTGTTCTCTCTTTGAGTTTGTTTTTGTAAAAACTGAAATAATTAAATAATGTTTGGAATTACATTATTTGATTAATGTAGGGTTAGTAAATTTTCAGATCCACTGCTTTAATGTATTGGTAAATAATAAAAGCAAAAGGTGTACTTCCAGTAAACTGCTAGTGTTGACCTTCCATCTATCACTGGTTTTACTTGAGAGTATAAAAATTATCAGATATGTAAACATCCTGATAAGAAATGACCATAAGAGAGCTAAACTCCTGAAGAATTTCATTTAGAGAAAAGAGCTTGAATCTTGTGTTGACACTTACTTTTCTAAATGGATGTTTTTCTTCTTAGAATAAAATGAGAAATACATTTAGGTTAATAAAATGCTAGCTGTATAAGCACAATGAAGGAAAGAAAAATAAATGCTTATGTTCAATGATAAACTTAAGGATTTATTTTCTGTGAAAGGTCATGAAAATCTACAATAATAAATTCTTAAATTATTAGGAATATATATGAAATTAAGCAGTTTTTGCAATTAACATATTTCTAATGCTACACAGTCAACACAGAAAGCTCACTGTTATTCCATGCAAAGGAACAGATGTGTTTCCATTTCCTTGGTGAATTGTTTCTCAATACTGCATTAATTTGGGCATATGTGCTCCTGAAGGAAATCCACCAAAGAATATAACATATCTACATACTGGCTGGCAGTGTTTGTCAATTTTCTCTCTCCATGAAGTATATCAGTTTTTGTTAAGAAAAGCAGCTCTCCCAAGAACAATAAAACTATCCATGCTCCATAAATGTTATGGTGAAAATCTTATCATTTTTGCAGCTCAGCTTTTGAATTGCAACTTGGTACTAGGTTTGGGAAGTTTACAGGTTGAGATTAAGAAATATAAAAACACTGTCCTCCTAGGAGGGAGCTGGATTAGTGTTAGCACCTCTCCAAAGGGTGTTTTCTGTCTCTCAAGTAGCATAGGCACTTCTCTGATTTCTTTATTTCAAGAGGGCACAGGAGTTTATAGTGTGAGTGGTGGGATTGATTTGGACACTGAAACTGGCTTCAAAGGACATGATGAATTTTTGACAGCTCCAGCATGAAATATCAGTTTAAGATAGTGGAATCTTTTAATTCCTGAGCAGGCAGCTGGGTATTCACTCACAAATGAGCTTTTTTTTCTGTTTTAAAATAATCTGATGTAGTACTTTAAGGTGTACAAATCCCACCTTTCTTCTTTAACAGGGAAAAGAAATTAATTTAAGGCACCTTCATGTTTTTTGCAATATTGTAAAATACTAAAGTTCAGTCTTTAATCATTTGAAAAATCAAGCAAAAGGATTAAACATTTAGTATGACCTTTTATGCGATTACATTTGCAACACCAGAAGGAGCAGTACTTTATTTCACTGAAGCATATGACTCTTTCACTTGTGAGCTTACTGCTGAGACCTCTGTGTTATACTGTCTGTAAAAATCCAGGGAGGAACATTTCCTTTTCCTTGCCATCAAAACTTTAAGTTATCTAATTGTCCACTTCAAATTTGTCATGTACACAGAGAATTCAAATGTGTTGGAGAAAACATGCAGCCCACAATTTTAGTTGTATTTAGTGATATTATGAAGCACCCAGTTTAGGGAGATTTATCTTATAAACTGCTCCCTCTTTATCTATTCTCTTCCAATAGAAGACAAATCTCTAAAATGAAAAAAAAAAAACCCTTGCTGGTTAGGATGGCTGGATTTATTTCATGCTAAATCTCATATTTGAATATTCTTGTTTACTAAGAACACACTGAGATCATAAACATGTTCATGATTTTAAATCTGTTTATAAATGTATTAAATTACAAGTCCTCCGGGCTTCACCCGGGTGCCCAGCCAGTCCGGGGGGAAACCCTCTGCTGGCCAGTCCGCGGGGAGGATGTGGCGGGAACCCGGATAGCTCCACCGTAAGGACGAGAGGGCTCCGGAGTAGCTGTATTCCTAGAGGCTTTATTAGAGGAGAGTTGCAGGAACAGGAGGAGGAGACGAGGGGACACAAGCTCTCTGGAAGGGAGCCAGCTCTGGGAGCCCCGAAGGGCGGCGGGGCTGGGTATTAAGGGCAAAGGAGTAGGAGTGGTTAGGGTACAAAACAGCCAACGGGCAACGGGTAAAGGGGAGGAAACAGAGTGGGGTGACATACAGAGAACTAATCGGGGTACAGAGGAGGAGTGGTATTCTAACAGGAGCCAATGGGGGTAACAGAATAACTGAACTTTCTGGAACTGGGGAGAGTACCAAGCATTGATGGACAGCTCAACTGGGGTGGAGGGCAGCAGTTGATTGGCAACCTTTTCTAAACTGTTGCTGCCTCCCAGGGGAGAGCAGGAACCCCTCCCACATATAAATATTTATTTTAATATATTATTTAATATATTTAACAGGGGTACATATCTTGAAATCAGCAGAAGATAGAGTGTCTGAATCCCACTAACAGCAAGAAAATAATGGCTAATAATTATTTAGGTTTGATTGCTGTACCCGAGGCACAACCAAAAAATAACATCTTTTTGAACATTGAAGAATTTGGGCAGAGTTGTCAACAGTGACTTCTAAAAGCAGGTCCTGGGCTCATTTCAGTAAAGCTTCATTCAGTCAGCTGGAGCTTTTATGAGGTTGACTTTAATGGGGGTCCAACACCTTCTCTACAATTTAACAAATTGAATCTCTTTTACCCATGTGGTAGGTCTGGGTTCTTATCCAAATTCTGCCTGAAAGGAATCATAATAGTATTACTAACCAAAGAACTGATGCGTTGATATATAGGCACGTCCCTAGGTGAGCCAGCCAGCCAGTAAACAGTGGAGCTGGGAAGGCTTTATTCAGACTTACTTCAAAGATGCCAAGGTTTACTGCAGCCCAGAGAACAAAGTGATGGTCTAGCATTTCTGATCGAAAAGGGAAAAATGCATTAAAAAAATAGTCCTGATACTTTGGAAAATAAAATCTTGAATGGTCTTTATACACAAGCATTAAAGAATGGAAAATGGATCTTTTGAATTGTAGGTCATCATTAAGACTTCCAGCCATTAAAGAGAATTTTGCCTTAAGAAATTACAGATTTACTGCATTTTAATGGCTTGTTTTCAGACAAGAATTTTTCACTTTGATGTCAGTTGGAATGCATTGGCAAATTTGTTACTGGACAAAGCTGGCAAGAAGAAACAGTATTTAGCAAAGTTATGTGCTGGGGTAAGCATATAAAGGTTAAAGGTTTTTGTGTACATCAGGAAGATGAGAGGGTTTAACTCTCTACGTTTCTTTTTGCTCTGTGATGTCTGCCCAGAACTGTTTTAGGAGTACTGCCAAAATGTAGTCTTTCAGACAGGCTTCTCTTCTCAACTTCCTGAGTGGGAGGTTTAAGCCTTGCTTTCACAACTATTGTGGATCAAGGTGCTGAGTCCCCATCTATGCAGGAAGGCACTATGGACAAGTTGGGATGTTTCATAGGGGCTGTTTAACTCCCTTTCCTAAAGGAAACCCCTAGAGTTAAGTTGCTGCCACATTCACAGCATGGCAAAGACAGCATCTCTTTGTCCTAGAACCCCCTTGGAGGTCAGGGCATGGTGATTTTCCCAGGATCACAGATGAGGAAACAGGTGGGTAATCAGGGAATTGCATGGAAAACTCCCAGATTTGTAATGGCCGCTAAATGTACTTTTTCTTGTCATCTGTGTTTGTCAGCTATATGCGACTCTCCAGGGTAGAAACCACCATGTTCATCATGCTAGCAGCTGTGACAAAAGGAAAAGATAACCTTCGAGACAATCCTTATTCTTCTTAAAACAAAGACAATTCCCTTTTTGCCTTCTGCAAAAGGAAGCTGATAAATATGTCTTTTTGTCCTCTTTCACTCTGCTTATTCAGAAACATGTAAGCACTGAACTGATATTTATCTGCAGTGTTTAATATAACTGTTGAGGGCAAGGAGTAAAAAAGAACAAGGACAAAAAAGCTTTTTCTTCAGTGGATCATAACAGTGCCAATGGCAAATTCTGCTTTAATAACAAAAGGAACACTTCTGCTGCCTGTTGAAGCAGAAAGAATATATTGCTGAAGAAAATAAATCAATGTAAATTATTTTAAATGTCCTGCATTATATTATTCTAAGTCAGACAAAAAAGGTGAAAATGATGCTGTATGAAGTGGAGAAAGGATGTAGCTAAATAGAGAAAGGCATGAATTATTTAAAAGCTAATGGATGACAGAAACAATTCAACACAGTTGCAGATGACTTATGATCTGAGAATTTGCCTTACAAGCTAATATAACATTAAGAGAAGTAGTTGGCTACTAACGCAGTAAGGTGATGTGAAATACTGAATTAGATGGAAAAGAACAGCAAGTGAGGAACCAAAATCTGTGCGCTGTAGTGAACTCTATGCTTCTAGCAAGTTGCCACTTTTGCCACAATCTTTTAAGCAAAAGGCACTGATGAGTCCAAAACTCTGGGCCTCTGAGGCTTTACTGTACTCATTGTGATATATCCTGTGTGACTCTGTGGTCCAAGGATTCCTGGGTGATAGAGGGTTTTAGCTGCGGTGCAGTGCTGGTCTTTCCCCACCATTTGTGACCTGCAGTCCTTCTCATCCCCTCTCTGGCCATTGGAGATGCCATAGACAAGTGGACAAAAGCAGAGGGGCATTTGTAATTGGCTGTAGCTTTGTTCTGTCTCAGAGGATGAGGACAAGAGCTGTTCTGCTCCATAGCACTCAGAAATGTTACTGCTCTTGAACAACTTAGGTGCCTTAAGCTACCTGGGACTGTTTCTGCCAGGATGCTGCAGTCAGCAGTTGAGTGAAGTGAAAAAATTTCTGTGGTAACAAAGTGCCCATAAGGCTGCTGCAAAATCACTCACACAGCAGCTTATGGAGCTAGGAGCTCTATCCTGTCAGGACATATGTGAGCTTCCCTGTTTCCCTCAAAACACATCTTCAAAGCTACAAAAGCCAAAATTTTCTTATGTTTATCAAGTTTCAAGTGGTTGCAGTACAGCTGCTTAAACACCATGCAGTCTCACTAAAGATGCCAGCTTTGTTATATCTTAGCATGTAAATAATAAACTGTTAAAAATGGAAGTTAAAACAGTCATGTAAGGTAACATGAGTCATGTTTACAGCATAGCAATTTTAAAGAAATCAGTTGACTAAAACAAATATCATCAGGCAGATCAGAGAATAACTAGAAAGGAGTTTTTGTGTCATATGTCTAAATAATGGTAGCAGCAGAAATTATACATTGTAAAAAGGACCATAAAATGGCTCAAGAATACCTTACCCAGCAAGCCTATCCCCTGTGCAAAGACTGTAAGTAAGAATGAAACTCAACTAATAACATGCATTTGTGTACATATATATGTTTGATTCTAATGGGTCTACTTATCAAGTGAAATTGCCTGAGGAAAGCAGCTGCCCTTAAGTGTAATTAAAAGTGAAAAGATGTGGTTTATTTATGTTTAAATCACTGGCCTTAATCAGACATCTCAGGTAATATGTAATCTATAGCTCAATGAAATTTGCCCATGTGATTCAGCTGTAGGGAGCTGCCCTTGTTATGGAACATTTTGTTAGGGAGAATATGATATGGTGTTGCCTACATCTGTCTGTCTACTTTAGATTGTTGCTCAGGGGATACTAAAGATGAGGAATGGCTAGCCTGAACATCACACTGATTTGATTTGTGCTGTTTTCTTTTTCTGAGATGTGCACACTTCTTAACTTCACGTTAAATCATCAAGCATTTGGCTGCAACAGACATTTTTTCCAAGCTGTACCTGTGCTATCAGCAATCACATTAATTGGAGTGCAAAAGCAGCATATAATCTGGGCAGCCTATAAGCAAGGCTCCATGAGAGAGGCGTGTGCACACTTTAGATCATTGTCTGCACATTCTGGCTTTGCCTTCTGTACAATAAGGGACAGACTGCACCTCCAGACTTCTCAGCCTACATCAAGATATATGAATGTGTGAAACACCTGAGGGAGAGGAAAGGAACAACACCATAGTGAGAAGAAAATTCCCTGACATTCTGGAAGAGTTATAAATATGTGTGTGAAGGACATTCAGAAGTAATATAACCTTGACTACGATTTTCACACTCATGTAGGTATTTCCAGAAGAAGAATAGTGATGAGTATGGGAGCAATGATGAGCTGAAATGACAAAGTGTCGATAAGCCCCTAAAATTTGGCTTTTTAAAGGTCAGAAAGTTTTTAACATTAGAACATTGAAGGACTGGAAAATAGTATAGCACACACTATAAATCTTCTAGCAGATGCCTGAAAAAAGCTATAAAAGAAATCAGTATTACAGCATACATATGATTGAATTTCAATGAATCATCATTTTATAGTGGCCATGACATGAAATCTCCATCTTCCTCTGAAATTGAAGGTTAAGAATGATACACTATTTTACATTTCCCTGATGTTTATACAGAACTCTGAAAACAGCATGAAGAAAAGCAGAAAAATAAAGCAGACATATTAAAAACCTTGTAAGATAACAGGGAAAACACTGTTCTGTTATACAGAATATTGTTTCCTTATTGATATTTAGTGAAGTGGAAAAAATCCCCATCTTACATTACTGCTTTCCTGCATTGTATTACTGTAACAATCAAGATAGACTTTTTTTGGGTGCTGTAACTTTATATATAACATACCTAAACAATATGTCCAAAGATTTTTAGACTTTAGCACCTGAGAATTGCAATACAGAATCACCATGGAATGCTCAGCCTGAAATGTTCACTTTTAATAAAAGTGAACATATAAAAAAGGAGAAGTTATAGTTCCACACATTTTTTTAGACTTTATAGACTCAAGCAGTCCATCTTATGAGTCGGATCATTAGATCAGCAAGATGATCTTCTGCTTGTCTGAAAATCTTATTGACAGTGTAAAATGCTTTTCCTGTCTCTTTTATTGTTTTAAGTAAGGCTAGGTCATAATATGGTCTTGTATAAAAATGGCCCCTTCTTACTCAGTGGGTTTGGTTCCATGTTTAGCTCATCTATGTAATAATAAATATGGTTAAGTAGGATGGGTTTGTAATTATCGCTTTGCTCCAAGCAGCACAATTTGTCAAGGCAATAAAAGTGAGCAAGCTGGAATGTAGCCCTGCTCACACCTCATCAGCAGATTGTTTCCTGCAGCCCAGCTCCTGGAGGAGTGCTAGATGTGAGCAAATCCATCGAGGGCAATCAAAATGCACAGATATTACTCAAGGCTGAAAAGGAAAACAACACTCCTGCCCAGACCTCTGACATCAGCATTCAGCCTTATGTGACCTGCATTACTAGAGCTGATGTATAGGGAACAAAACCACCACATAGACCTTCAAGGTCCAGCAAAGATTTTTCTTCGTCAAAAACACAATTTGGTTGATGTGTTATAAACATTTTTTTAATTAAATTACCATACAAAATATATGGCATACTAACACTCTTAACAGAAAATTTGTATTATGACTCTATATTAGTTCAGGGTAATTTTTAAGAGACTTTTTTTCCCCCTTTTTTTTGTTGATCTACTGGTTCAGAGCCTTGGCTGTGTGGATCATCTCATTTAAGTTGGCAACATAATCAATTTAACATAACCATATTAATCCATGGTGTGGGCCAGTTATCAATATGAATTTGGCCTGGTATGCTCTGCACTTTTTGGGAAACAAAGTATATATATATATATATATATATATATATATATATATATTTATTTATTTATTTATTTATTTATATATTTTTTTTTAGTAGTAGATTTAGAAGTTAGTTTCAACTGGTTTTATTCCAGAAGCATTTACTGAGTTCAAGGACTTACACTGAATTCCTCCCAGATAAATTTCTTCCCCTGTGTTCCATTTCACTAAAGTGAGAGATTCTATATTATGGTAAACTAACTAATTTAGAAATTTATTTAGCTATCTGTAAGTCCCAAAATGAATCCAGCATTTTCTTTGTCCCATTTCTTATTAATCTACAGGCCAGATGCATTATCTCACTTCCAGTTCCATTGAAATGAGAAAGAGGATTACTTTTTTTAATTCCCATTTGCCATCACTGCAGCAGTTCCTAGAGCATTAGAAGTCCATCTCTCCATTTATTTTTAGTACTCTGATTACTGCCCACAGTTTGGAAACAACTCTGCAATACCCAGTGCTGCAATAAGGATCTTCATTCAAGTATTAACTGACCTATCTTGGGATCATTTACCATTTTGACAAAATTAAATTGGCAGTGTTGAGTTTGAGTTTTATTTGAGAGCAGTAGAAATAAAGTGACTTTTTGCTGCTCAAACCTAGGAAAATCTTATCATGAAAGACTAGCTCTCTCTTTTTTGAATTTTTTTATTTTGAGATAAAAGACAAGCCCTTTGATTACAATGCTGGGAAACAGCATTGCTTGGGTTGCCAACAGTAGAATGCATTGCCAATGGGTCTTGGAAGTCTGGCTGTGTCTGTAGCCAGTACTTCAGGATTCCTCCCAGGGTTGTCCTGTACAGACACCTCATTACTTTCTGGCACATCTGCAAGGATGAATATGAAGAATGACTGGTTTTGCTGTTCAAATTAGCCTCTTAGGGAATCAGACACAGCTCTTTCCTGGTATTTCAACCCATATTTCTCTTGTGTTCATTTACCTGCCCATTCTCCTCTTTGACTTGCTCACCTAGTTAAGCTTGCTCACTCTCCTAAATCCTGGAGTTCTTGTTAGCACTCCAGATATAAGGTTGTGTTTTGCAGTTTGTAGTATTGTCCCCATAAAAGCACAGGAGAAAAACTTGAGCACTGGAAATCTCCAGCTTTGCAGTAGAAAACTTAGAGCTGTAAAGGACTTGGTTACAGCAGCACCATGGTAACAGGTGAGGAGATAGAAGCTTCCTTTGCCCATGCTTCAAATCAGATAGACATACTCCAGCTGGGTACATGATGCCGGGTATCTGTGACATTACCAGGGTGAGGTTGTGCTGACTTGATTCTAGGAGCTCAATTAAGGATATGGATTTTAAAGTACTTCAGGTACAAGAACAACTTACAATTTTTTGTTACTCAGCCCTGTTAAGAATCCTAAGGGTGTGGGAACTTTCATGTTGGAGATTTTATCAAACAGAACATTTCAGTGCTAGTTATCACTGAAAAAAAGAGAATATAAACTGTAAATAGGTGGGGAATTCACCTCAACCTCTTTCAAGTGCATTTTGTTACGCTTGCTTTGTGTTTGGTTGCTCTACTTCCTGTGCTCTTTTTCCACTGCTATGCCAATAAGGCTGATATTGAAAACGCAACAGGGATCCAAATCTTGCCAAGGTAAATCCTGACTGATACGAATGGGAGCTGGTTTTTGCAGAGCCATTTATCACGGGTTTCTGAGGCCAATGACAAAGTGAGGAGTGCTTCATTGCCAGCAGTCAAACCACCACCACCACCACTACCACCATCACCACCACTAGAAATGGTGGAGCATGAGACGAGCACATTTTATACCTGCTGGGTTTCCATCTCTGTTGTGACAAGAGCAGAGGTCGCTAATGGCCTCTGGTGTGCTGTACCCTTGAGATGACCTGGTGGCATGTGCCCCCTCCTCCTGAAGCCCAGCCTCTTGCCCTTGCCCACGCTGATGACCAGCTGTCAGCTGCTCCCATGTTAAAGCTTCCTATGAGCAATTCACCAAATCGCAGTCATTGTGAGGATGTGCTCATTTCCAGAGCAACATGCTCCCTCATCACTTTCTCCTTGGAAGTCATCAGATCAGAAAATTCTCTTTGTAAGCTGGATCTCTGCTTTCCCTTTTAATGCAATAACATGTGCTCCAATGCAGGGAACTTCACTGGTTGTTGGCAAGGATTTCCTGAAAGGGATTGTGTCTCTGTTTAAATCATATATGAGCATGACAAAAACTTTCATCTTGAATAAAGTTGTGTATTGCATTACATAACCCCTTAAAAGAAAAAGAAAAGAGCAACAGTTATAGCAGCACTTATATTTATGACCAGTTTTTATATTATATTTATGAGCAGTTTTTCATGGTATTTGCTCCACTTAGGCTGTAATGTTTCTCTGATACAGATGCTTAATCTGTTCTTTATTTTCAAGAAAGCCATGCAAATATCATCCAATCATTCTCATTTTGAATCTACCAGCACACTCCTCCCAGCCCTTTGGCTAATCACTGTGGTAAATTTTTTTTCAGAAATCTTTCCTTTCAGATGCTGCGCAGAATTAGCTGAGACTTGGGTTCTTCCCTTCCCTTCCCTTCCCTTCCCTTCCCTTCCCTTCCCTTCCCTTCCCTTCCCTTCCCTTCCCTTCCCTTCCCTTCCCTTCCCTTCCCTTCCCTTCCCTTCCTTCCCTTCCCTTCCCTTCCCTTCCCTTCCCTTCCCTTCCCTTCCCTTCCCTTCCCTTCCCTTCCCTTCCCTTCCCTTCCCTTCCTTCCCTTCCCTTCCCTTCCCTTCCCTTCCCTTCCCTTTCCCTTCCCTTCCCTTCCCTTCCCTTTCCCTTTCCCTTCCCTTTCCCTTTCCCTTTCCCTTTCCCTTTCCCTTTCCCTTTCCTTTTTTCTTTTTTTCTTTTTTCCTTTTGTTAGATTGGAGTTTTTGTTAGCAATGGTGGACTTCAGCAAGACTGGCTGCTGTGCAGAGGCAGAGGGGAAGGCATCTTGTAGGTTACCATAGCTGATGTGCCTATTCTAAAGGAAGAAAGCAGCAAACAGCACAGTGTCTGAGCTGACCAGGGTATGCACAAGTTTCAATAAGGTGACTGGGTATACCATTAATCTCTCCTCTTTCTTTCCAGGTGTGCATCCCTTTGCCTCCCTAGGAGGTGCTGTTCAGCTGAAGCACTCTGGTTTGGGGCACTTTAGTAACTGATGACTCTTTATGGCTTTCATATCCCAATTTACTATCAGTAGAAGAGAACCAAACCTTTGCTTTCATTCAGCCATTGTGATCAGTGGGATGATTATGAAGAAAGATGCTTGGTAGTATCACTCAATTTTTTCCCCTCCTCCTTTTGAACATTTTTTAGTAATAACTGTAAAAAAATGGTTGTACATAGGATTTTTACCTATAGGTTTTTTAGTATTTACATGCCATTACTAAATGTTTGCTTAAAATATTTGAAACTTTAGCAGTGGATTTTGTGCTAATGTCAAAGATTAAATTAATTAAGTATGGAAAACTAATTTCAAAATATTTTAAATTATTTTACTAAAAATATACAGCACAATAGAGTGGCATGCTACATGCAGTCGACAAGGGAAACACTAATACTATCAATCCAGGTAGGCATTTATATATTGAGACCTAACGAAAAAGCTTTGCCTTTTATTCATATTTTGGGCTGCTGACTATGATTATAGTTTCATGGAAAATGAAAGGCAACTTCTCCTTTATTCAGATGAAATGTACTGCCCTCTAATTAATACTCAGGATCATTCCACAACAATTTTTGTGAAAATATTTGAGTGTTAGTAGATAAGATGAGGAGTATTTCTTTTCTGGGCATGGTTTTATTCATTCTTTTCCCATTATCACTCAATGTAATGTAATGTAAGAATTGACATTCATTTGCAGTACTTCAGCAAATGTACCTGAGCTCTCTGCATGCTGTACAACTATTAATATCCACCGCAGGGAGAAAGAAGGAACAAAACCACAGAGCTCAGAGCTTCTCTAAGCCAAAGCGTCATTATTCAATGTAGAGAGAGGTGACAGAACTTTTACTAAAACAACTGTGTCTATAAACCTTGGGTTGTTTATACATTATCTTAGAAGTGGAAAGCTGACAGATTTCCAGTCTGCAATAGGCAGTAGTTGGAGACAAGACATGGACTAGGCAAATAAAAGCTCCATACATCATTTAGTTCCCAAAGTACAAGGTGACTGTTCTAAACCATTAGAATAGATGACAGCAAGACTAGCCTCCACACAGCACTTCATTGCTTCTGCAGTGAAGGGTTCATCTGGTTTCATTACTGTCTTGCTCACGATTTCCTGTTCTGCAGCTGGGAGAAAAGTTTGGCTTTGCTTTGTGCATAAGTGTTTGCACATTCTTTATTGCTCATGATGCTCATCACAGATAACTCAGCATCCTGCAGGAATGCTTTACCTCTCCTCACTCCTAAGGCACCTAGCAAGTTAGGGAACAGCATACTGTGATGCAGAGCTTTTTCATATCAGCTCCAGGAGATAAATTCCTGAGAAACTGTTTCCAGGGAAATGTATACCTAAATCTATATACTGGTGAACTAGATTCCTGAGGATGATGCTAATGAAAAATGACATAACATAAATGGGCAAGGGTGTCTTATGCCCAATCTGTTGCTCATAAAATATCAGCCTATGTCTGAAAATCCACATCTTACTGATTGTGGGAATCTAGCATCCCTGATTTAACTGTATATTTGAGAAAAAGACACAACCTGAAACTGCTTGCTACTTCTACATTTTCCAATGACACCTCTAGACCAGAAAATTTACATTGTTAGGAAAATTTTTAGATATCTGATCTTATCTAAAAAGTTGCAATCACTCCCCAAGTTTCTTGTCACGTCTGGTTCCCTCTAGGCAGAGATCTGCAGGCCAAGATAACCCCTGAGCACTTGTCACCTTTCAATGACATGCTCACCCGTACTTCAGGTGAGGAGGACAGCATTCTAGGAGGAGATCTGTCAGGTCCTCACCTCAGGATGCAAAGCGTGCTGCAGAGACACAGAGTGAGACAACTTGTGTCATCTTTTATGGTGTCAGAGTGCTCTTGCTCTGAGAAAGCACTCGAAACTCAAAATACATGGCTGACAGCAACTGGAAGGATCAGGTGAGCGTGAGGGCGTGCAAGCTGTGTGTGCATGGCTGCAGGAGGCAAAGGCCCTGCTCACTCCACAGGGATGACCTCGTGGGGCTGCTGAGGAGATCCTTGGCTTGTGCTCAGCGCTGACAAGGCAGAGGTTGTCACAAGGTCTTGCTGTTTTATGGAGAGTGCAAGTCTTAGCAAGGTGTCATTGCCTCTTTGCTTTCCAAGCAGGAATGGCACCTGCCCTGCCCTGCCCATAGCCCGTGTTGGAGAGGGGCTGTGGAGGGGTCAGGTCCCAGCTGGAAGAAATTCCATCCATCGATAGCACAGCTAAACAGAGTTTGTGTTTTGCAGAGGTAGCTTTTTCAATCACACTCTGTTTGTAAACCTAGACTGCCAGACTCATCTCTCCAAGAAGAGGATTCCTTCTGAAAACAGGTCATTGTGAAAATGCCCACATATCCAGGAAAGGCGTGCCATTTTCTTTTGGAAAGCTTCAGCTTGCCTCTAAAACAGTGGTGAACTCCTGATGTACCAAGTCAAATCACAGCTGGAAATTTTTAAAGTGAAAAACTTTAATAAAAGACAACTTTGATGATATGTAGTCAAATCTGACCCTCAGATTACAGTATGTTTTGCTATTTCTCAAAAAAAAAATTCACCAATTCTTATTGAACCTAAAAAAAAAAAAAAAAAAAAAGTCTAGAAATAAAACCAGCTATCCAAAAAAAGCTAGATGGGAACAAGTATTATTTCTTAGTAACAGCTTCTAGATGTCTGAGGAAATACTGTGCCACTCGAGCAGACAATAAACCAAATTTCTTTCAAGCTAACATTAGCAATTAAAAAATAGTAATTTTGTTTTTTGAGTAAGAGCTACACCAAAGGAAATAATGCAAGCTGCATGGGAAGAGATTAATTAATGTCCCTAAATACCATATTCCTGGAGACCACAGAAACAACGGGCATCTATATTAATTAATTGGGTAAAATTATCTGCTTAGTTATATGGATGTAATTAAGAGTAATGTCTTGAGGTCTGTCTTTTAAAGTCCTTTCACTGCTTTAAAAAAAAATATCTGGGAAAAGTTTTTCATTGAAGAGATCAGAATTTTGTTTGACGAAAATGTCTAAGCAAAAAGTTTCCAAGAGAGCCAGCATTTAGCTTGCTAATTCATGTGGATAGAATCCTATCAATAACAGGAAAATCTACCTTCAAATAGTTCTATTAACCCAGAACCCATATGCAGAGGAAAAATCAGATGGAGTTTTTTTTCAGATAGAGGCTTATTTTGAGAGATACTAAAAGTGGTCATGATGACACATAAGTCAGAGCTTAAAGGAGTAAAAGAAAGTGAAGTAGTGAGAATGTAGAGTTAAGTCAGAGGTGAAGAACCAAAGGATAAAGGCAGGATATAGGTATTGAAAAATCTTGCAAGAGAAAGAGAATTGTGTTAAAAAGTGTGGAATGTCCTGTGGAGTCATCATGAGAGCCACTCAAATGAGTTGTTCACAGGGGAGCAACTATTCTGGTCAGGAAAGAACTGTGTCAGGAGATGAGACTCTGCTCCTGTCAGAAAGATACTTTATTCTACTTGGCATGCTCAAGTGTTTTCTTCCCCATAAAAAATTAAAAAGTCAAGAAAATCACTTAAGATTTGACAATAAACTGATAGTTAAAGGACAGGTTTAGATTTATGATATTGTTTCAATCAAGTCCAATCAGCTCACAGACTGGAGTATTTTATCCGTGCTCCAGCCGTAGGGATACTGGCTGCTCTGATAAAAGTTAAATTGATTTGTTTCTCTCAGTTCTACACAAGCTGCATTGTGCTTTGTCATATTTGGCTTCTGATAAAACACTACTGGCACACCGTTCCACCTCAAAATGCTGCCTGTGGCTCAAGACTTTTTTCCCTAAGGAGTGACATAAACCATCCATGAGATGAAATAAGGACTCATGTAGATTTAGACAGAAGCTAGTGGTTCTGATGACTTTTTTTAGTTTAAAATTATAGAGCTGGCATGAAGGAAGACCTCATGTGTTTTCACTCAGTGCCACTGGCATGCGGTACCAATGCTCTCAAGGTTGTAAATAAGGTTTGTTGTTGTACCTTTAGAGCACCTGGGAATACTGAAATTCCTTCCTTTCTGCATTTTCCCCTTCTTCTTCTCCTACTCCAAAAAAACCAAGACTCAAACCCAATGTACCATTACATCCAGAAAGAAATTAGTAGCAGGTATCAGTTCTTGAAATCTCTGTATAAAATGTGAGAATTAGGGTTAATGCTACCCTGTTGCATTAATTTCTGGAGTTTTTTAGGCTTCAAGCAGTTCTCTGCAAGAAGGCAGAGACACGTGTAAGGATTCCATTGGTCTTACTCTGAACAACAGGGCGTGCTGCTGGTCTTTCTCTTCACTGGAGGCAATAAATTCCCCAATTTCAAAACTGTTGATCTGAGCCAAATTTGTGATCTATTCCAGTTCTGTTCCTCACGGCTAATACTGTGGACTTTATACAGATGAGATTTCTATGTGAATGTCAAATGTTATCTTTATACAAAGCTGAATTGCTTAGCATCAGAAACTGGTAACACAGCCATTGCTTTCTTCACTGTATGCACTCAAGGTAAAAATTCCCTTTGATGATCTGTGAACTGGACCATGATCCAACATGGGCTACTCTGAATGCTCTAGTCACCCACCTACTTTGTGAAAATATGCCAGCTCCTGACAATTGCTTGTAAAATCTTGTTTAGAGATCCTATACAAATGAAATTATGTGTGTTACAATTTACAGTTTCTTTTGCTTATCCAAGAGGTTCTCTAATAGAATATAGAAATATTCTCTTGTTTTCCTTGGAACTCTTTTCACTTTACAGAAAAGAATATCTCTTCCATGCTCACTGGTAAACCAGCTCACCCCTTCCTTTTCCATTGCTTCCACATTTGAATGGCAAACTAATGGCACAACTGTCTCAGGTACTTGTGTAGTGAGTTTTTTATGTTTTGAACTCTGTTAAACAAGAAATATGGTGATTTTTGCAAAGCTAAATATTCTGTTCAGCTTGCGCAAAATTGATTTGGTTTCCACAGTTTCTCAAAATACAGTGATGTATTACCTTTTCTCCCAGAATTCCAGCACACATTGTAAAATGAGCTTGATCTGAAGCTAAATTATAATGTTGCATTGAAGTAGATTGTTACTTAAAAGACATCTATATCATTTGCAGCAGAAACTGTAGAGAATGAGAAGGGCAATTATAAGAAAAAGAAGAACTCTTTCATATGGTGTTCTGTGGAAAATTGACTCTCTTCACAGGAATGCTCAGAGCAGAAATAAATCAGGGTGTATACATCCCTCAAGTATAATGCTGATAGGTATGGAAGAAAAGTCCATGAAAAAAAGGTCTTCTGAAAAGGCTTTGGATGCAACAAAGTGCAACAAAATTTGAGCAAAGAGGAGAAAAATATGGAATAGCTGTTTCTTGGGAAAATCTGTGTTCTCTTATTCCAATACACCACGGGATAATGCACTGAGAAACACAGAAAGCAATTAAATAATCACATCATTATAAGTATGCACATGTGAATGAAATTACAATTCCACTTCAGCAGTTCCACAATTTCTTAATATATGAATACAACTTTGGAAATGCTAGGGTCTTTTTTTCCAATAATTTTTGTGTGTGGTGATACTTATATATCAATCAGACACACACACACACACATATATTTCTATGTATATCTGATTTAATGTTTCATCTTAATGAGATTTGAAAGTTACTTAGTAATGTGCCTTGAGTACTTAGAATTCAAATTTTCCTTTATCTCTATGGAGGAGGATGAGCTGAAACAGAGCACTGAGAGTGTTAGGCATTATGGAACAGCTGATACTAAAATGGAAAATAATAAGAAAAAAATGTGACAGATCTTGCAATAATTAAATAGTATTAGAAAAATAAATTTATAGGGAAGTTTAAGAGTTAAAATAACTGTTGGGATAAATGAGTCTGTAAACAAGCATTTTTCTGAGTAAGATTCAAATGAAGGACCACTGGGAACGCTAGTGAAACTCTGTTTCAGACATTTGGATGAAAATTTATGAATTGTTGAAAAACATTTCAGCTGCATTTCTGAGAGAGGGCTATATGACATTTTTTTGGTCTGGGTCAATTAAACTTGCTGCTTTATAAAAATATAAGAATAGGATTCTCAGTTAATCTCAATATCTTATCAGACCTCTAGATTAATGTTTGTATAATTTTTAATGTGGCAATTTTAATTATTAAAAAATTAGAAAACCAGATGGAATTACAAAACAGCAACAGATTACTTAATTAACTTTTGCCTACTGGGATAAATAGAACATACCACAGAATATATCAAAGCAGACACCAATGAGACACTATACATCCATTAGTATGCAGGAGATTTTCTCTTCAGATAGCAGTTCTTCAGATAGCATATGCCTATCACTCTTATTAAATAAACCCAGCAACTCCTCATGTTATAATCCACAGCATATAACATCATGGCAAAAATCTGAAGAAGTATTCTATGATGCTCCCCACAGACCAGTGAAATCTCCCACCTAAGTACATGAAGGGGACAAAAATGAAAAAAATAATTGCTATTATTTTATGAAGTAGTGTAACATGTAAGTTAGTCTGCAAATACTAACAAACATCCTTCAGCTGTGGGTCCTAAACCAAAAGTAATCAAAACATCAGATTTTAGAATTGTTGACATATTTGTCTAATCATATCACAAATACTCTCTCAGCTCCATTGTATGACACTCCTATTTTTACCTGGGTAAAAATAGGAGTGAATCAAATGAAGGGAAGACCTATAAACTCATAATAATATAAATCTGCTTTACTTATATGAAATATCCTTTGAACTTATTGCAGTACTATGTAGAGTTTTGCAAATACTTAGTGTAATTTGCAAAGATGTTCTCTGAAATAAAAATTATTTCAAACAGGATTCCAGAAGCTCTACAACTGCTTCTTTTGGAATGAACTGCAGCTGATGACTTCCAAGATACCCAGAAAAATTGATGATAATTACTGCACACCAAATACGTTCCTACATGATGTGCACTGATACCTTTTTATTTAATAAAAACGAATGTCACCATATATATGTGCATACATTTGGTTATTGCTATCAGAATTAAAAGCCTGCAATTTAAACCCAGCCTATTCGAAAAAGGGCTCAGCAGGCCCACACAAATGGAAATGACTGCTTGCCACTGGTTTTTAAGCAGGCTTCAAGACAATGTGTTTGTTAGTACCTTCAGATTAATATCAGTTAGTTTTTGAACATTTTCAATCTCATGCTAGATGATTCAAACCAGATGAAAATAAAAATGTGTTACCCAAAACAAAAGAATACAGAAAATACAGTATTGTAGTATTTACTGGATAAAATAACAAAAATCATGTTTGATTTTTTTTTTTAACAGCATTAAGTGATCAAATTTAGGCCATACAAGCATCAAGAAATGTAAGTAACTGTACTATTAATGTGGTATCTACAACTTTTTTTAAACTGCTTGAAATCCAAAACCAGAAATGTTGTATACCTCACTTAAAAATCATTCAAGTGCCTTGCACAGTATGTAAAAAAAAAAAGATAGTAAATACTGCTATGAAACGTACATGCAGTACCTGAATTTTATATTTCAATACCTCAGGCCCAGATCATCAAAGCATTTAGGTTTCCACTAGGGAAGCTCTGAGTCTCCATGTATATTAACCCCTTCCCTGAAAGGAGTAACTGTTTTTGATGGGGTGAATTTATAACATTGTCTTTCCCTGTGCAGGGAGGGAAAGGGTCAATTTTACAGAAGGAATGGTTCCAATAGGGAGAAAGTTTATGGACTGCAATTACATGAACCACCTTCCCTACACAACATAAAAATATTCTAATATTAAGGATTATTTTACAACTCAGTGGAAATATGCAGTAATGCAATTCATTTCCTTTGTCTGGATGACAAAAATGCAGTCTTAACAGTCACAAGAACCCGCCTTGTGTTAGCTATAAAAAAAAATATATTTATATATATATTTATGCAACTACTATGTGCATTAAACAAAACCACTGTATGAATCAGCAGGGTTCAATAACACTTGTATCTGAATCTCTGGAAGGGGTGCATTGAAGTCTATGGTGCTTCTCAGTAAGGACTCACAATGAAATGGCAAAGAATAGAAACCCATTTATTTTAAATCTTATTTTTCTTACCCCATTGCCTAATAAATGGTCCATATGCTCTCTGGCAGCTAAAACGATCTGTTGCCTTTAATTCAACCTACTGCTGAGAAATGAAATATACACCTTAATACAAATCTGATAATTAATTTTTTAGTGAACACTGAACTCAAAAATCAGCCAAACGTCATTGTGAACTCCCATGAAATAATTCCACCATCATGAAAATTCTCTGTTGTCTTCAGTTCTTACCAATCTGTGTATCATGAGTTGTTTAGCAGCCTAGTAATCAGCAATGTACAAGAAGCATTGTATTACTCCTGAAAAGCATTTACATTGTGACTCACTCAGGTTGGCAGGTCAATTTAGAATTGAAAAGTGTATTTCACATCTGTTTATATAAATGCTGGAAAATTCCTTGTCTTCTTTACCTGTCTTAAGATACTTTTCTCAATCACACTGTGATCAATGCCCTTTGCACTGAAATGGTACAGATTTTTTCCTCAATCTTTGAGATAGCAGAGAAGAAGACTTGAACCAAAGGGCAACATCCTTGCGCACCAAAGCTTTATTATATTTCTGATTACTGTGCATCCCCACACCTAAAGCAATTAACATGGCACTTGTGCCATAGTTCTGATACTGTAGGTGTCCACTGACAAGTGTTCTGCATGAACCATTGTGTCTCAGTCCACTAACAATAACTACTGTGCAGTAGTAATCTGGTATCTTAGATAGTTTTTCTTCTTGGACAAAGTTTATCCAGAATCTTCTTTCTATGAGGCTACAGCAGCTTAGGGCTCCTTTTCTTTAAAGAGAGGCAAAATAAATGTCTTACACCTGTAGGCCAGTACTGGTGTTCTGTCCCAGAAATTTTAGCACTGCTCTGATACGATGAACCCTTCTTTTTCTCCCACTGGTTCCACCTCAGCATAGGCAGGATGTCCAGATCCTCTTCTGAATTTCATTGCTGGCCATCTGCTTGGACGTCGCTACAACAGCAATAATGAAAGAAATGTTTATGAAGGGTACTACAATAAATTGTTAATAAAAAGATCTAACAGTATCCTGCAACTTTGACCTCTCATACTAAACCACACTCCCTGTAGTTGTTACAGGAATAGAAAGGCACAGTTCAGCAGCAGCAAAAGTCAGAAGAATTAATACCTCTTTTTAAATTTATGAGGAATGACTGTTCTTAAACACATAAACAATTACCACTACTCTTAGTAATGAAGAGGATGATATAGCACTAGTCTAAAATGGTTGATTATTGGATTTGTCACATAAAGAACTGATACTCCACTAACCTCTAAGGATCTGTCCGATACTCTTCCTTACTAGTTCCGCATAGGAATTTTCTAATGTACTCTATGCCATGGGAAAATATGTGGCAGAGTTGACAGGAACTTTAATTAAAAAATTATTTAGGATAAAATTCTGGCATGCATATGACAGACTCTCAAAATAATGACTTCCTATTTCAAATGCCATAATTTCTACTTGAGTAGTTCACTTTGATGGTTAAAATAGAAACAACATTTTAATTTAAACTCTTAAGAACTATGGGTACAAGAGCCTTAAGAAGTCCTAACCAGTTTCTAGGATCTTGGGTGCCTACTTTAAAAATAGCTAATAAACAGAGAAAATAAACAGTTATTTTCTAGGGCAGATAAAACAATTCCTGTATTATTATGATACCTCTAGGGAGGAAAAGTGCTTTAAACAATTTTATTTTCAAAAGAATTAATGTCAGGTAAGGCTCAGATTTTTGGTGACCACTCTGAGATTATGTCAAAGGGAATAGCTTTCAGGAAAATAGGGAACTCCTTCATAGAGTCAGTGAGAAGAAAAATCTTTCCTAAAAAGATTTTTCCCTATTCAAAATTTTATCTGCCAAATATACTGATTTATTTCTCTTTACTGACAAGAGTTACAATCTGCTTGGAAGGAGGTCTAGAAGATACAACAACTTATATAGAAACATTGCAGGAAAATGAGAGGAGAATCAATGAAAACCACTTACAGCCTATATTTTCATTGACAGCTCAAAAGCGAAATAATTTTACTTTATGATCTTTATTTTGAATAAACACTGCATTTGATTTTCTGCCCCTATAATACCCCATTTTTATTTCCTTTCAATCACAAAGGAGACTTCATGCTGCTGAGGGGTGTTGTTGGCGGCCATAGCATAGCCACAGTCATGTTGTTTTGCTGGGACTCCTGGTGCTGTTGGGCAGGACTCACTGAAGAAATCTTGAGGTGTCACTGGATTTGTTCCCAAAAAACCACACAGCTGACTGCAAGTTCAGCACAAAGTCTTCCTCAGTGACCATTTTCAGGAAGATACCTCATAAAAGCAACTGCTTCCTTTTCCTCCCGTTGCAGGGTCAGATTACTTTTGAGGCATTCAGAGTTAAATTCTGTTTGGCAGGTAATTTAAAATACCAGACTTTTCAGTGCAGCACCTTCCTACAAAATAGGAAGGCAGAACACTGTCTTCTTTAATGGATGTCTCTTCCTAACAAGAAAGTCTATTGAAACTTTGGAGAGTTTTTTCTACCCAAGCTTGATTCTGTGTGTTTTCAAAATTAAGAAGGACAGTTTGGTTACTGCTAAAGAAAAAGGGTCATATTCTGTTCTCAGGCTCACTAAAGTAAATCAAGAATAATGCAATTAAATGTAAAGGGTTTATTTCAGATTTACACTGGTACAAATGAGAAAAGAATTGGATGGAGAGGTCTCTAATGAAAAGGGAAGGAAAAACCACTGGAAAACTAGCAGGAAAGAATAACTAGAAACATAATCAAATGGCAACACTAAGGATGAGCTGGGTTCTAAGTTGCTTCCTAATTTATTTGTAAGGTGTACCTATGATTAGTTGCTACTTCATTGCTACATTGATGATAGATACTAAATTTACCATTTTGTACTACTCTTTTTAATTGGCCTTTCCAGATGATTAGTTATGGAACAGATGTGTATCAGTTTTAATGATACAAGCCATAAGACATAAATATGAGTTGTTTTTCCAGAAATAAAGCAAAATACTTGAAGGTCATCTCCTAATATTGCAGTTAGAGTTTTCTGTGGTTTCTTGTCACGTCTGAGGTGAGATTTTCCTTTTATAGTGATTGTTTAATTTCAGTTTCATTATGTGCATGTTGACAGTTTTTCAAAGAGAGCACTGACAAACTATCAATTCATTACCTTATGTAACCCCTTGAAAGCTGTAAAAATATTTCAGCTTTAACAAAAAAAAAACTAAAGTAACTTGATAGATATTGGGAGATAAAAAGTTCCTTCATTTACTGAAGCAGCTCAGGAAATACTTAATGCATTCTTCCTCTTTTTTCTCTGGGAAGACTATTTAAAAAACAGAAAAAACCCCTACCCCCAAACAAGCCAACCAAACAAAACACACCAAAAAACCCACCAAACACAAACCAAACAGGGAGAAAGCAAGCTGGGTACTTAATTAAATAATTCTCATTTTTAGCAGGAAAAAATACGTTTCTTCCTCTGGAATCAGAACACTTAAAGGAAATCCTCTGAGTTGCGGCTGGAGAGTTGTAACTCCTTCTTCCTTTCAGGGTATTACAAAGCAGGAAAACAGGACTAGTAATTTTTTTTCATTTTTTGAAGCTTTCTTGAGTTCACTATTTTAAGCAATGAAGTTGAGAGAATAGCTCTTGTGACCCTACATGACCAGGATGCAGAAGAAATATGTTGAGATGCAGGAAAATAATTTATGATATACATTTAAAAAGTTAGTTCCTATTGAAGATCAGTAAGATAAAAAGAAAAAAAATCCAGCCGTTGGATAACCCATGGAAAGTGAGGTCTACCTTTCATGTTTCCTACATTATGTCTGTCTACACCATTGCTGGTGGCTGTGCAGGATGTTTGACTTCCTGCAGCAATACAAAGATTAAAATAAGTATATTTATATCCATCTTGCAGAAGAGACAGAATTTATACCATTTTTCTTACTTCTGAGGGAAAACCAGAGGGGATTCCACCTATTAAAACTAAAGGGTAGAAACTGAAGTACTCACTCCGGTTGCAAGGAAAGATCTCCAAGTGTATTCTTATTTTTGATCAGTTTCTTCTTTTGACATCTTTCAATATTGGGGATTTTTGAGCCTTATAGGGCTTGCTTATCCATGAAAATCATATGATCTCACTTAGACATGTTAAAAAAAAGGGGTTGATACATATCTGAGTGCAGTTAATTGAATATAGTCTAAATAAAACTCAGTTGTTATGATCTGAACATGGTTTCTAGTGTTACAGTTGATGATGTTTTTTAAGGTTGCTAGCTGTAGACCATCTTATTTCCTGCTGAACAGTAACCAATACTACAAGATCAGTTACAGGAGGATGGACAGTTGTGTACAGTTGTGTTGAAATACTGGTATCTGAAGACTGATGCCCTGCTTCTGAGAGTTTTTGGTGCTGACATTATCTCTAAAACTTAGGCAATTTAACACTTTTCTTCTGAGATGGTAATTTACCAAAAGCAATTGTAATAACATATATTTTGTTAGCTGCAGCAATTTTAAGCTTTTACATTTCCTTTCATACATCTGTGTGAAGACAAATTTCTACCAGTAATGGACCGAAGAAACTTGGCAACAGGTGTTACATATTTGATATTCTTACATCCCAGCCTCTATTATCACCATCCCATCCTTAGTCTGTATTTCCCTGAGTACACAAAAATGGAATGAATACCATTCTGTACAGATCTGCAATGTCAGAAGAGCAGTGAAGGAAAACAGTAATGAAATATTTGCCCCTCTGTCATCTCCTCAACTGTGCCACACACATTTTGTTCTGAAAGATTTCTAAAACACTATAAAAAGTTTCTTTGTATATTTCAACCAGCATAAAATCCCAGAGTGCTTGTGCATGCGTCAGCTCTTCATTCCTGAGTATACTGAGTATAAATACTTGACATAACATGAGAAGGTCAAGCTTTCAAAGTCTTGACTCTCCAGAGCTCCCTAGTAAACTTGATTTACTACTGAACTACACAAAAGCTGAAGGTATTGAGTACCTTTTAGACTGAATGGTCTGGCACAACTTTGTCCCCTCTATGTATTGATTTTTTTCTATATTTCAATCTTTCAAACTTCCAGAGGACTGGTTCACTGTGTTTACTGAAGGGCTGCATCTTACATTTCCACTGATGTCAATTTCTTTGTCTAATTCAGGAGTAGAGGCACATTTAAATCTATTTAAAAGCTGTATTCTTTAACCACACTTTGTCAAGAAGGTCTGTTTAACCCTGATGATTTGGAAATATGCAAATATGGAGTTATCAAAATTCTGTATTTACTGTCAAAACTTCAGAAAAACTGTTATGACTTACTAAAATAGATAAAGAAAAAGGGAACAAAACTATAGTAAGGTTCAGAACTAAATGTTCATCTGATATTATTCAAGACTCATTAGTCCAAGTACTTGTCCAGTGTTAATCTGCCTCAGTAGTCAGGGCTTTGGTTTCTTGTGAGAAAATCTTTCTGTTACCAATTTCCTTGACCATAAAATGTATTTTTGTGCTCAAAGTTACCTGAAATTTGTGCATTAGTCTTTAATGTCTTCTAGAAACACCCAATTTATTTGACAAATCACAGTCAGAAGTGGATGAGGCTACAGATATCTGAAACTATATTTCTGATATATATTGCCAGGAATAAGAACAATTGCCTGACACCATGTTAAATTCATATTTTGAAGAAACCGTTCTCAAATAACGACTGCTTCCGACTTAAGATTTAGTAGAGCCATTTTCAGGCTTCATTTATTATTCTTTTTGATACAAGGACTTGTTTAATGTATCTTTTTGTGATTTAAACCATCTTTCTATAACCTTTTTTGCAGTCTTATGTTCATCTGAGGAACTGGCTGCTGAAGGACGAGAAACAGAATACCTCCTTCCTCTACACCTTTGACTTTTATTGTCAGTGTTGATTATTTATTTTAGTGCTTCTCCCTTGTGGCCGATTTAGGTTTCCCTTGCTGAACTGCTGGCTCCTGCTGAGCTGGATAAGCTTTGGAAAAATAACTTTACTATCAGTACTAGGCAATGACAGTGAGATCAATGACAATACTCCAAATGCCAGGATGCTGCAGGACTTTGAAAGAAGAGAAGAATGATACCTGTCCTTTTCTCTTTAATAATCATCTTAATGAAACACAATTCAGCCTGAACATTTGGGCAAAAATTACTTGATGACCATGTTAAGCCTATTTCAAACTAAAAGCATAATCCCCTATAAAAAACAATGGCCCATATCCCAGAAGAAAATAGCAAAGCTGTGTGAGCTCCATTAGCTGGCTTAGACAGCTGAGGATCTCATTCTTTTTACAAAAACCCTTCTTTTTCTTTAAATCTGTCTCCTATTTACTTTTTGTTTGTTTGAAGACATACACTGCATTTGTGATATTAATGCAGAAACCTAGAAATGGTACATGGAAAACATGGCTGGATGTTAAATCTGGCTCTTTGCGGTGTGCTGTTACAAGCAGAGAAGTAAAATGGTGACCCAGAAATGTCCATTTATTTTCTGAGCTCTGGAATACCAAGAACTCCAGCATTTTTAACTATTTTCTCATATTATTTCCTTCTGCTAAGCAGACAGGGGGATGAGCAGAAGATCAAAATCTGAAGAAAATCTACTGCTAGATGTGTGTGCCAGTGAATGTTTTCAGATACAATCCCCCATACAGCCCATCATAAAAAAAAAACCCCAATAGTTAGTTCTTTCTCAGACCACCCCAGCTAGAGCTCAGTATTTAGAAATCACCCTCAGTTCATGCTAAGAGTCTACATACTGTCAACTAGAAGTGAGGCAGAGTTAAATGACAGGAATGCAGATGCTTTCATGCTGGTAGGTCTTCATACTAAAAATCAGCCCCAACCTTATTTAATTTACTAGCAAATACATAATTTAAGTTAAATCAAGGACATAATTTAAAGAGGATTCAAGAGGAGTCAAGGTGCATTCTCCATGCTCTGATCACACACTATTATGTATTTGCTGAAGATCTGCAGCTGTTTCTTCCTCCATCGTCTTTTTCCTGAAGGCCGCTCCCTGGCTCAATAGCACCAATTCAACTCTCTGTGTGGCCACTTAAACAGATTCTTGAAATTAGCCATCTTAAACATCCAAGATGAAATGAAACAAACCACAAAAAAAGCCATAGGTATGTGCATGTGTGTGATGTAAGTGTACACGTATGTTTCTAAGCAGCTGAACCAGCAAAATAAAGCTCTGACATACCTCCAAGGAGGCTGGGAACATGAAGGCAAAAGGTGTGACCTTCAAAATAGGATCTTAACTCAAAAGAATGTTAATTTTTAACCACAAACACCCACACTGCTCTTCAGTGTGTGATATATTAATTACTATTAATGCATACACAGCCACTAATACATAAGCTCTGAATTCATTCATATTCTTACAGCTTTGGAGTCACATATGTTAATAAGTTTTGTAACTATAAGGTGAATAGAAGAGAAAGGCTCTTTTGCCTGAGGTTAAGAAGTCTTAATTTGGAATGTCATTTTAGATTCCTTAAAATACTTTGCATGAGGGGAAAAAAAAAGGGAAGAATTAACATAGAAAACTAAAGCTTCAGTTTAGCCCATAGCTCATTGAAATCTGAGCAAATCCATCTGGCTCAGCTGGGAATTTCTTTACTCCTCTTTACATTGAGCTCTGGACCTCTAGATCACATATGCTGTGACCTGTATCACAGGTATGCAATCCATGACATTCAGGACATCATGATTGGCTTCTTGGCTATCAAACCTCGCATCCTGAATAGAAGTATACTACATAAATTAGTAAATCAAGCAATCACTTTTTAATTGTGCTATAGCTAGTGTGTAGTGCTATATGTTATAGCTAGATTTCTGACATAAACTTTGTTGAGAAAGCCATGAAGAGCATTATTTGACATGTATCCTACTTTACAAAAATCAGTCCAAATCAGCTCAAAGTATACTCAAGAGAGACAGGATTCCTCAAGGGAAGAGTATGTCATGTGATTAAAGAGAGGAAACTATTGTCAACTAAATAAAATTCAATGGAGAGGAAATACTGCAAGGTTAACGATAAGTAAATAGAAAACCAAGGCATGCAACATCTCTTCTGTCACTCTGCAGGCTAATCTTTTGTCAATATTTACTCTTAGATCTTAGGAAGGGCTTGCATTCATTGGAACTTTGACTGAAGCTCCCTTGACTTTAAAAGCTGATAATTCATTGAGTCTTTGGGCCACCAGAGAAGTGTCCAACCTAAACAATGAAACACATGTTGAACAGTGTAGAGGCTGAAAGAAATAGGAAAATAATGCATTTTGATTTGAGTCTTCTACACACTCCACAAAAAGTAGAACATTTTTGAAAATGCATCAAACTGTTTGGATGGTACTGTTTTAAAATTGCACACTACCATAGGCAAATTGAATAGCACTGGCATTTAAGACTTCTCACACTCTTCAAAATTTTATTCCTGGTGGGGCTGCCCATATGTGTTCTGCTCAACAGGCATGAACAAAAACCCCTAGGGAAGCATTTTCTTCAGACTTAAAAGGTAAAAAAAAGTAATAGAATAATGTTATTATGTTCTAAGACAATAGCTTTTGTAATAAATGGTATTTTTCTTGGCTTTTGTGTATTGTTTATTTAAATTAACTATCCTGCACCCAGGATATAATTTAATAGTGTTCAGAGGTGCCACAAGAGATTGCCTTTATCATTGCCAGGGTAAACAGCAGAGTCAAAGTGTGAGTGTATTTACTCTTATCTGGGAGAGCTCACTTCATGACAAACATGAGTTGGATTTGAGATGAGCTTTGTGAGAACCTGAGTGAGGAGGTAAGTGAATATTGGGTGATATCTGCAAAGAGCACAAGGAAGAAAGAGACTTAAAGCCTCAGATATAGGATCAGTTTATTACACTGTTCTTTATTCAGTAACCAGTCATGAATATAAAACAAATCTACTAAAAATTGTTTACAGAGCCCTTAACCTAAAAAAACCAACAAAATCTGATTGAAAATGACATTTTACCTACCAAGTAGTGACAGTATGTTAGATGTAAAAAGAAGTTTCTCTATTAATTATATTAGAGTTTTTAACGAGTGCTATGTTTGATGCCTCCATAAAGTAACTTCTTTGAAAGTAAACACAAATGTGCCAGGTTCCTGTTCCTTCTTTTGGCCAGCCTTAGAGTTATATTAATTACTAATGATAGATAAACTGATGTGGATCTTGATTTGGCTTCAAGACTTGATGGCAGACTAAAGTGTACTTGTAATTTTTTAGACACCTGCAGGAGGGAGATGCCTGTCCATCTGTCACATCTTGTTTTAACTGTGCAATGTGCTTATTAATCAAGAGACTTATACGAAACAGTATTATTTTCTGAAATATTTATGTGCTTGTTCTTATTTCATGACCAAGCCCATGGCAATCCTCTTGAGCTCTTTTCCTAGATTGGTAACATCAGATCCATATTTCTTTTATTTCCCATAAATAATGCAGCTTGTGTCCGTGCTTTTTGGTTATCATGTTATCTGTAACAGTTTACTCAAATATTTTTCAATTGCACAAAAGCAATAAAGAATGATTTCTTGTAACACTGACTTATTTATAACAGTTTTGCCTGATTATTTTTTGAACTTCATTTTCAAAAGGCAAGTTTCAGAAGATATTTTCTTCTTTGCATTGGAAACATGTAAATTGTATGGATTAGATGAATATAAGAATAATACATCATACTTATTATTTTTCTAATTGATCAAACAGCTTTTTATTTTGAAAATTTTATTATTAAACTTATTTGAAAAAGCAATATGATTTCTAGAATGGATTACCTTGTTCTGTTCTAGGCTTATGATAACAAAAATGGCTTTAAAGTTTTGAAACTTGTGCAAGCATTCTGAAGTACAGTCATCCCCTATTTCATCACTTGTGATTTTCCCACTACATCTGTATTTGCACCACTCACAGGGAAAGGCCACCCCTTCATGACTAGTACTTTTTACAATACTTGCTAATACTGACCCTTCACAAGTATCACAATTATCCTAGTAATGAAAGGAGAATGTAGGTTTTATCCTGTTATGCATAAATTTTATTTTGACTGATTTCTCCTTTATTTTATACAGAAAGTTAATGTTTTTCTATTTCTTCTAAATGACTACACTGCTTGCTGAAAGACATGTTAGCTGTGACTAATAATAGATTAATAGATTGATTAATGGCACCTAAGGATTAGATACAGTGGAATGAGTCTAACAACACTGATTAAGATACCTCTGTTTGCATGATGAGTATATCAATGAAAGAAATAAATTAACGTGCCCTTATTATGTTTAAAACAGATAAAGAAACAAAAAATGTGTATTGTAATTTGGAATTCTTCTCTTCTTAAAAAGTAGTGTTGTCATTTACCTAGCCTTTTCTATCACACTATGACAGACAAGAAACTTGCTTTTAGTAAAGAATAGAAATTCAATGCATATAAATTTAATCTGTGTGTGAAAAAAAGAAAGGGACAAAACCTTCTCTTTCATACAAGGACTTAGGTGGAATTTTGTTTGTCTATATCAACAGTGAACTGGCTTGAAATGCTGCATAAACATGAGAGAAAACTAGGTGTTATTATATGGATTCTGCACAGTTACATTACTTGAACAGGAATACTGATAAACAATTCATTCTGATTTCTGTCACTACTATTCTATCTAAGAAGAATATTTATTATAATATGATGTTAAAGATGAATCATTCTGTTCATGTTCATGTCTCACTTCAATTCTCATTGCTGTCACTAAGAATAAATGTCTACATCTTCCTGGTCCATCCCTAATGTATGTCCCTAGTGACACTTCCAGTGGTTATGCATCTTCACTGTTGTCCAATAGCAAGTGTCTGTGCTCTTCATAGTAAGGGAATACCAGAAGTAGGGGTTATGTACAGTCATCTCTTTCTTTCATGTTCAGCAAATCTATACTTATCACAAGGCAGAGGAATGTTGCTGAGTTTAAAAAAGAAACCACAAGGAGGTGTAGGTATTCATGGGTTTTTGGGGACACAAAAGCCTATGGAGAATTTTCCTTTCTCATATTTTTGTCTATAGCGGAACTGACTAAATGTTAGCATCTGCAATGTAGGTATCTGCACCTGAGTAGTTATCTGTATTTGAGGGAGAAAAGTGTCAATTTATCTAATCCTAAAGGGGATGTCTCAAATAGGTAAGATGAATCATGGTCTAAAATAGTCTGTTTCTCTCTACACTAATAGAAAGAGCAGAAGAAATGATAGATGTTAAAAATTAGATGAAAATAATATTTTCCATACTCCAGACAAAGTGTAAAACGTTTCCTTTAAATGATATAAGGAACAGCTAATACAATTTTCCAGCTAAAAACTTACTAGAAGTCAGCTCTTCTGTAGAATTAAGAATGAATATGTTTTTCTTCCTCCAATAGGAAAATTATAGAAAAATTATATGTCCTGAAATAAAATGATAGTGCACAGAAAGGTAATGGAAAAATGCTGTTGTGAGGAAAATGAAGGACAGGAAAGAGAACTAGTGTGGTATCTGACATATATCTCTTAGGTATATGTTCCGTCTACTAGCAAAAGAAGTAATAGCAATGGTAGCTAAAGGAGTGGAGTGACAAACATGCTAAGAACAAAACAATATTCCCTGCTAGGAGAGCTCCTTTTCTTCAAAGATTATGCTATGAACACAAAGATGCTTTTTGATTCAGTTAAGAAAGATTTATTTTGGAGACTCCAAATACCCTAGCCAAGAGACAGGACTAGTGACACAGACTGTTGCTCTTGTCTTACCTCTATAAAGAAGAGACTAGCTGCTGACGTTGGATGATGATACATGTAGACGGTCACGAGGATGGCTGCAGCCACAACGAGGACCAAGACTAGAATGCCGACTATTAACCCGGCATGAAGCGTTCCCCCTTTCTTCTCTGCCGCACTGTCATCTGTTGAAGCTGCACAAAGAGCACACTTAGCACAGTAACTTATGCCTTACCCATTCCATTACACAGATGGCATTTTGCTTTTTCTGTGTTACATGTACCTCATTTTCTACAGCCCAAGTTGAAAAAAATATTAGATGTCTCTTTTCTACCATCGGGTACTCTCATAATCTTAATGTAGAGACTTCCAAATGTTTTACTGATTCTAATTCAATAAATGCTATTAACATCCTTTGTTTTGAACTTAAAATGGACAGTCTGAAGTTCCTAATTACCTTTATAATAAATTTTGCTTTGATTTTCTTATAAAATTGTTGCAATTATCCCACAGAGAAAAAAGTACCAAGTGAATACATTTTGAACATTTTATTTTTCTTTAAACATTCCACTTGAGACATGCCACAAATCCTTGTGAGATCTAGGTATTAAACACATTCATGGTGTGACTCTTGGGGGTGGTTCAGTGCAGGGTCAGGAGTTGGACTCTGTGATCTTTGTGGGTTCCTTCCAACTCCGCATATTCTGTGAGTTTGTGTGATATTCCCACTGCTTTCTGCTTTTCTGCAAATTCTTCTAATCACTTTCATGCATTTCCATACAACACCTGATCTTGCTTATAAGAAATTTTCTTTCAGGTCCACTTTTAGATTTCCTCTCACCATACTTGTTTGGCAAGCGGACTATAATGAAAATCATTGAGATCTGCAAGCATCCTTTTTGCTGTGCCATCCTCTTGAAATATTTGTTTGGTTGTCTTAGTGTGCTATGTTCTCTGATGTCAGGGACTCCCTTCTATTTGTTCTTTGAAGACAGATATGTGTTATGAGTATCACTTCAAAAAAATCACTATTATTGTTATTAATAGGAACAACAACAACAATAGCAACATGGTCTTTTACCATTCATCTGATTGGACTTGAACACTCCACACTAAAGTTAAAATTGAGAATTGGAAAAATATAGAAGACAGACATATTGATGCAGGTAGTGGTAAATGTCTTGCATGAGGGGCAATAAAAGAAAAGAGGAACAGTTAATCTGAGTAGTACAGCCTGTACCTCCATGTATGGCAGCATATTTCTCACCAGACTAAGGAAGGCTGCATGGTTTGTCACCCAGCAGATTGCACAGCACCATTGGTACAAAAGGTAGAAAAGGAAAATGAAGATGCATTATCTTAGCCAAGACATATATCTGGCATATATTACTCCATGTAATAGTTATGCATCTCTGGGGATAGAGAAGGGATTCATGTACATATCCCTTTTGTCAGTATTTCCTCAGTCTTGATTCAGGACAGTCAAAACCCCAGAGTGTTGCTCTGTTCTGTCCCCATAAAGTCAGCAACACTTTGTGGAGTGAGGATCTGAGTAACAGAATCAGAGGATAAAGAAAAAGATCCCAATAGATTGGGAAGCTAAACGAGCATGTGGGAAACATGAATTATATTAATAAAAAAATACAAGTGTGATACCCACTCTGGTACAGCCTAATTCTGCAGGTATCATTCTTTTTAAAAGTTCTTGAGTATCTGTTCACACATGAACTTCAGATTTAATTGTACTGATTTTGGACATGAATTTTGAGTTTATGTATGTACAGGATCCAAGAACCAGGTCTGTCCCTGCCTAAATCCTACAACGGGATTTACTTTGCATTCTTAGAGCTTAGTTCACACAAATGTATAGGAGTTTTGAAATGGAAAAGTAGTGTCAGCCTTATTTTATTTTATTTTATTTTATTTTATTTTATTTTATTTTATTTTATTTTATTTATTTTATTTTTATTTTATTTTTTAATTTAATTTAATTTTATTTTATTTTATTTTATTTTATTTATCACAGTACATATAGTGAAAATTTCCAGGCAATTCTTTACACTGAAGTGAAGAAAAGGAGATATTACCTAGAATCTGGAAGTTCAATTTTTCAAATTTTCAAAATTGTCTCCTAAAGGGTCATTAAAATATTTCCTGCTAGTTAGAGTACTATATAAAGAAAGATGCAAGATCCATAGAGAATACAGGAAAGAAAGGTGACACAAATAAAGATTTCTCTTATTTTCAGACAGTAGAATATTTTGCTTGACATAGACATCAATATTTACTTCATCTGAAAACAGACAAATGTATAGAAACACCAGTCAGTTTCTCTTCATGCACTGTAACAATATTTAGTACTTGAACATATATTTCAAATTGACATGCAAATGGAAATTAAGTAACTGTAAGGGCATCAGAAAAGGCCTGCTTGATTGTACATCCTCTTTGTTGGACTGTTAATTCCCACTGGGGAACACTTAGTTCTGAGTTACCCTACTGAGAAGAAACTGCTCCCTCAAAGGAGCACAGGATTCATCGTTTGTCTCATAATTATCTTTTTGACAGTTTCATACTCTTTACTTCAATTTCACATTTGTGCATCAAAAACTACTTTGTCACTTGTACCCATTTTCAGGCCAATTTGCACTAAACGAGCAATTTATTGTTACTATGTTATGGTTGAAGGCATAACATCATATTCTGCATTTCAAAAAATGTTGGACTTCAGCAAAGGTCCTAACCACTCTATAAAGGTCATCAGTTTAATCCCTTTTGATCTGATATTTTCTCAGCTTTTAGCATCCAGCTTTGCAAACTAGAACACAGTCTCATTGAAACAGCACAGATGTCAACTGCCTGCCCAGATTTTTGCTAGTCAAGGGTGGAGCACTGTGTGGACATCAGCGCAGTGATCACAACGCCAAATGCAAAAACATAATGAATCAAAAGAAATGCTTTCCTTAAATTACAACAAGTTTAAGTAACTTGTAATATCCATAATGGAAATTCAGTCCATTGACCCCAGGGCTCAAATACTCACGAGAAAAGGATTTCACTATCTTTGCACTGAGACAATAAACAGTGTTGTCAACACTGAATATATTCTTTGCTGCAAAATCAACTGTCAGTTCTTTTAAAAAACCACCAAGGGAAATCGATAAAAAAACAAGGACTTGGAAACTTTTTCAGGTGTAGAAATCTTACTAAGATTATCAAAGCATGTCTGTTGTTCCAGGCAAGGCTAAACCCATGGAAGGCTATTTGTTTTATGACCAATTCTTTCCCAAAAGGAGTTTTCTCTATGGAATTTTTCCTCAGATTTTCCTTTTCTTATGCTCAAGAAGCAATTGTTACATATAATATACTCTGTAGTTGTAATGTCTTCTCAAACTCTTAAATGCATTAAACTTTAAGCTGAAGGAGCCTGTTAATATCTCCAAGGTCAGTCTATTTCTCATTAGGTGCTGCATGACTGGATAGAAACAGCAAGTAGCCTTTTTTCCCTAATATAAAGGCATAGAATCTGAACAAGAAATAGCTGGAATGTTTAAAAAAATAAAAGTGAAAACACAATGAAAATGTTCCTATTGTATCCATTAGAAACACATAAACACTATAAAGTCTTTGATTTAAAATAACTGTTATGTCTCCAGTTACTCTTGGGCTAGCTTCTTTTGGAATAGGAAAACAAAAAAACTTCAAGGAATGAAAATTGAAAATCTCATTTTGCCATGGCACACAGGACTGTGATACTGACTTTAACAGAACAAAGGTGTCTACAAACTGAGACTGCTTTTTAGAGTTTACAATCTGCTACTTGCTGTTTGTAAGCATATTGAGGGTACATTGCCAACATTATTTTTCTCATAACTGCGTATTAACCCTTGAGGTTTGCAAAATAATGAAATACATTGTTTTATATTATCTAATTTTAAAGTTTACAAAAAGTTTTTACTGTGATAGTTTTATAAAGGAGAAAATAAAATTGTGATAGATACCTTTACACCTCTTATGATATGAGATGCAAAAGAGTCTAATTTCCAGAGATTACTATCTCTGTCTGTGAGAAGAGAGATACAAAATATTTTACAGGAAAACTGAGGAAAAATGGATGAACTTCTGGTACTTCCTGGCTAGAAAATTTCCTTTATATAAAGTGATGTGGAACAAAAGGTGAATGACAGACAAAAATGTAGAATTTCGTTGCAGACTTGGAAAATAAAATTTTGCTTTTCCCTCCAAAAACCATGGCATTCCTTTTTGGTCTTGGATTTTAATCAGATGGTAAAAGACCATCAGGAAAAAAAACATTGGATTTGAACCTCCAATTCAAACTCACTTATATGCACATGAATCATTAAGGGATAAAACACAATACTTTATTTGACCCTCCTGACTGAGACTCAAAGCCAGGGAAATAGATGATTTAAATAGGAGCAATCAGCCTGAAGATGATAACTCAGTCCTAAGCTTGGCTCTTTTCTCCCCTCTTTTTACCTGAAGAATACATTTTCTCCTTTTTGGCCAGCAAAAGAGCGACACCTTCTCTTGCTGCATGTTCTGGGGCAACTACGGCTCAAGTTCACTCACCAGCTCTCCACTCTATTACATATATAATTTCTAGCCTGGAAACTGTATCACTCCTGTTTGCATGACTGTGGGTTTGAGTTAGGCTTCTGCCAAGAGGGAGAACATAATGTTTAGGACAGCTGAGCACACAGGCTTACAGGTACAGTGAGCTTCAATAGAGCCACCAGATTTTTTCCCTCTTCTGGGCCTCCATTTACATCTGGAATGTGAATATACCAGGAGACTCCCTGCTTTATGGGGCAGGTATGTGGTTCTTCACACACAAGTTTTTTCCCTCTACATAACACAGATTCCTGAAAATATGTTTAATGACCTGTGGGAGGTAATAAGGGAATGTGCACTTCGAAGGATTCTCCAGAGACTGAAGGGAATCCCCACAAAAATTTTCTCTCCACCTGTTTTAGGAACAGCATGCTCTGGAGTTCTCAACTTATTCACAGTAATGGAGTGTGATTTTCTTGATTTGTGGGTTTAATCCCTTAGCATTTGTTAACATTTTGAGGTTAAGCCATTGCTTTACTTGGTTTCATGATGATTTATTAAGTTATGGCTCAGCTAATGCTTTAAAAATTGATTTTCAATTGCATGTAAGAAATGAAAGGTGGTCTCTGAGTGAGAATATTATGAACTATAACACACAAAATCAGAATTCAGTATCTGGCTTTGCTATCAATTTTCTGTAGGACCCAAGGCAACTCAGTAAGTCTCTCCAAGACTGATCAACTGCTTAGTGTAGTAAATAGATGAGAGTGCATTACAATCAAATCCCTCTGTTTATAGGATGACAGTACTCTAAATATGCTAGCTAAGGGCTTTCATTTTTCTGCTGTGAAATATCACCTAATGCTACAACAGTTGTCATCTGTATTAATTTTATTTTGAGCCGGTTGGGACCATGTAAGCCATTACAATACTTAGTAGCATCAAACAGTTGTCCTCGAGAAGCTCAATAAGTACCACAAAGGACCACACCATTTGCCAGTAAAAGCAGCTGACTCAAATTCAGATGAACAAAAAAGTCAGCTATTTATAAGAATTTCAATTCTGTCACCCCATTGAAAGCTACTGAAAGCAAAAACAAGACAATAAGGTAAAGCGGTCTGTTCCTCTCTAATGCTGTGTGTAATGCTTGTAGAGTTACTCACCACAGTGCACACTACACCTCTTTAGGTGTAGTTCCTTCACACTACACCTGAAGGAAACAGAGCAACTTCAGGTATTTCAAGTTCAATGCAAAATGTACAACTATATGAGCCTTCCTTCACCTGACCTACATTTTTGCCATTCTTTACAGTGACCCATGCACACCGATGTCAAAGACAAGTGAACTGTGTAGAGAAGATTGGAGAAGGCTACTAACTGCAAAACTGGCTGAATTCCATGTAGAGTAGGAAGTTAGAGACAGAAGACCACAGGGTCTTTGTGTGCCCTAGCAGCTGTCACACTGCCATAGCACTGTGACAGCAACAGGAGCAGATGATATAACATTAAGGAAAGCAGGCTTTTCTTAAAAGTTTATCCAGTTTTTTCCCATGTAGTCCTCCTTAAGATCTGCACTTAGAGCTACATGGGGTTTTCCCATTAACCCTTTTATCTGGTACAAAGTCAGCAAAATGTAAATGTGGGACTAACAAAGTCAGCTGTGTGCCTTTACAACAAAATCGTGACAACTGTAAGAGTAGAATACCATACATCATTTTCAATCTATCTTAGAAAACTGAAGAGAAACAAACCTAGTATGCTCAACTTCAATATAAGTTGAAGTGTCTACACACAGCTCTTCTGTTTTTTTAACATCATGCTTCTTCAATGTGATATATAACACTTAATATGATGAAAAATGTCCTTTTTTGCTCAAGGAGAAAGTAATATTTTATTTCTAGGGGTTATTTGCATGCCAGTGTCACGACTTTGGAAAATCTCTGCCATTATTTGATTGGATTGATGGGGCTTTTTATATATCTTGTGATAATATCTGTAATAAGATGATGACAACACAACTGGGATGAAGTGGAGGTGCAAAAATTCTGGAAAAGGCACAGATGTCTTGTTATAAGAAACATTTAAGTACAGTTCAAAGTACCATGAAGCAAGTGGAAAATAACAGTTTATTTATGCCACCAATATGAATAAAAATTATTGATGCAATATTTTATTTTTTCAACCAGTATGGATGAGTCCAGAACTTTTAATTTGTACTGTCTTTAAGAAACATGCATGTAGCCCATTGGCCACTGCATATAGTATCTAAGATATATTTCTTCCTGTGCCTGATGCATGAGGAAGTTTGGAATATTTATATAAGAGGCTATTGCTTTTCTAAGCTTGTGTTCCTGGCTTTGGCTCAATTTCAGTAAGATATCTGATATCAGATATGAATGTAATACCATACTGAACCCCAGCAAAACTGTATAGGCTTTCCTTAAATCACAAGTTTTCCTGGAAAGAAAGAGCTTGAATTACACTTGGTCCATCATTTCATGTTTCATTCTGCTTTCCTATTCTGAGTATTACAGCTGAATTTGCAGAAACCAGGGGCCAGCATTTAGGGAATTTAGTTGGGTCTAAAGTTCAACTTTGATCATACCAAAGACAACAAGAGAGATTTCTAATTTATCTCAAGACCTGTTTCTAACTTGAGCTGAGAAGAGGCTGCAGAGAAATGAGAGAGGAGAAACAGCTTGGAAAAGTTTAGAGAGAAATAGAGAGTAAAATGGGGAGATGTATCAGCATTTCTTAACCTATAATCTGAAGTGTGAAATCAAATATAGGAACAATCCTTGATTTATTTGAGTAATATTTTATTTGCTCCTTTTGGAATTTCTTCTGACCTAAATAAAAGAAAAAAGGTAAAAATTCAGATAGCCTCTGTTTACAGAGTTCTTTCTGATTTATCTGATAATGAAGGTGATTAATTTTTCTTTAATCTACCTAGCTTCATATTTTTATCCTATGAGTACATTTCTATCTATCACCACCTATTCCATTTCACTCTGGTCTGACACTTCTGTCTTTTTTCTTCTGTTTGCAAGACTATTGATAGAACCCTTTTCAAAACTGCTCTTTGGTAAGATTTTATTTATACAAAAAGATTTTATTTCTACAATTACAGCACATGTCACAGCACAGATAAAGTAAATTTTATGGCCAGTTTTCTTCAGGGAAATCCTTACTTCACTAATTTATCACCATATATAAAATATATAAAAGTACTTTGTTTCAAAAACTTTGCCTACATTTTGGTCATTTCTAACTAAGTTTCCTAATCTCTCAAAATCAAATTAAGCTCACTGTAGCCCAAGTGTTAATCCTGTTAGTACATTCCTGTTAGCTGTATCCAAACCATCTTTGAAAATGTCCAGATGAGAGTGAAAAAAACATGATATGGACATTTCCTAGAACTACACATGTCGGGATGAACTTGTTAACAAATAAATAAAACAGTGTTTTTCCTCAAATTTTTTTCTTTTTTGTTTTGTTTTGGTTTGGTTTGGTTTTTTTTCTCCACAACTTTCCTTTTTTTGAAACAGAAATTTCTGTACACTTTGATGACTGAAAAGTGTAGCATTTGCCTGATACCTGCTGTCCAAAAGTAATAGACCTCTCTTTCAAGTTTTAAAGCTGAAGGACTGTGGGGGACTCATAGCAATCTAATCATCACAACAAAGTGTCTAAAAAGGTCAAATAAAATGTCTAGATGTGCTGGCCAATCATCTAAATCATCCACCATAGAGTTCTCAACAAGAAAATATTTCATTACAGGATAGCCATGGCCAATTGCTCACAGTTTTTAAGAAAAATTAGGCTTTTAAACTGTTTAGTCAGTTGTGTTAAATTTTAAGAAAATGAAAAAACAACTGAAGTTAATAACAAAAATATTGTACATTTTTAGTGCTGGACATCTCTTAGAATTTATAAAATGCTTGTCATCTTAAGGAGAACAAATATATAACAAAAATTGTGATGACATGCCACCTGTATTTTAAAATGGTCTAGGCATGTATGTAATAGGCATCTGTCATGTCTGTAAAGAAAGAGGGCAGGCAGAAGAAACAAAACCAAGCAAATTTGAAATGTACATTAAGATATGCTGCAAAACTCCGGGTAGATTACAGTACAGTTGCAAAAGATTTTCTCATATAATTAAAAAGGCCAAAGCAGTATGACCTAAATTTAAAAATTAAATTTATAATAATTTATAAATTTATAATATTTGGTTTCAAAAGTTCTAGACATAGGTGAGATGTAGAATTTCTATGGAATCCTTTTGATCTACCTAACAAGATATTGACTGCTATCACCCAAGGACACATCAAACTATAGGCAATCATTGATCCAATATAGCTTTGGTTTTCCATTATAAAGGGTTCCCTTTCATTAGAGTTTTAAAGAATTTAGTGTGAGAAAGTAAAGACCCTGTATTCATGACCTGGAATAATCTACTCTTTATGAAAGGCTGACAAACCACAGACAATCAAAGAATGTGCCTGCGGCTACAGAGGTTTTATCTGAGTCTAATCTAGGGGACACTAGAAAATTCAATGCATAATTGAAGATTCATCAAAAAGAACTTCTCAGATTAAAAGATACATTTACTGTGTGAATGAGAAATCCTGGAGTGTTGCTTTGCTTTTGTGTTGTTTGAAGTAATTTTATTTTTTTTTTAATTTCAAGAATAAAAGGAAAGCTCAAGGAAAATGAATACTTGCATCAGGTGTTGGTTTGTCCTACTAAAATGCAGCAGCTTTCTCTGTAGAAATGAACTTTCTATATATAACCAATGCATCAAACCCTACACCCCACCTACCAAGTAGGCCACAGCTATCTATAATTTGCTGTAGGACTCAACACTTTTACATAGTTTTCCTTTTCAGATCTTGGGCACAGAATAAACAAGTGAAAAACCAATCCCTCTGCAATTCCCAAACTGAAAGAAACATGGATTTGTTTTCTAAACCCCACTTTTGGAATAAGTTTTTCTATAACAGCGTACACTTTTGAGCTGTGTATGAGATGCTCATGATGAAGAGCTGCCTGAGTCAGCTGTTTCTGGGTCAGCCTCCTGCCATGGAGTGTTGTCTCACAGGGCAGAATGTGGGCACTTTTCAGCCAGGAATAGACCTCCAGTTCAGAGCAGACATGGAACAGGAAAATGAAGTGCTGACTATTGACTTCTAAGAGCACTGAAGCACTTTTCACAATAAAATAAGAAGCAATTTGATTTCAAGAGAGAAATAAAGTTTCAGGGATATTTCCATAGACAAAATGCTTAAAAGTACCACATTGAGTTTACACTTTATTCCAAGGGATCACTTATGCATCAAAGCAATATCAAAAAACACCACTGCCAACAAATGGACAATTTAATGCCCAATACAGCATGTGACCAGCCATGCTGTCGTTGGTGACAGCAAAATGACAGAGGCAAGGACGAGGATGACAACTGCCTGCCATACAGTGAACAGATCTCTAGTTTGAGGGAAGGAGAAAATAATGGCTGAATATGACTGAAAAACAAATGACAGGAAAAGAGACCAACAAACTAAGCAGCATCTGCACTCTGTGTTTTTTCAAAACTTGAATAATTCTCTGTGAGGGTCCTGAGAAGCTGCTATATCTCAGCTGTTCTGGACTGCTGTATGTGGGATCTCTGCCCATGATGTTGGAGTCTCCATGTAAGCTCAGGTCCAAACCTAAGCTATGCTGCAGATGAACCTATATTCAATCCCATTCCTGATTTTGTATCCTGGACCAACACTAAAGATAGCTTGTCTCCACTCACATACCATGGAATGTGCCTCCTTAAATGGGCCTTGGAACTGTTTATCCTTTTGCTGTTGCAGAATTCCTGTGCAGACGTGGTTCATCATCTCACCTTTTCTAGGACCACTGATGGGAGATGCTTCCTCTGGTCCTTTCCTGAGCTGTCTGTTGGCAGCTATGCCACTTTGCTGAGTCGCTGCTCCCTTCTTTGTCCCTGGGTCTGCCTCATTGCTGCAGACTCAGCTGATGGTCACTAGACCAGGGTTGACCCCTGTTGCTTCCCTGAGCTGCTGGACTCACGCTGTGCCCTGCCTGTGCCTGCTGCCACACTTGGCTACCTGTTCCCTCGACCCGTGAAACTTCACGCTCCCTGCTTGGAAAGGCAATCAGAGCCAATAATATTCCCCTTAATATCAGTGGAAATGTGATTTATTTAAATTTGCCCAGCAAATCTTCCTCTGCTTTGATAGACCATTCTGCAGCCTTCAGAAATGAGCCCAAATCTTCCTTTTCACCTCAGCTAGCCCTACTTCGGCAATGAATACAGGTGCAGGCGACATCTAACAGCTCAGTCCTATTCTAGTAGGGAAATTCTCATCCACTTCAAAGAGAGCAGGAAAAAACACAGGTCTCAGTCCTTGAACTCACAAAGATGATGACAAAAGTAGTCCCCCTGCAGAGCCTCATTTAACAGGAGCCTTTATGGCAAAGTGATCTTATTAACTTGCACATGGAGAATGTGCAGGGTCTCTGCTAGTACAGACATAGATAAAAATGGGTATGCTTATTAACAAAATGCCATGTAATGATTCACTACTATGAATGACTTTATAGCACAATATTATTATTTAGAACTAGCATCATATACTCTCTTAAAACAGTTAAATAAAACTGCATTATTATAGTCAATAACTGTATTAATACTGCATTACTAGTCAATAACTGTTTTAATACAATTAAAATTTACTTAATATGCCCATAATTGAACAAGCTCTTTAATTATAGAATGCTAAAGAGAATTGTAAATATTTAGTTTCCTAAGCAGTTCCTAAGCTTATTTGCCCTACTTATCTTCTACACAGATGTCCCTTGAGAGTCTGGTAAAAACTATTTCTACAATCAGATTTTGATTAATAAAGTTCAGTGGAGTATAATGTGACAAATTACTGACACTATTTACAGACAAAAAAAAATATCTCTTACCTCCATTATCTTTTAGGTGCAGTGCTATCTTGGTGTCATCTATAAAGGAAATTCAAAATTAGTTGAAGGAAAAAACTTTTTTCAAGGTTATGAATCACTTTAACAACAAATTTCTAGTGATAAAAACATTCCACAACAAGAAAATTATTTGGTACTCAACTCAATGAGAACTAGATTGTGGTTTTTCTTACACTGAGCACTACACTTTCTTACCACTAAAAAAAAAAAAAAAAAAAAATAAAAAAAAAAAAAATACCATTTATGAGTGTTAAAGCATTGAGGAGGATTCAAAACACTAGCAAATATGGGTATGAGAGTCTGTCTCATAATGTTTATAAATAATTCATATATGATTTTTTCACACGTTCACACATAGCTTGAGCATTCTATCATATTAAAGACTATATGAATTAACATATGTCAATAAAGTAAGACAATGACTTAGTTTTTTTTGAAGAATCTTGGAAAAGTCTACTAATACTAAACCAAATTTTCTTAATTATTCCTCTTTTTCTTGTCAATTTTAATTAACAGAATGCCAGACAATATTCCTTTTAATGCAATCCAAATGCTGTGCTGACAGTTTCTAAACTTTTATTGCTTTAAACCAGCCTTTCTTATCAGTAGATTACCACTTTGAAATGCCTTCAGCTCAAATTTTCCTGTCACAGGCTACTTGGAAAATCAGTACCTAGTACTTTTTCTTGTGTTAACATACAATTTCAACAAACACACACACACCCACATCCATTTTATAGATGTTCCTTGATTAATATGAATTAGCTTTCTTGCCCAGATGAATTCCTCCAAAAGCAGGAAAGCAGGATATCCCAAGCTCAAAAAGGTAAGGCTTAAGCAGCCACTGGTAAGAGGATGAGAACTGATCCACCATTGCTTACCCAGTTAATTCAATTCAGAAGCCTAGAGAAACTACTTCACAACAGTGAGCACTACATGAAAAGAACAGTGTCAACTGACTGAAAAAAGGTAAATAGGCATATTTCAAAGAAGTTTTTATTTTGGATTATCTATAATTTTCACCTGGCTAAATAGAATTACTAACTCATTAAGTCTGTGATGGGAATTTCTTCTTGATTTAGCAGGGACCTTTACTGCTACTATATCAGCAGGTTTTGGACTACTGCCTGAATGTAAAGGAACATGAAAAAGTCACTGTAACCTCAAGTTTTCATTAAGTCTTCCTAACTTGTCCTTGCTTCTCCATCAGCATCCTCTCCTCAAGCCTTCATCCCCTTTTCACCTTACTGGTGCAAGAGGGAGCAATTTAAAAGCAAGAGCCTTGAATGCAATTCCCATCTCCTTCTGCTGCCCCAGAGGGAAAAGGTTGTTATCAACACATACTTAAAGGAAATAAATTTCTTTCTGAGTTGTAAATTGCTTTTATTCAAGTGTAAAAATGCAGTGTATACATGTCACCTTCTGTGGGCAGGCTGGTTGGAAGGTGGGAAGTGGTGGATCCTCTGGTGGTTGTTAAAACTCTGAACCTTGTGGTGGTTGGCAGAAGGGTGGTGGTGGAGTACAGAGGTGTTTCAGTTGTGTCTATATTCTTCTCACAAATCTTATCCTTTGACTGTTGGGAAACAACAGAAACAAGGAAGAGAAAATTAATTCTCAGTGGAAACTGTCAAGAATGAAGAATTTAATCACAGAAAAGTTGCTGTGATGAAAAGAGTGAAAATAGAACTCTAGATAAAGAAATTTCAAAAGCTTTTCCTTATAGTTTTTTTTTTCCTTTTCCCCTTTCAAGTCTCTGTGCAGCATTCAGCAACATATTTTTTCATTTATCTACAAAATTTACAACTCTTAGTTGCTAATTACAAAGTCACCCCAGATCGTCAAACTTGTTATTTCCCTCAATCAGAGTTTAACATCTAACTTTATAATGCAGATTTTCACTCTTCTGTTAAGAAAGCTCACTGCCATCAACCCAGTTGACATAAAACATGTTAAAAAAGATATCTGGGAATTAAATAGTAGCTCTTCATAGTGAACAATGTGTAGTTAACTGGGGCATTTAATTAGGCTTTACATGTAATTATCACAAGAGAACACACATAGATGTGTAAAATGTGTGCATGTATTCAGCCTATAGAATATGTATTTACTACAATAAATCAATCCATTCACTATATACTTATTAATTCAACATAATATTACAATGTAATGTATTATTTGTATCTATTAAAACATAAAAAATATATTTTAATATCTAAAATAAATAAATATATAAATCAAGATAATATATTAATATATAATTATACATATAAAAATAAAAAATATAAAATATAAAACTATTATAAAATAAAAGCAATAAAATAATAAAATTATTATAATATAATTATTAAATATTTATTTGCATGAGCAAGTATTTTGATACCAATATAGAGTCTGTTTGCTCTTTTTTTTTTCTCCCAAAATCTGGACATTTTTAAAATTCTGAAGTTGCAATTAATAATTTATTTTATGGTTCACACAGTTTCGCAGGAAAATACATCCAATTATCTTTCAGCAAATATGGGAACTGCATCTAACTCCTGCTGTCCCCATTCATTTCAGTGGGAAGTGGAGTCATGCAAACCTTTATTTCATTTTATTGAGATCTGGCTGTCAAAACCCAGTGGGCATTGTCTTTCTTTTAATATTCACAGATATTTTATCATTATTTTTTTCCTCAAAAATATTTATTACATTACAGAAATATCTCAGTATCTGCAGTATAATTATTCTTTACATTTCTTTGAATTTTTCTTAAAAAATACTGTTAATTTCACTGATGCAATTTAGTTAAAATTTAGCTCCAAATCTATATTAAAAATAAAGAAACCTTACTATGAGAATCCTCATTATTTATCCTCTTGAGTGAAGCATCTAAAATGAACCATTGTGGGCTAATTATTGATCCTTCCTGGAACTCTAGCAGTCAGCTCAGGCATAATTCTGGAAGATGCCAAGCAAGCTGTTGCATCTACTCCACGGAGCCTAAAAGCTCGACAGTCAACTGCCACCAAGTAGCCCAAAACGGTGCAAATTAAGCTATTAATTTCTCAGATACACTTAGTGCATCGATAATTTCCTCTCAGATCATGCACTAAACCTTGTAGCACATGCTGGACTGAAACAATAAAGGAGAAGCAGAAGGTAATGTTAATGTCCTGCAAAGAAAAGTTTTTCGATATCTTAATTTGCAAGCGCAATTGTGTCCTAGCTAATTATAATCTGGATTAAAGCATACAAGGGTTGTGCATCAAAATAACACATGTTCCCAGCAACTTTTATCTTATGTTCTTAAAAAGGTTGCCCTCCACAGACAATAAATATCTCAGAAATTTTGCTTGCAAATCAGTTGGTGACAAACTGCAAAGCTGAAGCTTCAAGGCCATGTAATAAGGCAGTATGTAGGTTGCAGTTATCTTGCAATTACAGTTACAAAAAAAAATATTCTTCCATTAATATGGATTTATAGCATTTATTCTCTTTGCTTCTACTGAAAATAAAACAGAATGTGCTTTTCTCACTAGACAGCTGGGGCTATGTTTTGCCCTGGATTTCACCTGACATTTCAGAAGGCCCATGTTGCTGAAACTCATGAGGATATTTAGCTTGTTCAGCAAAAATGGAAAAATATCTGCTTTTTTTTATGGCCCCCAGAAGATTAAAAGTGCCATAAATTGATTTGCTCCTATTGCCACAATTCCAACATGGAAAAAAAAAAACCAAAACCCAAAAACAAAACAAAACGGAAAATGAAAAAAAAAATCCCAAACCTCAAGCCCAAAATGCTTGTAAAGGGTCTTTTTAAACTGGAAAGTTATCGTCATCATCATCATCATCATCATCATCATCATCAATAATCATCTTTATAAATGTTTATTGAAAATGAACTTCTCTGGTCTAGGAGTACCCCAGATAACTTTCAGAGGAGGGTTATGGTCCCTGTTTGACAGCCCACCACTACCACAGTCAGCTATCATTTTCATCCTCTCACTGCATCTCCATGAATAGAAATCAAAATGCCATGTAGGCTAGTTGTGTGAGGGCTTTTAAATTTTTATTTCAATTACTATTTTTATTTTATCTCTTTGAATGTATCTGTGTAAATTCTTCTATATAAAATGTTTTGGCAAGTTTTCACAATCGAAATGCAATGTCTGTTTTTCACTTGAGGCTACTCTTGCAAGGGGTTTTCTGAAATAAGGAACATCACAGTTTCTTCTCCTTTTCTGGCAGAAGTCAGAGATCTAAAAGAAAATGAGCACAGGGACACTGTTTTGGAGTAATCTTTCTGTTTTTTGGGGTTTTGTTTAATTAAAGTAGTTTCCCAAAGATAAAATTTTAATTTTTGTCCATTTTATTCCCTCAAATGGGGAGTGAAACTCCTCAGATTATTCTTTTTTGTTATGCCTTATGGGATTTCCCCTGAATGACAAATATAGTATGTCTTTGGCCTTGAAACCATGCTTTATGATCTGAATAATTTAAACAAAAACATCATAACTATATAAATTGCCTCTGATGGGCTGAGGATGTAAACTACTCACATACCTCTTCAGGGCAGCCACTGTCTACCCAATCTTGCCGGTGACGATCAAATCCACTTGAGCATCTTTAAATGATGAAATAGATAGAGGTTGTCCAGATGGAAATAGGAGGAAAAAAAGAATAAAGGGAGGGAGAGGAACAGAACAGAGTGACAGAAAGAATAAGTAAATGATGTGATTTTAAATCCATATGTTTTATATGGTATCATTTTTATTCAAGATGCTTTTGCTTACAATTTGAGTCTCTCCTTTAATCCACTTCAGTGAAAGGTGTTTCAATGATGAGACTTTATTTTAATTTTTAAAATTTATTTATCATTTTTAAATAGGAATATATCCCTACCACTGGATAATTATTCTTAAGATGTCACTGACTCATTTTTAAGTTTGATGTCAACCATATAGATGTAAATTAGTTTAATTATTATTGTCCAGACTTAGCCAGGAAAATTTAATCCCACAAAGGATGCAGTGAACCAGTCACTGGGTTTATGAGGCAGAGTGGTCAGAGACATCAAGATGCACATATAGCCATTTGATCAATGTCTACAGCTCCTCTGAACACTCCCCGTGACAAATAGAGAACACTGTACAGCTGCTTCTACCTCCTCACTAAATGCAGAAAACTTATATTGCATGCATATTTCTTATCAAGTTAGGTGAGTTTAATAACCTGTTTGCAATATCCTTTCTCTTTTGCTGTATGTAACAAATAATTTTTTAAGAAACTTGTAACACTTTAATGTAATGATTCCTCTGGAAATCCCCATCTCTCAAGAGTATTATCTGCAATTGTAGAGTAAGTTTGTGTTGCCTAGACAACAGGTAGCATCACAAACAGAAAACATTATTAAAATGGCAAGCAAATAACTAAACCACGATGTTCAGCTTTGAAGGAGATTCTTGCCAGCTAGGATGTTTTTTATTTTGAAGGGTTTGTTTTTGGTTTCTGCATTCATTTCCTGCAGTATTTTGTTATGAGACAGGGTGATGTTTTGGCACCCATGGTCATAACTTACCTGAATGTATTAAAACAACTTTTTGCTGTCTTTTAGTAAGACTAGGCAAGCAAATAAGGCCACTGTTATGGTTAGCTGTATTTGAGGGTCCTTTTATTGTTTACAAAGAATTGAAAGTACTTGACAAGACATGTCAAGTACTACCTACTTCAAGCAAGGGAACAGTTCATTTGGAAGAATGGAACACTGTAATTATTTTTATAGTAGGAGAGGATGTTACAAGAAGATGTAAACAATGTTAACAAAACACTTGGGGTAAGAAAAATCTCCATATAATTATTCTGAGCAGAATCTTCAATGTCTTTGAGAAAAGATTTTGAGAAAAATGTTCATTCTCTTGTTATACCTGCATTGCATACCACATTTCATCATTTGCAATATTACTAAAAGAAATACCCCAACACTAACAGGTGCCAATTTTTGCACACTCTATAGCAACTGGCTTCTCCAAAAACCCATTGCCCTTAAGAGAGAAATGTTCAAATACATTTATTATACCTCCTTCTCAATGCACGAGGCCTCTCACATAGGAAGGACATTGATGTGCTAGAGCAGTTCAGTGGAGAGCCACAAAGTTGATCACAGGGCTGAGCACCTCTCTTATGAAGACACGCTGAGAGAATTGGGGTTATTCAGCCTGGAGAAGAGAAGGCTCCAGGAAAACCCTCTACAGGCTTTCCACGCTTAAAGGGAGCTTATAAGAAAGATGGAGACCTTTTATCAAAGCCTGTAGTGACAGAACATGGGTAAATGATTTTAAATTGAAAGATAATAGACTAATATTGGAAGTAAGGAAGAAGTTTTTCAGTGATGCTGGTGAGTCACTAGAATAGACTGTCAAGAGAAATCATGAATGTCCCATTGTTGGAAGCGCTCAAGGTCTGGTTGGATGGGGCTTTGTGGAACCTTGCATCTACTACAAGATGTTTCTGCCCATGTCAGTGGGGCTGCACAGAATATCTTTAAAGGTCCCTTCCAACCCAAATCACTCTATGAATAAAGCCCACTCGAAAAGTGCTTTCTTGCTGAAGTGTGAGTGAATCAGTACTCTGTTGGGAGCTCAGTGCTGCTTCTCCATCTTTATGGTATTCTGTCTCAGTGAATGTTTGAAAGAACAAGAAAAACTTTACTAAGCAGAAAGAAATGATGACATGGTATTCCAGGTATGAATAGAATGGGTTTTTTTTCAGTCTCCCCTACATTTCTTTTAAATTTGAAGATCTTCATTAGCAACTTCTGTGCCCATCTCTAAGCAGTACTGGACTGACTTTTCAGATGTACTGAATATTCATAAATCCGTTACATTTTATTCATACTGCTCTGGCTCAAATGGTTTTGAGGATATTCAGTACATCAGAAAACCAAGCCAAATATTTAGACATGAAATTGAGCCACTCCATAAATTCCTCCACTTGAGGCAGTTACTGCTGTTGCATATCTATGCTAATTCAACCGAGTGTACTTAGAGCTAGTAGGGATTAAACAAACCTATGTTTTATCTTATATCTAAATGGTGTCAAATTTAAGGCTCCAAAGATTAAATTAATAAAAATGTATCCCAGGTGCACTTATTTACAGTTCTTAAATCTTTTCTTACAAACTAATGAATTACAGGGGTGAGTAAAATTTCTGGGGTTATTTTTTTTTTCACCAGGAATTAACCAACCACCAAAACTTGAATATAACACTCAAGGACTTGGAATGGCTCTTTCAAACATGTGAGGCAGTTTTGAGAAGACTCTGCCTTAAAAAAAAGTACATTAAACCCTGGGCACTGCTTATTTAACATTTTCCACTGATGCATAGTGAGTCCAAACAATATTATCAGAAAGCAGCTTTATCAGGAATGAGATAGTCTCCTGGCAAACCTGTTTGTGAACTTCCTTTGAGGCATATATCACTTCATGTCAGCCATAGAAGCTACTATTGTTGCTGCCTCGTTGAGTTACAGTTCTGGAAACTGTCATTTCAGTGCAGCACCTGCTTTACTGACTGCATTTTTAAGACCTTATTTTAGTGGCATGGTGATAATTCCCTGTTGCCATTAAAACATTGGAGCAGATTTGATTTGCTGCACTGTTTATGCCATCTGTCAACATGGCTATTTTATAACAACTTCATTTTCAAGCGATGACTGAAGTCAGCTCCTAGGAAAGCAATAATAAAAATGTTCTAGGAAATGAAAATAGGGACATTTATAAAATGCAAAGAATTTCAGGATTTGTGTGGAACTCTGGAGTACTAGTTCAGGGGGGAAAGGGAAAATGTATGTCTCTACACATATAGCTACTAATGCAGCTCAACTAATGGCACAACTAATGCAGCTCAGTCTGAGTTACAAGAAAGCTGTCAGAATCCATTCAGTGAACTGTATGTAGCCAGAAAGGAGTTGAAGATGCCATCCTATTTACCAAATTCTATTTACCTATATTTGGCAGAGAATATTTGAATGACAAGAAATGTCCATTCAGTGCAGGACATGAAATGCTTTGCTCCTTTTCTTAAAGAGAGTTCAGTGAAGATTAATGATGATGATAGTGATAATAATAAATGAGATAACCTGAATACAGAAAATTCATCAAGGTTTAACATGTAAAAGCTAGAAATAATGCAGAATTATTGGGAAGAAAAGGGGCAAAGTCTGTATGGAAAAACCTTTTCACCAGGTTGAGCTGGAGTATGGCAATCAAAAGCATTGAAATGCACAGCACATGTAATTCAAACCAATAATTTCCTAGTATTTTTTTGGCTCATGTAAAGAGATTTTTTGGAAATTAAAGGCATTCTGGAAATCTGAAATTATTTTGTAAATACCATGTCATGATTTAGCTCAGTTAAAAGGTTTATTAACTCAGCTAAATAAAAGGTTAATCTGGAAAATTAAATAGAAAATTGAAGAGGCAGAACTCTTTTCTGAATTCAACCACTGAGGAAGGACCATCACATTATGAAAGGATTAAGACAGTTGCTAGGATGTTTGAATTACTAAAAGAAGAATTAGAACATTTTAAAGTGGAATTTCTTTCCAAGGTGAGACTGAAATAAAAATAAAAATAAAAATAAAAATAAAAATAAAAATAAAAATAAAATAATATTAAAAAATACTGTAACTTTTTGTCTGTCTGACTGAAAAATGACTCTAATTATAGAGTGATTTTTGGAGGGAAAAAATGTTTATCTTTGTGCTTGGTCTGGTTTTGCCTCCCTTTACCACAGAGCAGGCTCCAATTTGGTTCCTTCACCCTTCAAATATCACTTTCTTGTCACACCATGCTGTCTGGGAAAAGACTGAATTTTCCTTCCTTTGTTATTTTCCACTTTCAAATGCAGAACTTAATCACAGCTCAAAGTGCTTATGAAGTTCATGTGAAGTGTCACTGTGAGTGACTATGGTATGCATTTGTAAGATATTTGAATAGCATTGGTGCTTATCACTTAGCTCAGTACTCCAAATCTTGTATCTGAATTATAGCATAAATATGTTCTCTGTATTTATCCTTTACTTAAATATTGCTTAATCAAACTGTACTTCAGAATAGGAGGACAATTTGAGTAGTCAGAAGAAGATTTGCTCCCATCTTGCTGTTGTAAAATAAAAATAGCTGACTAGCTGAATACAAGGATTCTAAACTAAAACCAGCCTGCACAATTCTAACATTTATGAAAAATTTGAATGTTACAAAGGCATAATTAATAGTTGATGCAACACCGAATTCCACCACTGTTTTAACATTGTGCACTGCTCAAAATTTAAAGCATTCAGGTAATGATAAGGATGCTCAGAGTAGAATAAAGTTCAGCAGTCAATCTTCAGCCTGACAATGGTTCCATAATTTTATGGGATGGAAAACTTGGAAAACTATAGCTACATGTTCTGTAAAATACTCCTGAAATATCAAGTAAACATAGAAGTAAAAGATGTTTAAACCCAAGCTGTTATTTTACATAAAATGACTGAACATGCACAAGCCTCAATATTTGTAACTCTGACACAACATTTGAATAGGCAGTAGAAAATAAAGACTTCCATAGGGAATTCTTTCTGTTGAAAGAGGCTAAGAATAAAAGTGAGATAAAAGAATTTTCAATTCCACTAGAAAGAAAAAGATCAAATTGTGGTTAAAGTGAGACTTGGCAGAGTTCTGATTAAAGAAGAATAGGAGGATATTTTCTATAAACTTAATGTCAGTTACAACAATAAAGGAAACATGCTGAAAAGCAGATAAAGAATAAAAAATATGCTTTTGCTCAAGGCTCTGAACAGTTAGAAGAAAAAAGATAGTGTAAGAGGAGGACCCTAGAGTCAAATTTCTGAGATTATGGTACTGGAATTTCCAACAGAATCAGCAGAAATTTATATCAAATGTGTTCTCTGGGAAGGAGCCACACTGAGTCCCTCGTACCAGATTACAGTTGCCACTGCTTTGATTTTGTGCATTTGTACCTGCACAATGTGAGTATAAAGAGCTAATAGCAACAGAAGTTAGCAGAGAATTCTGATCTATTGGCATTACTACATGTTTGGCACACAAGTAATTTCTCAAGGTTTGATGCAAACAGCACTGAAGTACTACTTGATGTACTTTACATTCTGGTTAGTGATCCTAAAAAGCACAATTTAGCTCTTCTTTCTAACATGATTGTCTGAACTATTTTCTTTCTTTGAATATGCAGCTGACACTCTCTCAGATTTACAGTTAGTGTTGCATATCCATTGATTTAGTCTCATTTTTAAAATAAAAATATGAAAGTCGCCTGTGGAGAAAATGTTTCTTTTTCCACTTTAGAGAAAAGGAAGCAGAACATAGGAGACATGGAATGATCAGCTGAGATAACACAGAATTTGTAAAAGAACCTAGAATTAAGCCCAGATTTTCTGAAAACCAGATGAGCATGCACTATTTCACAGCTTCTGTGTTTCCCATAGTACTCACAGACCTATGAATGGTAGAGCTGGGAATTAAATTGAAAAACATCAAGTCTCAGGTGATGTGTATCAAGGCACAGATCTCATTCACACATTGCCCATGCTCTTTTTTATTCAGGAACTTTACTGGGATTTTACTTCTTTTAGAAAACTCACATTGATAACATTAACAACTAGTTGAGTCCTTGTGACAGTATAAAAATGACCTGGTGCCTAGAGACAGTATGAAACAGGGCTGTTCACATGTCTGTTATCACACATGAACCCCCAGTAATCACCCAGTGTACACCATGGCTGATTCAGTACTAGGGGGCAGCAGCATCTGAGCTGCTAGAAAGAGAATTGCAGCCACGGTTTGGTTAGTGCTGGGTTACTGCCCCTGCTATGTCTCATTCACAACTCTAAAAAGAGTAAGAACTGAAAGGAAGCAGGAGCTATGACAGGCAAAGGAGGCATAGAGTGCTAAACTGCATAATCCAATGCTTAAATGCTTATAAAAGTATGTGAATTAGGGCTAAGAAAAGCACCCTCTGTTAAAATTCAGTGAACACTTCAGATAGAGAGCAAAACAAGGAAGGACATGAATCATCCTGTAACTGGTTATGTTCACAGCAACTTAAAGTTCAGAAAGCTATTTGTTTCCCAAAATAGTATCTTAATTGTGTCTCATTTTTAATTCTAAAAGTGAGTCCAATTTTGAAGTCAACACTGAGCACTAACAGTCACCAAAAGAGATTACAAAAGAATTACAGAATAGCAGAGGCTCTTCAGTTTCTTAATTAAGGGTACATATTGATATTTGTTGTGATATCCAGTGATTTCATTAATGCATTATGATACAGATATTGGAAGAATTAATAGATCTGAATAGAGGAGGAACTAAAGATGACATTTAAGGAAGTGTACTCATCAAATTTCATTTATTTCCCTAAGCTGGGAATATCTTCTACAAGAACATGTTAGAGAATTCCTGAGTTTAAGTGACTGGAAAGATTGAGAGATATATATGCTATAAAAAATCTGAAGACTATGTTGGGAAATGGAGCACTTTGCTTGAGGTGGTCCTAATTTCAAATAATCCAAAATTTATGAAGAGACATATGAATTTCAGATTTGTTTAAATAAAGTTCTTACATTTTTTTTTTACTTACAGTTCTTACTCTTCTTGACCAGTGTTTAGTGTTTAGTAATATGTAAAATTTAAAATATGCTAAAAAACTAGAATTTTCATTCACAGTACTTCATTACAGAATCATATCTAGGAGGCTGTAGGGCAAATATTATCTCAATGATGCTCAGTTTATATTGAGGAGCAAAACAATAAGAGGTTAGCACTTCTGGAAAGCAATTAAAACAATTGTGATAATTCTGTCCATACTAGTACAATAAACATGCCCAGAAATGTTCTTTGGCACTGAAGACTGCTGGCACACAATGGCCTGTGCCTTAACAAGCAAACTCTCTCAACCTTGAAAAGGAGGAGGCTTCCAGCTGGGAATTACCTTTGGAACAGTCCAATTCCTGCACCATGCCTGGGAACTGTTCTGGACAGTGCTCCTGGGCATGGACTGAAATCAAACCAGGAAACATCACAACTGTTTTAGGGACTCATACAATTGTTTTACAATGCCCAGGAAGCTTCCCAGGCTGTGTTTAATTTGCAATACTATGTAAAAAGATACTTTATATGAGAAGATGAACTATGCTTGTAAAAGTGACTGAGGCTACCATTCTGCATTATATTTCAATGAAACATGAGAAAATGCAAATACAGTTTCCATTAAAAAATCTTGGTTGATTCCATTAAAAACCACTTGACATACTTTATTTATTTATTTTTCCTTGTTTTATTTATTTCCCTTGTAATGAGAACAAAGGAAATTAAGACTGATAATAAAAAATTGGTGGAAGATAGATTTCTCCATAGTAATGCAGTGGGTTGGATGCTTATATGAAACGAAAAAAATCTAATGCTTCCGAAAAAGGAGATTAACATTCATCCTAAGAATTATCCTAGAGTCAGGTGTGATAATCTTGGCTGCTTGTTTCCACAGATGTGTCCTGAGTTTTGACATTCCTGAAATGTTTTAATGTTTTGTTCTTGGTTTCTGTTGTTTCAAGGTTTTTCTTTTTTTTTTTTTTTTTTTGTTTTTTTTTTTTTGTTTTTTTTTTGATAGTTGAAATAAGGAAAGAAGGGGACCAGTTGAGAGAATTTTATCTAGGCCAACAATTTAGGCAACAATGGCTAGATGGTATATGGCTTCTGAAATATAGACTCATGAACATTCAAATATTCGATAAAAGTAACCCAGCAAGTCATTTCTTGGAACACAACATCCTCTGGTAATCAAGGAAGGAGTTTTGAACTACAAATTAAGTGCATCTCAGACATGAAAGGAAAGAAATCTAGTACCTTGTTACTCAGTAAATTATTCTACTAAGAGGTCTACGAGACAGAATGAACCTACTACACAATCATTATTGTTACTAATCCATTTATAAACCTTTTCTGCAACTGAACTTATGTGAAAAATCATCCTAAAGTCATCAAACTCAGGTTGGCCAAATTGGTGCATTTTCTAATACATCATTTTGGGACAGAAAAAAATGTCCAATTTGTTCATCTGTTGTAAGCAGTACAGTTGATTTATTTCAGGCCATTGGAAGAAAAGATAAGGTATAGTGCAAAATAGCAGTAGCACTGCTCTATGTACAGCAATGCATAAAAGCACTGCAAAATGAACAATGATGGGTAATGGAATGATCCTGTTATTGTACTATCCTATCCTTTTTTGATTACAAATTCATTTAGGACTAGAAAAACTAGTTAGTTTCATCAGGAAACTAATAACTAATATAAACTTATTTATATATATGGCTCAGAAACTGCTGTTGTGGGGCCTAAGAGCTCTTGAGAAACTAAGAGAACCAAATTATGTTTGGTTTTTATTGCCTTTAACTTTCATATTAGAACTTTGAAGTTCTAATATGTTCAAAGTCAAAACATATATCCTACCATATATGGTTAGAGAAATGACCATGAGCTATTTTAGAATCCACTGTTTTCATTAGTGGAAGACGGTCAGCTTACTTATGACTCTTTCAGTAGCACAGGAATAGTAGTCAGCACAAAACAGTATAAAGAACTATACATAAAAGTCAACAGAGAGAGAACTGGATAAAATATCAGTAGTTCATCTATTCATCATCCACCTGTATTTCACATTTCACATGTCATGTATTATGAAAATTATCATACTAACCACTTTGTATTTCAATTTATTTAATGCAGCTTTGCTATGTATTTTAATTTGTTATCAGAAAAGTCTGTTTTATTTGAAATTTGAATTTAAATGTCCTTTGCATTTTTTTGTATTATACAATTAAAGTCCAATAATTATGGTAGATGACCATTTGAGGCATTTATTTGGGAATCAGACAAACTATAATGTCTTGTGTAGGAATCCAAGAGAGAGAGAGACAACCTATCACATACAGAATGATGACTACAAGCCTGAGTCAGGTTTCTTAAAATGTCTAATATATGTATAAATTGCATCATAAGGCATCTGTGGAACCCTTTCATGGGTGAGTATCACCTTTGTGCAATCAAATAGGAATTTTTCTGAATTCAAACATAGCTATTAATGTAAGAAATGAACAGATGAAAAGGAAACCAAACTGAATAGAATTTCACGCTGAACGTGGCATAGTTCTGTCAGAAAAAAACCCCCAAGTTTAATCCCAGAGTAAATGCCTTTCTAATACAGTGTGGCAATGCCCACTGGAATGGCTATCACCCTGAAGATAAACAAACAATGAGGAATTAAGTCTATACTAAACTCTCTTGTGATTTGTGGCACAGAAATCACAGTTCTAGATGTAAATGGTTCATTAAAGACTGAGGTGGGCTTTGTCTTATAGTTCTAATGCAATAAATGAAGAATAAAATATTACTAGTATTTAAAAGAATTGCAACAGAAGTTTCTAAAGAAAAGAATTGTACTGCTACCTATTTTTCTAGTTATTATATTACACCTATTTGTCATTTTGGTGTCTTAGGTGCATCTGTGAATTTAAACATGGAAATGAAATACAGATGTTGTCATCATCTTTCCAAATTAATCAGCAAAATTAGTATTACCTAAGGTATATATAAGCGGTGTATGCCTTCTATCCCTCCTCTCAATGAGATTTAAGTGCTTAACTGTCCTCTGTATGTTTGATAACTACTTCCTGCATTTATAAAAAACACCTTAGGAATGCCATATATTTGGTAATAAACAGAACACGAGACAGACTTTACAGGAAGGTCTTAGAACAGTCCAGGCAGTGGTCCTTTCCATATTAAGTGTGATATCTATGTCTTGTCCAAGCCGTGTTGCAAAACTGGATATCACAGAAATCTGCAGAGTGGATAATGAACAGAGTCTCTAAGCTCCAGAAGACACAGCAGCAATTCTGGCAAAGGATGTTATAGTGAACATCCAGTTAGTGAAAACAATCTCAAATTTTGAAAAGAAAATGATACTGTAAGAAACACATATGTAGACTATTAATAGTATGAGTGAGCTGTCTTAAATTGATCACTGTATTTACATCTAGATTAGGAATCTTCAAAATGCTTCCCCATCTTCAGGACCAGGTTTTAATAGAAAATATTTTAACAGAAATACTAGGATTTCATACTAATGAGAATTGTAGCAATCTTCTGCTCCTTTTCTAGAAATAATTTAAAGTTCTATAACCCAGCCTTGAACTTCTTAAAAATCTGCATCAGATTCTCATGCTGTTCTGAGTTATTCAGGAAAACAAAGCAAGGTATGCATATGTGTGACTAATACTGCAGCTGCACAAGACTGGCTATTTCCTGGATGAAAGCAGGATTCAAATTCACTTGGTTAGATATCAAATTTTATGGAGCTGCTGAGAACATCAGTGAGAACATTGCAGAAGAGTGTGGAGAGAAAAGAAGCTTGCGGGAATGAATGGTCTGGTCTTGCACTGACTTGTACAAAGCCCCTGAAAGCTAGTGCATGTTCACTGGGTTTCTGCTCAGAGACGGAGCTGTTTAGGTTTATCAGTATTAATCATAGGAATTATTCCAGACAATTTGTGCTGGATGGAATTACAGAAATTCCACAATAATTTGACTGACCCCAGCTACTATAAAATTCCACCAATTTACAAAAAACTTAGAGAAGCTAGTGATCTGCTATTTATCCATATGAGATTCTCAGTGAATTGCAAATTTCTCTGGCTGCAGGCTAACTTTCAACAAATACATGTTTGAGCTCAGGATCATCTACGTTCCTTAACAGTACTTTCCAATGTACTGTTATGGACTGATATGTACCATTATTTCCATTTTTTAAGTGTACCATTACCATTTACCATTATTTTTAAGTGTACCTACAGGGTCACTGAATTTAACACTCTCTTCTAAACAGAACTGTCATCCCACTTGAGAATATCTATTACTATAATCTTGTGAGGCTTTCTTCATCAAGCAATACCATCACTGAGCTCATTCTGGTTTGAGAAAATGCTTTGTTCATTAAACACTTTTGTGCCACTGTCTTTTCTTGCTTTAGTCCCATCAGGCTTACCATGCATAAAAATTCTTAATTATTGAATGCTAATTTCCTAACAGTTTCTTGCAGTGCATGAGGGCAAATTAGCTTGTCAAATTAAGAGCAAGCACCTTGGAAAGTATTTGAAGAAGTTGGGTGTGAAGCAATTTTCTGCTCAATAAAGTATAGATCTACTTATTGTATTGTTCCTATCAGTAATGTATCAGGGCTGACAAATTTACACATTCATTCTTGATACATTTGTTGCACTTGATTAGAAAGATCAATTGCTGTCTCAATACAGCTTTTAAAATTAAAGAAAAATTTTAGAGCAAACTCTGACAATGGGCCATACTTTCTGATTCTCAGGTCTGCAATATGATTGCTTCATAATTGGAAAAGAAACTGTATACAGGTTAGAAAAACATCGCTGCCATTACTTTTAATTTATCTCAGGGTAAATGTGACCTAAATTCAACAATCTGATTGTGAAGACCCATGTGTTAGGACTCAGCTATATTTTAATAGAAAACCCCTCCAGATGTAGAGGCATACAAACATCCAGAATCTGGGCACATTTCTTTTGCTTTTTCTGAAGCAGGGTATGATTAGCAAATTCATGGAGCCAGACACACTGATAGAATGAAATATATTTAACAGAATACACTATGTATTAAACCTCTAGCCCTTCAAAAGCATCTAAAATGAGATTTTCCTTGTAATTTGTATATAAAGCTATTACATTGATTGGATTATATATGCTCCCTCTGGTGGTTTACTTAATCCATAGAAATACCTTTTTTTTTTTTTGTTTGTATTTCAATGGCTTAGATACTGTGACCAATTTAATAACAACAACACGCTACTGTCAGTTTAATAGTGTTTGGATAAAAAAAGCCTGAGCATAAACCAGCCAGGCTTCCTCCCATCTTTTAATTTGCATCTGAACTATGAAATATTCCTAAAGCAATCAAAAAAAAAAAAAAAAAAAACAAAACAAAAAAAAAAAAAAAAAAAAAACCAACCAAAAAACCAAAAAAAAACCAAACCAAACCAAACAAACCCCCCCCCCAAAAAAAACCCAAACCAACAAACAAACAAACCCACAAGCTTTAGAACTTCAAGTAGTTAAAATAAGGAAGTATTTAAAAGTCAGCATTTTGAACCAATTTGAGGCTTTATGATGGAGTGCTAGCAATAGTGGAGAAGGAAAGTGGATGTCACCTATCTGGAATTCTGTAAGGCCTCTGGCACAGTTCCTCACAGCACCCCTCTCTAAACTGGAGAGATACAGGTTTGGTAGTTAGATGGTGTAGTGGATGAGGAACTGGTGAGATATTTGCATCTATACAGTAGTGGTCAAGGATCAATGTCCCGATGGAGATCGGTGACAAGAATCCTCAGGGGTCTGTAGCAGACCAGTGCTGCTTAATGTCTTCATCAATGACACAGACAATGGGATCGAGGGCACCCTCTGCAGGTTGGCAGATGACAGCAAGCTGAGTGATGTGGTCTGCTTTTCCTGCTCTAGTGGAATTGACAACCTTCATTGTGGTGTAACAGCTGAAGAAAATGTAGATATCAAACAATAAGTTATGTGTTTCTTATTTGCATTTAATTGCTTGCTTTTGTAAATCCAGAGGCTTCTCTAGTTAGATAGAATAGTAATTATTTTTATGGTTTTATTAATTCTGCAGGGAAGGTGCTTTGCTTAGCTGATAAATATTTTAGGTTACATAAGACTGTTACTTATAAATACTACAATATTTGAGTCAACACTTTTCTAAATGAAAACAGGTCTTGTCAATTGGGATATACAGACCAACAAACAAAAAAAAAATCATTTTCTTCTACCTCATACTAAAAATTTCCAGACATAAACTTACATTTGAAAGTTAACTAAACATGTTTCAAATTTCCTTCTAAAGGAAGAAGAACAAACAAGACATTTCAAACTTATCCAGAAGTTCAGAAGCCAAGTAATAGGAATTCTTTTTTATCTCAATTACTATGAGGGCACTATGGAAAACTGTCACTTCATATTTCTACTGTAACACGTTTCCTTAAAAAATGCATGTGCCTAAAGATTCTCCCCTCCCTGCTTTCCAGCTAATCAGCATAGAATGCAAAACAAGTTGTTTCTTTATTATCTGCTTAGATGGGAATAGTGATTATCATAATAAAAGATTAGAAGTATCAAGCTTTAAATCACATTATTGCTACTATTCCCAGACACATTTCTGATTTTTCACATTGCTCAGAACACATTCCATAAACCCCAGCTATAATCTGTTCATTTTCACAACTAGCGCTATTGTTGGCACATAGGACTAAGCATTGAAGTAAAATGCACCACAAATGGGACTTTTATTTTTTTAAGAGTATAAGAAGCTTTGGGAGCTGTGCATACACACAAGGGCAGTATGACTCCCTAAAGTGCATGGAGTGTCCTGCCTCACCACTGCACTCAGTCCTGGAATTTGTACAGTCTCTTTCAGGGCACTTTTCAGACTTGGGGTTTGCACTCTATGGGCCAATACCATAAACTGGTATGATTTCAAACCACATTACTCAATGCATACTTTGGAAAACAAAGACTCTTAAGGATGAGAGTGCAAAATGTCACTTCTTTTCAGACCAAGGGAAGTCCCCAGCAGGGTTGCCGGGAGAGCAGTGCCAGAATCCAGAGTTTCCAGGCAGCCAGTGACTGAGGGTAGTGGAGCTGGTCTGAGCTGGAGACATGCAAAGAAGTACTCAGGCTTACACACCTCCACAAATAATGGGCCATTCTTCAGGGGTGACTTGTTTTCAGAGGGCCAGTGTTCACTTACCTCCTGTGCTTCTGGGGGTTCTCCAATCACTGACAGACTGTTGTGTCAAGGCAGTGTCACTCTTACTGTGTAGAGAAGCCTCATGGGGCTCCCATGGGGATTTCACTGCTCAGCCCTGCTTAGATTCATCTGAAGATTTTTTTCTCGTACAAAGTGTTGGACCTTTAGAGATTTTTTGGTCCTACATACTACAGTTCAGAATTTGGTAAAAAGCTGCTTTTAGTACTGCTCTCCTATTCTGTGTAACTTCCCTTGAAAACCTAAGTGAGTCTGCCAGCAAAGCATCCTTGTGGATCCAGCTGTTTGCCTTTTGGGTACCCTTGGCGTAAGGCAGACTGTTTTGAGGATTAAAAATTTGAATATATGTTCCAACAGTGACAGCTGAGTAAAGCTATCATCTAAACTGTGTACAGCTCCTGCCGTTAGTACTACAGCCCTCCAGTTCCCTATCTTCAGTGTAGGGGTGATGGTACCACACCAAACCTGACTGATGTTGCAGGTACTGGGAAATGCTTTTATCCTGAATTGATGAAGTGAAGCATGAGACATTCATAGCCTGAGTCTCCAGCACGCACAGATTGCAAGAATGTGCTCTGAAAAATCAGTTTCATTTCACTGCCCAAATCCGAGACTTTCCTGAAGTTTATCAGAATAAAAATATCAATATCTAGGGAATCTTTATTTATTGGACAATCAACTTCATATATTTTCAAGGGAACTCACTATCTCAGTATATGCAAACAAGTTTTACAAACTGAAGCTATAAAAAACCAGCAAGGTGGTCTTAAAACTTCCAAAAACTTTTCTAGAAAATGACATCTCTAATGTGCAGGCTATACACAGTGCCCAAAGTATATAAACATTTTCAGATGCATAAAGTGCTATAAACAAATCTAACATTAATGAATTCTCCCAATTTTTACATGTCAGGAAGTTAGAGATAATGAAGGGCAAATGATCCACGTTTCAGCCACTGGAGACCAACTTGGGACAGATACTAAAGTGCTTCAGGCATTTTATAGACATAGATACTTGTGTCGGAGAAAGTTAGAATACCATCTTAGCTTGCATATTTATAGTTAATCTCCTTTTGAAGAGTTTTACTTGTGAAACAGTTATGAAATATACATAGTTCCAACAGAAATTAGCTCCTAGGGGGATCCTCCATCTGCTGAAGTCAAAGGAAAATGATGTGCCTTTGCTTCAGTCATGAAAAAGTTGTGTGACACACATCGTATTGGATTTCAGACTGGATAGTTTGATGACCCCCTATGAAGGAACCAATGGTGATTTAAGCTTGTGGAGAGTGAAGGAATAGAGGATTCAGCCCTCAGTCACATCCAAAATGAACTTGCCTCTCCAACCATTGCAGAAGTTGCACAGCAGCTGGGCTGAAGTTACCGGTAGGAAACAACCCACTGTTGTAGGATAAAGCTATTTTCATTCCAACACAGACTGCCCACATGGGGAAGTAAAGTTTTTCTGGAATGGTCCCACTGGTCAGTTTTCCTTGTGCAGTTAAATGTTTTACATCAAGTTTTGGGGGTTTCTCCCCCCCAAAAAAAACTGTACTTTGCTGTGTGAATGATTCAATATGTGGATTAAATCTAATGCAAGGAAAAAAAAAATAAATGCAAGATGGTGCTCCTGGTAGTAATGTTTCTCTGGCTAAATGGGGTAATAAGTACCTGAGAAAAAAGGTTGTTTCCCAATGGCTTGTTACCCACATGGAAGTCTGTCTGCTTGAGAATATCTCACTTTAGAGCATCAAAGTACTACTGTGGCACCATGGAAAGAACATCTCTGTGCTTTCCAGGCATATCTGACCCTCACTACCTATCAGTGCCCTCAGAAACAAACAGGAATTCTCCCTCTGCACAAATCTGAGTGCTAGGTCTGTCGGGTGATTATTGACACATTGAAAACACATCACTGCCATTTCAAAGCCTTCTTCAGGCTTTTTCATCAAAGGCTAATTGGCTTCCCCCTGCTGGGATTTGCCTACAGACAGGAGAGGCAGTCTTGGCTCCTAATCTCTTGGACCAGTGTGTCCAGTCAGATTTGCAACTGAGAAGCATTTCTCAGGCACTGCTCCTAAGCATTCCTCCTACTACAAAAAACCCTATGAGGACACATTTGAAAGTGGACTGTAAATATTAATTTCTTCATCCTTTAGGCACTTCTGAAATGTCTAAGCTAATACCTCATGGAATTCTTTGCCCTTGGTTTTTCCAGTCTGATTTTATCCTACTGCAGCAGAGCAGTGTATATCATAATAGGAGATAAAAGTCTCCATTGATTTACAAGGCTAGTGAGTGAAGAGCAGCGACATACAGAAAAAGCTGAAGGACTGTGAGGTAGGAATTAACAACTTTCCATCCTTTATGATTTTTAACCAGGCTATTAGATTTTCCTGTTGAGGACATGCTTCTTTATTGCATGCAAAAAGAATGTTTTAACACAGCAAATTTATTTTTGAGGGGAACAAAATAACAATGTGGTACTGAAGCAAATGATTCTGAGCACTCTTCTTTGAACAAGACATTGCCACTGAGATTGGAATAAGATTTTTTTATCTCTTGAAAATGATTAGACATGCTGAGAAAGTGCAAGGTCGAGAAAGAGAGGCAGACTAGACTGTCTCTAGACTAGAAGTCCAGAGAAAGTGTGCAGAACTGGTAGAAAATTTTCAAAGCTAAGATAGAATGGTTCCTCAGCCCAATAATCCTTCAGTGTAACCAAATAAATATTCAGTTTTCACATTTTGGAAAGCAAGTTGTCTCTTTTCACAAAATATTTAACCTTTTATTATTTCAGATCTATTTCTCCATAGAGATGAAATAGTTGAAATTGCTCATTACAGAAACTGGAGATGAGTGGCCAAGAAAGACAACAAGGCCTGAAGCAGACATCAATCAAAGCCATGTTTCCAGAGGAAACAGCAAACTAACAGATTAGGTGTAAAATCCTGTATCAGGTGTTCTGGGGAGTGGACCACAACTTCTGTGGTCAAGTCCTAGATGAACAAAGTCACGAAGAAACCGGTCTGATCTCACAGCTGGCTCTGCTTTGAGTGGGAGGTTAGTCAAGATGACCTTTTCCATTCTGAGCTATTTTATGACTCTATTTCATGACTCTATACAATTCTCCATTTTCTAAAACCTGGATGAATATTGCTCATCCTGACATATAAAAATTGTATGGTATGATTTTTTAAATACTACTAAAATTCCCATGTAGAAGCATATTCTTAGTTTCCTTTTCAGTATCCATACTTTTTCTAAGGAATCCTCTCTAGTTCCTACTTTTGCTGGTAATCAAACAATGCCCAAAGACAACCTGCATGAAGTGACAGTCTCACTACTGTCAGTAATGGCTTAATTAATAGCAATAAAACTAAGTATACCTGCTGCATCTACTCAAAAGCACAACCATGCTGCAGAGTGGAGACAGCTGGTTTTGGGAAACAGTGCAGAACTACCTCACAGTAGGTTCATCTTTGATCTCCACATGCAAAACATAAAGCAAGGTTTTCTTCATTCAAACTTTAATTGAATAGAAATAGATCTGTTCAGACTGTGCATTTTTAAGCATTAAATTACACCTTGCCAGTTGTGAGGGGACAGCCAGAAATGAGCAGAAGGAAACACAGTGTGGCTACATGTCTGGCTCTGCTTCTACTCAAGGTGAAAGATAAAACTTAGTTCTCCACAGTGAATTTGTGCCTCAGTGAGCAAAACATATTTCTCAGCAATTTCAGAACTCAGGAAACTCAGGTGTTTAGAAACTAGAGGGAAACAAAAAGGATCTGAAGGTTTCTGCACCTGCTCCTTACAAGAGGTCTGGATTTTAAAATATAAGTGATTTATCCAAGCAAAAATGAGAACACTGGCCACAAAGCAACAGGCCTTGCTCAAACCAAAGCCAACAGAAACTCGGTGCTACAGCATCTATTGATGGAAGGAGACTGAAAGCAAGGAATTGGCTAAGGCAACCAAGAACTCTTCATGCTTTCTTGGAACAGTCTTCTAGAAGTATTATTACTCTGGAATATATTTGGTATGTTTTCTATTACTTGATTTGTCTTAGCTCTACTTCCACTAAAAAGGTTTTTGCAAGACAAATGGGGAATAGTTACTTATTAAGTGACTTAATACAGGAGTTGCAGCTTAAGAAAACATTATAAAAATGAGTCCAATTTCCTAATTCTGCGCTGTGTTCTTCAGATATTTACCAGTTCTTCAACATGGTGTCAAAATATTCCACTGTTTTAGAATGTTAGTTACCTTTTCTTGTTTCATTATACATCTGTTTCATACAAAGTATTTCTAACCTAATCACTAGTGCTGAAGAGCATGGCAACAATAAATGTCCATTATGAGACTGCATTTTGTTTCAGAGAACTGGCATTAAATTCATCATTAAGGTCAGTGAAGGTCAGTGACTGAAAAACTTTTTGAAAAGCTGCAGTTGCAGAGTTTCCATTTTGCTGGCTGTGCTTCAGCAGCTCCACAGTCTAAATCATTCCTGCCATGGACTTGACTGTCCTGGTCCATGTGTCACTGAGAGCCTGAGGAGACCCAATGCATCCACTAAGTGTAATGACAGGTTAAAAAGGAAAGTACTCTGACAGTTTGGATGTATTGGCCTCCCTGCTGTTAGCAGGAATTTTTTACATTAACATTTTGCATCTCCAGGGGGTTAAATTATTTTTCATGAAGGCAATGATGTAGGGAGAAAATATGATTTTTATTATGATATCTTCTTCTTTTTCTACTTCAAAGTATGACTGAAGAAATAAGAACAAGGGTTTAACTCCCGAGTCAACTGTTTTGACTATTCTTGCCTAACTGTTTAAGTGAAATGTGACGATGAGTTGCTAGTGCTCACACTTGAGATTTATGTTCATGTGAATGCATACATATAAACCCAAATATAACAGCTTTTAATGCTGAATAACCTGTAGGCAATGGTTTTGGATAGCCTTTGAGCACAGCTCAAAAAAAGAAAAAAAGAAAAGAAATTATTTTCTCTACCTTTGGAGTTTACTGCACCAGCTGCAGTTGAAACCAATCTGGGCAGTGACACAGGGACCACAGCTGGTAAACTGGAGACAAGCTGGGATGTAGATAAACATGAATTATTACATTAGTCTCATATGTGTTTCACATAAAAAACACAAAAGAAGAATATATCTTCTGATTATATATATTTAGGAAGTCAACAGGTTCAGCCATGTCTAAAATAAGATCCTGAATTCAGCCTGTTATAATGCTTTGCACAATTGCATACACAAAAGGACATTTCATCTGTGGTATTCCATTCATATTCCATTTGTAAATGTACTCCTGCTTCCACATCTGTTCATTCAGCTTCGTTCCTAAATTTTTATCTTTTTGCTCAATATTAAGTATTTCCTTAAATCTCTTTCTTCCCTGGCTGTTCTTTGGTGTTGCTAACATTCAGACATAAGCAGATAATAAGACTGACAGAAATATGTGCAAAAAACTATAACTGAATTAAAAAAAAGGAAAAATAGATGTTTCTACTCTTTTTACAATAGTACAGGTGGCATTTTAAACCTCAAGATTTCTAAGCAATGTAGTTTTACCTTGGAAAAAAGAGCCAGATGAACTGCAAAATATTTGGAGCCATTTGTTTGGGGATATGCCTTTGTGATGCACAGTACACAGAAGAATTCGTGTTTGCATTGCAAGCATGAAAACTGTTCTTTTTTTCTTCTTGAGGAAATGTATTTAAAGGCAATATAATCATTCTTCTGAAAAAATGATTTGGCACAAATTTCATTCAAAACCTACTGGGAGTTATGTACCTATAAACTAACTTGAGATACATGAGGATGAACTGGATAATGTATCATCCATATGGGAATCTAGGAGAGGATAAATGAATCTGTTTGTGATTCCAAGTCCACAAATAAAACAAAATATTTGAAACTGTGTATGTGTTGCTGGGAAGGAGAGGGAGATATATGCTTTCTAGATCTGGCTCCTGCTTATGTAATGTTTTACTTACTTGGAAGTGGTATCATTTCAACAGCTGAGAGATTGGTAATCTTTGACATCTGTAGCTCCACCCTGTGGTATTCATAAATTGTTCTTCTGCGGACATCTAACAGGAAAGAAAAAATAAACCATATTTTCTTATTTTGCAGTTTTTAGATTGTGAAAAATCGCGGATGTAATGAATGCACACTGTTCATTAGGTGCACATATGGCAACTATTTTTCTCAAGAATATATTTTTGACTTTGAATATCACAAAATAACATGTAAAGATAGATAGAAAATTTTTAAGTGGAGAAACCCTCTGGCCTGACAGAAAAGGTACTTCTCCTGGTAAAGAATTATGAAAATGCTGAGTGTGCTCTCAAGCATCTTAGTCACTGATTTAGGCAGAAATTCTAGAGAGTATACTGTCAGACATTTTAGAGTGTATTTCAAATACTTGCTTTCCTTAGATATCTTTCTCAGCTTACAGATTTGAGAGAAATGCTTTATATGTTCCCTTTGTCAGTTCTTGCCAAAATGTACAAACAAAACTTATTTCATTGCTTAATCAAATTTGTTAGCTACAAGATGGCTCACATCTAAGTGTACTAGAGTATATTTTCATATAATAACATTATATTAAAGAAGACAAACTTCCTAAACAGCTGTTATGCATAATCTTTACACAGGCTGACTGCAACTGTTTCTCAAAGCAGAAATTCAATGTAGTCAATGTACTGCTCTGAAGGGCTTTGAACTCACAAGCAACTGTAAGACCCATGCACAAGATACACGTGAAAAAAATCACACAACTTCCCACAAACTACTTCCCAGAACAATCTCCTGTAATGTGTTCTGAAAATTCCAGATTTTATATATACAGTTGCAATATAGACTGGAGGGCTTGTATATCTGAAAATTAAAAGTACAACCTATAACACCAATCTGACACAAAAATGACAGCTTTCTGCTGTGCTGCTTTCATATTTATGTTATTTTTGAAGATCTGCTAAACTAACTAAAATCAGAGCTAAATACAATCACTGACCCTCTGCAATCATTCCAGAGAAGAATTAAGGGTTACATACAAAGGACTAAAGATGACCCATTCCAGTCTTAGTCTATATGTAAGAGAAGAAAAGGGACTTGTAGACAGTCACAAATTCAGTCTTTGGAGGTCTTCTATGCTGCCAGTCCTGTATGGATTAGGGCACACCTTATTGCTTGAGGAAGCAGCTTTTCTGCCCTCTCTTACCTCATTAGCTGTCAGGGATAAGTAGGCAGTATCTCACTTTCAGACAATAATTCTATTTAGCTCCAAATCAGCACCATTGCCAATCACCTCTTGCAATTTATTTGAAGCTCTGCTATGAGTTCACCTCTCCTGATAGCAGAATTCTCTTTCAGTATGAAATGAACCTATAATTGAACTAGTTTTATGTATTACCTGCAAAGTCATTCTGACTAGTTGAAAGATGGATATGGGCAGGTGCCAAACTTTACCCCAATAAATGCCTCAGCCATGTCCCTCAGACCCACTGGACAGAAAGAGTTTTCAAGACTAAGCTAATTATGTGTTGGGATAGGGAAAATCTCTTGCCAGCTGCAAGGGGTTTATGCTTACAGGAAGATCAGTCTCCTGAAAGCCCAACCAGAGTGATTGTAAAATGTCTTTGAAATGAGCTCCTGCCAATGCTGAAGGCTGTAATTTTTTTCCACAGAAATTTTTAAAATTTTGTCAAAAAAAAAAAAAAAAAAAAAAAAGCAAGTGAATGTGAACACATAAATTAAAAATTAAAATGCTGGGTGTCAACACTTTATTTGAACTGCACCTCATCACTACTGGTATAGACTAGTATTCTATAATCCTGTTAATGCTGAACCTTTCCTTACAGGTTCCTTATAGGGCTTACAAGAAATAAGGAGCTTCTGGCTTTCCAAAGACTCACTAAGAACCAGAGATTCAGGGCATAGGCACTTTTACCTCACCCAGTGCATGAAATTTCTGAAAAACACTACTTTTAAGAGAATTAAGTGTGTTATATTAAAAAAAATCTAATCATGCATATTTCAGCATGACCGTTTATTCCATTAAATCCCACTGCCTGACATACTCAAATTTAATCTTTTTCTTCAGAAAAATGACTGTGTCAACCACAGGGGGTGAGTTTGCATATGAGGCATCCATCTAACATAAGAAACTTACAGAGAGGTATTTACACAGTCACCTTCTAACATCTTTGTATATACTTGCAGACAGGTGGTTGGAAAAGTGAGCATTCAAATTTATCTGCCTGACCAGGCTAGAAAAACATGCAGGCCTAGATTCTTTTGAAAGTATGATTTAAACATGCCATGCTTATATCTTTAAAATGTACTTTTCTATCTCTATTTTGAATTGTGAGCTGGTTTCCCTTAACAAAATTGGTTAAAAAAACTAAACTCAACAGGATAAACAGGAAAATGAATACTCTGCCCTCATGCTTTCCCTCTAACCTCTTCACACACTCCTGCTTCAACCCAGGACAGACATTGCATTTCACTCAGGTGGAATTTGTTCTTTTTCTTATGCTATTTAGCTCTTTAACAAAAAAGTACTAGTGCAGAATCACAAAGAGCTTATATATACCTTAGTACAGATGTTAACATGACAAGAATTAGTGAAATAATTTGATGCAGTAACATATCAATATTTAAGCATCATGTGCTGGTATTTTGCTATAAAGAAATGTTACATCAGGTCTAGCAGGGAAGGGAAGAAAGGAAAAGGAATTTTGTATGCTTTTGAAGTAGCATTCCCAGTTCTGAATTTCAGAAAATATGCATATATTGTTCTTCTAGTCATGAAAATATTTTACATTTCTACATGTCTGGGTTTTTCAAACAAGTTTTTTAACTAAATGGTATAACATTAAATATATTCTTTAATAACTGTCTATTTTTATACACTTGGTTTAATTTGCAGTATGGTTCAGACTGTTATTTGGTTTGTTTTCATGGCATGTACTTGTGCTGTCTTTGAACACAGGCCAAAGGTACAGTCCCAGCAGAAAAACCTGAAGAAAACACCAGCTACCTGAGGTAAGAACATATTTCTCATTGACTGAGAGAGATAACATGGGGGTCAGAAGGTCATTTGAAAGAATTCTTTCAAGGGATTAAGCAATGGATTGTTAAATTATGGATGTGCAAGATTCTGCTGTGACAAAATCATTCTGTGTAGTTTTATCACAGTAGCATTAAACTAAATACTTCTATATATAAGTATTCTTTGAAACAGAACTGCAAGAGTTGACTAAAGGTACTCGATAGGGAGAGTACTGTGGAGAGGGAGCAGTGCCAGGAGAGCACCAATGATTTCTTAACATGTCTGCAGGGTCAGTAGTTCATAACAAACTATCCTAAATACATGTCTGACAGATGCAGAATCTCTTTGTATCTTTTCCATTATATAATCACTACTTTTCCTCATACACCATTCCTCAGCTAAAACCTGCAATACAGTGAAATGTGAAAATACTGGAGAAGTCATTCTGAGTTTTTAAATTATATGTTAACACAAATAAAAACCTTTTCCAGTGAAAGATTTCTAGGGAATTTGGATTGGCCATATACCCAGAAATAGCTGCTAAACAAGGCCATATGTATTCATACAGATGTACTTTCAGTTTTAAGTCTTGCTGATAGAGAAAACACAAATGGCAAGAGGGTTCATTTGATTATGCAGAAGTCAATTTGAAGTAAACAATTTATGAAACATATCCAACAAGCTGCAATCAATTTGTGGAAAATATAAGGCATAGAGAAGGGAGGGGCACAGCTGCTGTGTTGTACAGCCACTGACTTTGCTTGATAGGGATGTTGTTTAACATCACTGGCTGAATAAAACCTGTGCTATCACCACAAAAGGTAAAGGAATCAGAATGTCAAAGCATCTGTTCTTTAACAGCTTTATATTGCTAAATTTATCAATATTAATTAATTCATTCTTGAGGCACTGACACTGGGACCAAACACTAAAGCCTGTAATCCAAACACCTCCACAACTGCTCCTCTGAATATAGCACACATCTAAATCTAGATAAAAATTCAGATTCCCTAACTGTATTAATTTTATCCTTATCATAACAATTACTAAAAATATCCTTTTAAACCTGGGAGCTGCACCTCAAATCTGTGAACAAGTAAACCAGTGAAGTAGGCTCTGAAAATATATTTATGAACAATGTACTAAGAGCTGTTCTGCCATAATGCTCTATGCCTACCACACATGATTTACTCTGAAACTCTCCATGTCCTTCCAGATTTGCCCCAATACCTGTTGCCAGCTATAGAGCTCCTGGTATAGGATCAAGAATCCCACCACACACCAAACTGCCTCACTCTAAGATCTGTCTGTGGCTGTTAATATTTTAAACTTTGATCAACTTGTACCAGTCCTGGCAGTATTGTCATGCTACCAAAGATCAACAGCATGCTCCTGAATCAAACATCTAGTGCAAGGAACCCAGCTGCCTTGATAAACCTTTTTGGACCAGCAGACAAACACACAGACTGGAGCAGCTGGCTCTGTGGGATTAGTTACACTAGTGTAAAGAAGAATAAATACTATGATTTTAGAGTGATAACTTTGGGGCCCATTTTGCACAGAGGTAAATGATAACACTGCCAGTAAGGCAGCAGGAAATCAGACTTGATTTCCCAAGTGGTGCTGCACCTTTATATAATAGATATCAGAGCATAAATGGCCAGTGGTCTTTTACTCTTCAGGAAGTTAATCCTAAGGTTCTTTTAGGGGCTTCACTGCTGTAAACAAAGTGGTGAGACATCTTGAGCAAACATTTATAACATGCAGAGTTGTCACTCAATTATATGCTTGAGTTACACTACATATTGAGTGACACTAATTGCACTGAAACTGGAATATTACTAACACATAGCTCAGCTACAATTTTATTTCTGTACAGAGTGTTGTTGATAATTTCAGCGTGATTAAACGTTAAGTTGTCAAGGCATGGATTTCCTAAAAGAGCTGCATCCAATACAGTAGAGGCCAAAATCACAGAGAAGTATGTCTCATTGTGGAGACAGACCTACTACCCATTATCTCTTAGTGTAAGACTGCAATTCACTTGTGTAGATGCCCTGAATCTGGCACTCTCTCATTTCCCAGTGCATTTCATGGTTTTGTAGAAAACAAACACAATATGGGAAGGCTTTCTGGTGGGGTGTTCATTGCTAAAACACAAAAGTGGGTTGCAGGAAATGCTTTTTCATTTCTTCTTCTTGCACAACAAAAAGTTAATTGAAAGACAATAGGAAAGAGCACTGAAACAGAGGAGAGAAACACAGTAACCCTGAATGAGAGGAAAAATGGAGGGAAAGAAAGATGATAATGAAGTTAAAGAGAGATCTTGGGAGTCTGCAGAAGGAAGAGCAAAGGACACCACAGGCAACTGAAAGAAGGACCAAGAACAGAATAACAAGGAATGCAGAGAAATAAACAAGAAATAAAAGGGAGCTGTTTGGAGAAGGTGGGCAAGGAACAAAGGCCCTGAAGCAGTGAAGTTCTTTAAAAAAGTCTTTCTGGAGGAATACGTAAAGCTCCCAGCTTTGTTATCAGCAACCATGTTTCTAGCTGGAAGACATCCATGAAACTTTCTCACTGTGTTTGTTACAAAAGGAAAAATAGTATGCAAGTGTTCAACCTGTCTGAAGAAGAAGAAATCAGGATGATCACCCTAACTTACACATCAGAAGCAGAGTTCCAGAGCCTGGAACTTAATTTGGATTACCTGGATAGAGCTGAAACTTTTCCTCAGAAATTAATCAGAGGACCAAGTTTGCCATTTTGCTGTCATATAAATCTCAGAATTATCAGGTTAACCTGGTGTCAATCAGAAATTTATTTCCCTTAACATATTACCAATCACTCCAAAACACTTCTAGAGTATATACAGGCCTATCTATATCTAGGTATAAAAGATAAAATAGTGGCTAATCTGCAATAATATAATTGTAAATGGAAAATAAAGACATGGTCTATAAGCAAGAAGTAGTAGCAGATCAAGGAAATATTTATATAAAAAAAACCCCAAAACCAAACAGGCATAAAGCCACCTGCCAAAAATCTCCCATCTCCATGCTCTAACTCTTAAAAGATAGGGTGAACAAGTGTAAGTGCCTGTGTGCTTATAGGGGCAGATAAAAGGAGTATTACAGCCAAGTCTTTATATGAAGAAGTATATTAATAAAAATAGGTATGATATTCTCAAGTTCCTCCTTTTAAAAAAGTTCAGAAAATCATCCCTTTTAGCTCTTGGCTCTTCAAGACTTTTCAGCACTCATTAAAATACAGTTTTGAAATGAAACGGCTGATCAAAAAGCATGTTTTCTCTTCCCAGAATGAAATAGGTTTGCCTGGCTTTTGAACTCACCTTTCAGAAGTATTAAAAAAGTTATTACCAATCTTTTGGACAGTATATCTGAAAAAAATCTGATAAATAGTTAGCTTTAAACCTTCTGAAATTAATAAACTAGGTCTGTTATATTGAAATTTTAGAATACTGAGCATACAAAAGGCACCAAAGATTTTCAGCATTTTTAAAAATTGAGGGGATATATTTGTTCAAACAGGCTTGTGTTGCTCTTGGCGTCTCTTTCCTTTTCAAATGCACAATATGTGCAAAAAGAACAGACAGAGCTCAAACATGAAGCAGTAGAGTTTGGGGTGTTTTATTTATATTATTTGAGGGGGATGATTTTGGCTTTTTTTCTTTTTTAATAACTAGCCATGAACATAAAGGGAGATTGAGTTCTTTTGATGGAAAAATCTTAGATAAAGTGGGAAGCTAGAAATAGTAGTTATACTTCTTTGCCTTCTCTTGGGACAAACAACAATTTATATTCTTCCATTGTCTTAAGAAGTCAACAAATAAACCAAAATAACAATTCTATCATACCACTTTTTCAGTAATTGACTAGAGCTATAGTTGATTTAATACCTCTGAAAAACAAGAATTCAAGAACATGCATATTTTAAGAGCATCTGATACTGGCTTTCTATGGGCCAACATTATTTACCAGTTCTGTCAAGGTGCTATTATATTGCCTGTAAACATCAATATAAACCTATTTCATTGAGCACACAATTCATCTTCAGGAAAATCTACTGTGAAATGATGGTTCCCTTGATTAATATTAGCTCTAGTGTAACCTGCAGTCTAGCAAAAATAATAATGAATTACCACCATCCACAGAACTGGTAGTTAGGGGCAAGAACAATGCATTGTAAACAGCAATACATTAATAATGCTCTCAAAACTGCTGTAGCAGTAGCACATTTTATACTCCTTACCCACATTATAGTCTCACTTCTGTTAGCAGAAATTGTCATGTGAAAAAAAAAAGTTATGCTAAAACCAGAAGCCTAGTAAGTAACTCTGCATTCATCAAAACCAGTATTATTTACTGGTAGTAAAATAAGGTGTTTGTCTGAAATATTTCTACAAAAAGAAACATTCAGACTTGAATAAAGACTCACATCTACCATATATTTTCCATGCAAAATATATAAATCTAATACAAGTCCTTTAGTGTTGTTTTATTATGGAGGCCTGGTATGAAAAGATATCATCCTGTTGCATCTCTTGGCTAGAATTTCCCTGTGACTATTCTCATAAACCATTTGCATAAGTCAATCAACCTAATTTCCCCCAAATCCATATTTGGAGCTCTTAGAAACTGAAGATTCAGAAATATTCAGATGATTTACTTGCAAATATCACTCACATTACTGATATTTGTTGCCTAGTTTCATTTGTTAAGTGCTCAAAACCAATCCATACAAACATAGGCACATCGCAACTACCTACCTTACTTCAGAAACAAATTTCTTCTCTCTTAAGTGAAATCTTGGCATGCTACATCCTTCACACTACTCTCACAAGTAACAAGTAGTACTGAAATATTCCATATTCCCCAAGACAGGAATGTAAGACATAGGGTTGATCCTCCTTCATGTTAAAGACTGTTTCATATGTGACGAGGAGATAGGATGAGCTGAGAGGCCAATTGAACTTGCTTTGTCAGTATCAGCCCCATCTGCTGTCTGTCTTAAAGCTGGGCTGGATCAGGTCAGGCCTTGTGAGCACCACAGGTCTGCCAGAGTTCACTTTAGGAGAATATGCCTGGAGTCAGCCCTAGGAGACTGGTTCAAGCACAGCTCCTTCCATCTGCACCCTGCTATTAGGGCTTCATCGAAAACTGATCTTAGTAAATTTTCTCCAAATATATGTAAACCCAGTAGACTTGAAAAGTGAGCATATTCTCTAATGGCTAAACAACCTCAAAGGCTCCTGTACACAGTACGTTAGAACATTGAGAAAGTCACACTTGATTTCCTACTGTTTGTTTTCAGTGAAGCCATGCAAAGTATAACTGAAGCCAGACAAAACTAAATGCCACCTGCACTTACTGCATGTGGCATGCCACTGCATGGCACTACTGCCATGACTATGTGAGCTCAAGATGTTATTTAATAACTACATCTCCTCTTTTTTCCTCTCACTAAAATGTGTTCATGAATTTGAAATACAGAATAAAGTATCAAGAGCTTCCAGCCTAGATGTTTTTGGATACAGACAGTTTTCCTAAACAGATTGCTTCTTCTTTATTATGGATATGAAAGCATGTTCCAGAAAAGTATCTTATGGAAAACCAAATTGAGCCAGTTGAGAGTTTAATTTGACATTATTTGACTGGCCATTTAATTTTATTTACTTAATTTATCAGCTGAAAAGAAACAATGACAGGAAAAGCCATATTGGGAATTATCATTATTGGGAATTATCAAGCAAATAAAATTGCACTTGAATTAACGAGCTGAAATTAGCTAAGTTGTTATGCAGCTAGTCATCCTTGATGAAATCAGCTTATACTAATTTTTCAGCCTCCAAACCATTAGCACCACTACAATTCTACATACTGGGAATTTGCTGGATCCTGTGCACGACTACAAATGCATCTGAAAGTCCCACTTTCACTGGGTGGTTGGTTGAACTTATCTGTGTCACAGCGACAGGAATCTAAAAGACAAAACAGGAAGATACTATTGAAATATTGTTCTAGAAAAAAAGATTAAAAATAAAAAGCACTGCCAAAATGAACATTGAACCAGTGTTACTTAAAAGTCCTAAATAAATATTTTATACAACATAGCACAATAGAACCACAAATTATTTGAAGATAGAAATTACTGGTTTTACTTTCTATTTTATCTCAATTTTCTTTGCATTGTTTCCACATGAACCCTTAGAGGTAGAAAAAATGTCAGTGACAAGGCAGAAAAGGGTAGGCATTTCCAGTAATTACCCTCAACTGATAAAAAAGTGGGATGATGTGCTAGTACACTCAGGATGAGGAGGCAATACCTCCTGTCTACTGTTGAACACAAAAACTGTGAAAGTTCAGCTTCGGATGAACATTTTAAAACTAATGGCTTACTTAACTTGCACTGAAAACTGAATTGTTATCTGTAAAGGGCTCTGATAGAATGATAATAATATTTACTATGTTCTTGAATAGCAGGAAAAGTGTTGTGGTAAACATGGAAAATTCCAGATGCTCAATTGCCAATATCTAGAGGAAGAAGTAAAAATATGGAGATACTCTTAGACCATTCCAGGCAGGTACCTTAGGAGTAGAATAAGCCACAGCTTTCTGTGAGCTTCCTATGAGCAATTTCTGCCAGTTGCTGCTTTCAGATATCTTATGTTTGGATATCTTACTTTTCAAAGCTGCCCTTCAGTTAAGCAGAAATTTCTAGACTGAAAACAGATGGAACTAGATCAAATGTAAGAAACTGAGATACAAGGTATTAGTTTCGCTAACTCAGTAGCTTGCTCTGGCTTTACTTGTGTAAAACTACAAAAATTATGTAGCTGGCCAGTATTTTTCACATAGCAGAAAAATGCTGAAATAAAAAGCTGGTTATTCATCCAGTGACTGAAGATTCAGTTCTGTCTATGTGACAATTAATAGCATGATTTCTGGCACTTGAGTTAAGCATCAGTAGTTCTCCTTGTTCCCAAAATACCTTTTAGTTTTGCTTTTTCCCAATTACACTGGTAAGTAAGTCCTGGTGAATTAAACATTGTCATATATTTCCATTCCTTTTACTTAATTTAGTGACTGCTTTTTGGGGGGTTCTTGCACAACATGATCTGTTGTGGCATAAAAAAGGCTTGTGGCATGTTATCAAAATGACAGGAAAAAGAAAACTGGCTTGGAAATACTGCTACAATACATCAGCTTAAATTTGGCTTATATCAGCTGAGCTCAGATGCAGTTATTGGATAATATGATAGAAGAAGGCCAAAAGCCATATTTTCAAATTCTTCTAAATTTTCTGCAGCATGAAAGCTTAAACAAAATATGGGAATTATTCATAGTCTCAGAATACTGGAAAGAAAAGCTTACATTAACTATCAAAGAAACTGTCTTAAAGGATTTTGAGGAGGATACTCTAGACAACCTATTGAAAGTTAAGTTAGAAAAAGCACTGATGAGGATGATACAATGACTTTCTCTTCAAAGTTAGAGAGGAAGCACAGCAGTTGAAGAAAGGACACAGAGTGTATTTGGAATTGGCATTAGTAGGTGTGTGACAAAAGATGCTGGCAAAATTGTCATCTTAATGCATAAATTGTGTCTGATGCATGAAAAGGATTATACTCATTTGTATCGTGTGAATGTAAATCAGGAGAAGTTGCACTCTGGTCTTCTCAAGTAAGACTCCTTTCTTTTCTTTCTTTTTATTCTAGTGCCTTTTCACATGTTTATTGTGAATTTTTGAATTACTGAACAATCTGCATCTTTCCCTCAAAAATAATTAAAAAAGCAAGCTATTTAATTTTTTGTTTGGTTTGGTTTTGTTTTGCTTCTGGGAAGGAGTGATGAGTACTAATGCCACAAGTGAAGGCTTTGGGTATTTTATTTTATTATATTTTTTATTTTATATTTTTAAAAAATAAATGTATTTTCATTACAACCTGATTCAGACCTTGAAAGTTAATAAAATGATGAATGACACAGTGATATGTGGTACTAAAACATTATGCAGTGGCCAAATTGAACAGAAAATATATAGAAAAACTTAAAGAGAAATTAGAAACATTTGAAGCAGAAGTAACAATGGATTTTGCCAAAATCCCTGCAGGTGTCAATACTCCAGTGCTGGGTATTCTACTGAGAGCAAGGAACTTTCATAATCTTCTCTAAAACAAATAAGAAAGTAGTAGGGTCCAGTCTAACAGAAGCAGCAGCCAACAGCTTGGATACATGTTTTAGAAACAAGGCTTAGAAGCAAGAGCTTCTGTAAGATCAAAAGAGTTAGTATAGTCAGCTCTTCAAACTGAAGGGCAGCCTGTGTGAAACAATCATTCAGTCAGAAATGCAGTCAAAGTAGAAGGCAATCCACAACCCAGGAACACTCTTATTCTCCTGAAAAACTACAGTGTCATTATACCTGTATTTACAAAAACATATATTAGTTATTAAAGCGTGGAAAAAGAATTTGGTAATGTGTGTACTGAGTGCCATATTACAGGTGAAATCCTTTGCATGAGATGTCAAGATAAAATGAGCTTTTACCATATGCTATTTGATTAGGAAACATTCCCTTTTGACAGAAAGCTTGTAATAAATATTAAAATAACTTATGGAATATTACAGCAAAACATAGCTAGCAGAGAGCTGCTGTTCTGGATTTCTCACCTGAATGGCAAGATATGACATAACAGCTGACATGTTAAATAGTTGAGCAGAGAGCTAGGAACCTGCAAGTGATTGCTAATGGTTGGCAAGGGTTTTACAGCATTGCCTTCATAGAATGGTTTTTACCTAGAATAATTCTAAACCATCTGTTAGCTCTACCACAGAAAATGTGATCTTTTGTGTTGTACAAGTCACCAGTTTATGAATAAACTTCCAGCACAACCACTGAGGCCATTAATGCCTGTATTTTGGATTATATACTTCAACATTAAGGAGAAGGGTATTTAGAATTTATGCTGAATTCTATGTATCATTGGGACCTGTAATCTAGACAGTATTTTTCATCCAATTTCTCAAATTTTATTCTTTTCAATTGTGAGGTCATATCAGAATCTTATTCTTTAAAAAAGGATAAAATCACAGCCTCTAAACTTATTCGGAAGGAGGTGGTAAGCATGTTGCAACTACTGCCCCACTTCAAAACAGAGTCAAAGTTAAGAGCCAGAGTATGTTGCAAAATAATAATTAGGAATACAATAATAGTATTTATATAGAGTTTTCATTGCCAGTTTCCTAAGTAGTAATTAATTAGACCACAGGCTAAATTGCATGAGAATCAGGAGTTTCAATTTTTGTAAACTGACCACCTCAAAATGCAAAAATAATTTCCATGTCTGTATTTTTGATAACAATAAAGGAGGCAAAGAAATGCCAAGCATGCATAATACAGGCAGAATACCCTTTCACATTATGAGATTAAAAAAAAAAAGTGTGTTTTTTTGTGTTTTTTTGTGGTTTTTTTGGTTATTGTTTGTTTGGATTTATTTTTGTTTTGTTTTGGTTTTTTTTTTAACTTTTTTTTTTTTTTTTAGTTTTCAGGAAACAGTAGCAAGGTTTGAATTCTTGTTACTGAAAACAAAGTATTTTCTTTAATGTCTAGCAGGGACATCAATTTTATTTAAGTGCTAGCACTTAATAATTTTCATTTAATTCTGTCTCCTTCATAGAATAGAAATTCATTCTACAACAAGCCTCTTTTAGAATTATTTTCCAAACTCACATATTGGACAATTTTGAGCAAATATTTTAACTTTAATAATGGTTTCTGGATGACTATATAAATAGAGAGTCATTACTATTCAAATGAACAAAGAGAACATTCTCTAATGATATTAAGAAAAATATCCTAAACAATTAACAAGATGTATGGATCCGGTGCCTAATTTGCTCTGTATTAATCATGGATAAAAAAAGAAACCAAATATTACACTAAGGAACATTAGCTCTAAGCATTAATGGGAAAAGACTATATAGAATAGTTATTTTGTTTAATAAGAAGTGAAACTCTTGAGAATTGAACCTCGGTGAAATTTAGAACATAAGAAATGAGTATTCACTACAAATACATAAAAAGTATGCCTTTGCCAAAATTCTTCTTTATTCCTGTGTTCTGCTGGCTTGTTTGCACTGTAATGCATTTCATATGTAGTGGAGGTACACCAGTAAAATTTTCATGCCAGCTGACATTTCCTGACATAGCGACCATTTGCCAGAATACTAAGAGTTGGTGTAAGCAAAGTGATATTTAAAATGGAAGGTGTGTGCACCGTAAACTAAGTAAATTGTTAAAGAAATAAATCTTTTACTTGCTATAGGACCTTGTTATATTTCAAATTGTTTTCACATTTTGAAAACTTAACCATACAGCTCCTTCTCCTAAAAATTAACTCTTCTGAAAGATATTCTGACATCTCTACATTTGTCTTTTCTGATGGTTCTGCTCCTTTTCTAACTTAAAAAAAAAAATTGGATAAAAATTGCAAATTTCAGGTTGCTTTCTATTGAGGAAATCAACAGAATGCAGAAGATTGGGCAGAGCAACTCCTTTGGTATTCAGCAAACCTCCGCTGGGATCCTGTCTTCCTTGGTGGTCAAGACCAGATTTATGAGGCAGCAAACCTAATTTGGGAGTAGGAAGAAAGTGAAAAAAGGGACTCTCAAACTGTTTGAAGAAATAAGAAATAAAAGGTAAATTTACCTAAAGTGCATTAGACATAAAACACCCTAGTTGTATCTGCTTTAAATGTATAATCACAGTTATTTTAAAATTAGACTCTTCTAGATAAATGCCTGGTGTCACCAATACAGAGCCCTTGTGAGATGTTTGAAGAAGCTGTCGGCAACCTGTTTGCTGTATTTCTTACATGGTGCTCCAGCTTGGGGACTTTCAATGACAATGCCATGAAGACCTCTCAGATTTGCCATATATCGCTGTCATTTTTGATGAACTGTGATGCTAAAGTAAAATGGCACCAAAAAGAAAATAGAAATCTTGTGCAACTTTTAGTTATGCTAGTGAGCACTTACACAAGTAATCTTACTGGAGTTAATAGGGCACCTGACAACACGACTCAGCAGCAAGAAAAACGGCTCCAGATGGAAGGACTTCCTCAGAAAGCAATGGATTCAGCACTGGAAAGTAAATAAATTCCTAGCAAGGCTTATAAGAACTAGGACCAAATTTAAAACGATAAGTGACATGTTTGTTCTTTTCAGACAACTTGTGTCTGATCAGTGATTGGCAATCTTATTTAATTTTCCTTATTTATGTGAAAAGCTAAGATAGTGGTGATGGAGTAAAGGCTGCAAATAAAGACTGTAGTTGTCTGGAAAACTCAGCCTCAAACCCATTCCCCAAGTAATTCTGATGGAATTTATTAGTTGTAACTTTCTAAAATATTTAGAAAAATCTTTTGTCAAAAGATTTATAGATCATTAATACATTACTACTACCACATTAAAAAATCTCTTTCCTTAGTTATGTCAATAGCTTTAAAGTTATGTTTGGAAATTCCATTCAGGACAGGAATAACTCATGAGAGGGGATGAGTTCAAAGATTCACCAGTAGCAAAAAGCATGTTATTCCATTTGCAAATTTCAGTTTTCTGTCTCAAGATTAATGAAAAGATCATTAATAACTCCTACCCACAAAAGCAATGTGGTTTTGGAGGAAGCTTCCAGTAGTGTAATGAGAGCAAGCAGCCTGTGCATTGTAGCTCAGAAATTGTTCATCCATGGATTAGATGTTATACTTCCCTGCAATTCTATGAACCATTTGTGGTAAAAGAGTGGCCCATTTACTCCTCTTTTCCTAAATGAATAATGTTTTCAACTACCTGACACTCTGCATCATCATTTTCTTTTGTGCAAAATGTATGCTAGATACTTTCAATTTAGAGCAGCAACTTCTATCACCCATATTAGATCAAATTTGCACAGGGCTAGATAATAACAGTGCATCTCATAACCAGGAATAGAAGTCTCTTGAAAATGTCACCATTTTAATGTCAGATTGCATATATAGTTCTTGACAAATTCATCTTAAAACTAGTATCTGTCTCCACCTCTCTAGGTCCTGAAGGCAGGAAATTTCGTGCAGTCTTCAGAAGCTTTTGCTTTTCTTTAAAAAGTTTTCAACAACAGGAGATAAACAAAGCTTTTAGTGCATACTTTTTTGGTCAGGTACAATTGAGCTCCATTGTCCTAAGCAGAGTAAAACTTACATGAAGTTGGATTCAAAATGCAAATAAATTGCATTTTTCATAGATGAAGACTGTAACCTGCACCTAACATTCAGAAAAAAAAAAACAAAAACAAAAACAAAAAAACAAAGCAGACCTTGCATCAGCATGTCTTTTATAAGAAAAGGAAAGCCATGTACATTGGTATACCAGAAGTTTCTTGTTTCTACAACACTGATCCAGTAAGAACACCTTGCAGCAATCCTTTTCCAAGCTGCAAAGACATCTGTCTTAAGTGAAGGTATGACTGCTTCCAGTAGAAAAACCCAGATCCTGTCTAGCTTGCTAGTGAATGGCAGAGGAGTGTTATCATTTCTGCTTCATTAAAGGTGCATAGCTACAACACAGGCATGAAAAATGAGCCTGAAGTCTCACAAGTGTCTTATAGCAGAGAGAAGAGAAAAGAGATTTCTCCAAGTCTGGACAATTGGTTGCATCATTCATTAGAGTTTCGTACCATAAGGAGGATAACTGAGAGTTGCATTTTGAAGAGCAAGTCACAGTGTGCATATCAAACAGAATAAATAAAACAGAACAAAAATCCCAAACCAAGCAAAACCAAAAAACAAACAAAAAAGAAGACATCATTTTGTCACTAGAGATTTAAGCTTGTCTACTTTCTGATTCTTATTTGCATGAATCAGAGAATTATAGAATACCAGACTGAAAGGGGACCTCAAGGATCATCTGCCCCAACCTTTCTTGGCAAAAACACTGAAATTCAAATAGGCCATAGCTAAATTCAAATAGGCTATAGCTTCCAGAGCTCTAGCAACTCTAGAAAAAAATCACTCAAAGCAACAATGGGAATTCTGAAACACTTGGAGAATGCACAAGAGCCCATTTAAGACAACATACTGGTGCTATGAAGGCAAACCAAATGGCCTCAATCTAAGCAATTTTATCACCAAACAGATGGAAAACCTCAGAGCTAGCAATACAAACCAGTTATTTCTTGTTTCAAATAAATTAACTTTGAAATATGTGAGGTGCCAAAAAACTACAATTGCAGGAAATACGTGACCTTTTAACAATAACCATTGATTCTAGAGTATTTTGAAACGGGTCAAGATTGGGTAAACTAAATGAAAAAATTTGATCCTATCTTTCAAAACCCATGGGGAATTTACTAAAAGCCCAGGAATTTACTGAACATTTAACACTCACAAACATCCAAAAAATCCCAGTTGAAATCCAGGATTAGTACATTTGTGTCATGTTGGTGTTTTTAAAGTCCATTATATAAACATAATTTTAAATATAATGTGTAATTTTCATCAAAATACTGATCTAGTAAGCAGTATAATGAAATGATCTTATATAACTGATCTTTCAAAAATCTTCCCCCCCCCCCTCCAAAAAAGAATGTAGGGAAATTCCTGACATGTATAAAGTAATTTGTCCACTTAAATGACAATTCTCAGACCCAACTTACTTCTTTGTAGCCGAAAATGATACGCCCATCATTGAGAAGGGTGGCCTGAAAAGTGAAACTCCCCAGGTTATAATTATCCTGCAGATGTACATGGTCCCACTGGACAACTAGTGCTGTGCCTGTGAACCCCAGAGTGGGGGTAGAGAGGCAAGAGGAAGAAAAAAAAGTGAGAAATACATTAACTGACTGTAGGAAAAGTACTTCACTGCAGTTACTTGCAACAAGAACAGTAATTTTTCTCTTTCTACCAACTTTCAGCTCCACACCTTGAAATGCCAAAGATATTACAAACACAAGTTGAAACTGAAATTCTCTGAAATGTAGACACCACAGTGCCACACAAGCACTTCAACTACTACTAAAGAAAGAGTGGTCAAATATCTTTGAAATTGCACAAGAAATCAACTAAAGGTAGGATCCAGTAGTTCAGGTGTGCTGCCGTTACCATATCTCTGCAATGGCATTTTTTACACTCTATACCTAAATCCTGATGGCTTTGAAATGTGAAGTGCTAACAGCATTGCCTGCTTAAAAAGTTATTATTTCAAGAATTCAGATTCTTCCATTAACTATGCATTAATTGAATAACATTATTTTTTTTTTTCCTGCATGGTGCAAGCCCTTGCTGAGGTTCTGCAAATTGAGAAATGTTAGGTGTTGGCAATAAATAAATGTAGTTTAAATCAAACTCACTGAGAAGTCACAGATGGGGTAAATACTGAGTCTGGTATGCAGAGATTCAGTTGCAAGAGCCTTGTTAATATTCACAGGAGTTCACTGGCTGAAGATGCACTTACCACACTAAAAATATTTCTCAAACAACTTGCATACCCTGTGAGCATATTTTACAGATGTTAAGACACTTATCACCAAAACTGTGTTTACTGAAAGTAACATTTTCATCTTTACATGCCTTCCTCAAAAACTTCTCTTTTTGTCACTAATGGGAGTTATGTGCTTTTGTTCAGACTTTAATTTCCTTTCTTTGTAGGATGTTCATGATGGGTCAGTACATATTCAGCTCAATACACTTTTGATATGTCCTTGAAAAATCTTTTGTTACAGATCTGTGCTGCAACTGTCAAGAACACATCATGACAGGGCTTGTCATGAAATTATGAGCATGCAAATTTTGGGTCCACAGTGCACCAAGTCTAACACGTTATTGTCCCTTGTATTTTTCTGTATAGTAGATACTCATTAATTGTGCACACAGTGCATTTTTTCCTTTGTGACCACATTCATTAACTACTTTCTGAATATTTATTTAATTGCATTAGATTTTATTTTAAATGTAAATTGGTTTCTAAAGTTATTAGAGCAAAAATAGCTAGACTTTTTTTTAGTCAGTCACTGAGTACTTCAGATCTATGTGCACCTCAGAACCCCAAGCTAAAATGAAAATCAGTTGCCACCTAAACTGTCATTTAATTCCAGAGGCTTTTATGCAGATTTGTGTGTACCTAAGTTCCTTGCAGTTAGCTCCATCAGTGAGACTTTGATGGATCCCCACATTCTGTGCTTTCCCACTACAGATCTACTTTATGGCAGAACACTTATTCATGGGGACAAAGCACACATGAGTAAAAAATAAGGTGCTGAAGATACAATCTGCTCAGTTCGTTATCCTAAAGCCTATGGAGCTCAAAAGATGATGCATCACACATGAAGAAGAATTCAAAATCTCAAAGAACAGTTCAACCTTGTAGTGAAAGCCATGTGATACAGCCTGGAACACCTGGTGTGAAGACTGGAAGTCAGGACGATAATGAGAATTAGCAACATATTTTCCAGAATCCTCAGACTCTTTAAGTAAAGATGACAAATCTCTGGCCAAAAGGTTAAATAATTTAAAACATGAAAATTATATCTTTTTCTGTTTCAAAATTCTTCATGGAAGGAATAGGATTTTCTCATGTAAGCATTTTATTGGATTTTTAACAAACAAACATTGCAATGACTAGATTGTAAGGCAAGATTATGACTAGATGTAAAAGATACAGAATACATTTTGATAACTGATCTAATTAATAAAAAATACTATTGGAAATATAAAATGTTTTTGAACCTGCTAGCAATTTTTGCTTAAATTCACTATAAATAAGCATTCATAAAATAGCATAGGAGTATCCAGGACAATTTAGAAGTCATGGATGTCATGATATTAATTCACAATACTAAACTCTCTAAGTTTTAACTGTCACTGTAGCTGATCACTAAAGGCTTGTGGTAAAGCACCAGATGCCTTTTAACCACATAGGGTATGTTTCTAAAATATTGATTACAACTGACTTCAAGAGAAAAATATCCACACATTCAAGGGCTGTGAAACTCCTCACAGAGTTTCAAGTACAACACTGTAGCTTGCCTTTTCCTCTTTCAATCTTTTTTACAAGGAACTGTTGAGAACTCGTGGTGTAGATGAGTGTATTGGATTCCAATTCTGGGACTCCATGAACACTTAGTCATTGACAGGTTTATTAACCTTATCCCTGCCCTGCTTCTGTGTATTCTTGCTATTGCACTCCACAAATGCTATTTTCATTTTAGGTAGTGGACAGATGGTATCCACTATAAATACTTTGAAGTAACACTTTGAATTTACGCTGTTATATAAGACAGATTTTCCCTTTTAAAACTGATAAAATGCATTGCTAGTTTGAGTTTATGTACTTCAACACCCAGATGATATCTGTTCAATTAAGAAAAGGCATTAATGATTTTTTTACTGTGTTCTAAATTAATAATTGCTTCTGGATGTCAAGTCACATGCTCTATACAGCCTCTAGATTAAAAACAAAAAGCAAAACAAAATTTAAAAATCCTCAAAACTTCCTTCTGAAATAGTTATTTAGAAAAATAGGAAGAGCCAAGGGATACAGACAAGGACTGCTACATACCATTATCAAAGTATCTGACTGTTGAATTTCTTGACACACTGGGGTCAAAATTTGCCATTAAGGGTGCAATATATTGAGTAGCTGTGAGCATTCGATGTACAACTTCTCCAGTATATATGAAACCTACAATAAAAAAAAATTGAGACAATTTCAGTAAATTCTGAAAAGATTTTAATAGAATGGCAGGTTGAATTAGGCATTGCCAGAGCATTAAAGGGTTATCTGAGAGAAATTAATCCCAGCACAAATTTTACAGTGAATTAAATAAGAGCTAAAATTTCAGAAAAACATCTGTGATGGCTGCCAGAAAAACAAGATCCAAAATGAATAATGGAACAAATAGTTCAAGAAGATTTTTTACTGAAATAAAAACTGAAAACTCAAGGAAGAATAACTCCAGTTAAGGGCAAAATGCAAGTATGTGGCACTATGAAAATAAGCCATTTACCACCAGGCATATTCCATAGTGCTTTCTTTCATACTTTCCAAAAATCTGCAGTTTGTTTTGCTTATGCAATTTGTGACCTCTTTCAAAGTTAGTCTAACCCTTTTTCATATTTCTAGAGACACAGAGTAAAGGACTATTTCAGACTAGATGTGACAATCTTTTTTTAAAAAAAAAGTCAGAAGAAAAGTGGAACAGATAGGACTTTTTCAGGTTTATAATGCAAGTAACATTTCTACAACATTCTCTGCTGTGTCAGGTCTCACTAGTCTGTCCTATTTATCCTTGAATTGACCGTACTCTCAGATCAATAGTGGGTTTCTTTCATCTGAAGTGCTCATCCAAAACCTCTTACTGGTTTGGAATTGGAGTCCTTCCTTTGAAAGAAGACCAGTCATCTATGGTGAATACAGTAATTCTGCAGTTTTCTTCAAAGCAAACATCAGTTGTATTTTAATGACAAGAACCTTCTTCTATTTTAAACAATAATTGGTCTACAAATAAACCTGTGTTGTTAAGGTTTGCCAACTCCACTTCAACTGGTTAATGGAACTAATTATTTTAAGTGCCCCAGATGAAAACTTGGCTTAAAAACTCCCATTGCCCTAGAATGAGTCTTTTTGTTACCCCTTGCCTTTAAGTTAATTTGAGCTACAGGCAGATCTTCGATAATGATGTTTGCATATTACCTCTCCTCCTAGTGTTCACCAGATGGTGTCTTATGATATTTTTTTTTCTACTTCCATTGATTCAATGAAGTATTTTCCAACAGCAAACATCTCAACAACAAGAATAACATTAGAGCTGAAAATTTTCTAACATGAAAAATGTTGTTAGAAAGACATATTGAAGAAATATAATTCTTTACTGGAAAATTACAGTATTATTTTCATCACTAATTATGCTGGTTTATGTTTCCTTTTCCATTTTCAATCATATTGAAAGTCTCTCTTCTTCTACAAGGCCTTTCACTGCCAAGAGCGAGAGTTCCTTTCTTCTTACATTTAGTATCGTGGCAATACAACATGTGATGAAGAAGCCTATAATTCTAACTCTAAAACACAATTGTGAAATTCTAGAACCGAATACAAACCTGATCAAAACTACTGTTAATGTATAGTATTAAAAACTATTTGTGTGCAACCTCACTTTCTTAACAGTATCTCCATCTTAACCAGTGTGAGATGAGAAGGTTCATCAACAGATTTGTTCAATATGATATAGGAAATCTCTGAGTGCATGAAAAAATGAATTTCTGGAGTGCTTTAGGCATCCTTCTACTCCTGTACTCTCCTGAAATACACAGTTAAATGCTTGACAACTGCTCATGGAACTAGTTCTAGAAGTCATAAGATGCTATAAACAAACAAGGTGGTTCTCTGGAGTAATTCTCCTGCATGGCTGCTTATAGATATCATCCTGTTCTGTGAAGTCAGCTCTTGTGGTGGTGATAGGGGACCTAATAAAAAGTCAAGTGTTGGGAAAATACAACAAAAGATTCAGTTGAAAAGATTTGGCACCTGACAAAGCGGTGACCTAGGAACTGAGATGTTTTTTATTAATTTAAAACATATCTGTGTATTCAAAAGATACAGTATTTTAATGTCTGGGCACTCACTAACAATTAAATTAATTCTGAGGATTAAACTAAAACTTTTTTACTTTTTTTTTTTTTTTTTTTTTTTTTTTTTTTTTAGGGCGCAAAGGGGGATACTGGGGGCAGATTCCACTTTTCTCTTTTGGAAATTGATAGGGAGAGAGAAACAACACCAGCTTAGAAAGATAATCTGCCCACACATATATAAATCATTTATAAATGTGAACTTTCAGAATATATAAGTGTAGCTGATTTTATGCTATTACTTATTTTAGGATAGCCAACTACCTTGCCAAAATATAGTTCCTGAAAGGCATTTTCACTATTTCCTGCTTATTAGCGTTTGCTTCTAAAATATCATTCCCTTGATAAATAATCCCTTATGCTTATTTAGGCATTTTTAGTAAGTATTATTACACATAATTCTATTTCATACTATGTGCTCCTTATTGTCCCTGTGGACATTTGCACACATATTTTAACACAGTTGTGGGTAAGTCTACAACTTTGAAACCATTCCTCAAAAATATTTTGAAGACAATACAAACAAAACCTTCGAATCCATATTCTTACATTATAATTAGCCTTAAAAGTTCAGTACTTATTCATCCCTTGCACAATCATCCTACACTTACACAGTTTCCCTTTCATGTTTTCATCCCATTTACAGTATAAATGTCACCCTTATAACTAATAATGAGGCAGATACAATAAGAAAAGAAAGGACTCAATTGTGCTGGAACACTTAACTAAGTAAATCAGCCCAAGTAATTAGTAACCACAAAACGTATTTCGAAGTATTTGCCGGATGCAGCTCTACTATAGACAAAAATGGAAAGCAGGAGGTGGAAGATAGCTGGGAAGCAGGCAGGCCTTGCATGAAGATCACTCTAATGAGAACTCCAGTCATGCATTGGAACAACTTGAAAAGGAACACAGTCATTTCAAATCATCCCAGAGATTTACAAGATGAAGCCACCGTTGACTGTGGACATTTTATCATTGCAACTATGAATTAAAAAGAACAGCAAAAGTAAAATTAGCTTACTCTGGAATGGAATTCCACAGAAAATTGGCTTATGCTATCTGTGACCTAATTTTCTGACAATGCTTAATGCCCGAGGTTGATTCATTTAGTCAAGGAAGAATTTTTCAGACCTGCAATTTCCTGAACCACTTAATCTCTCCTTTGTGGGAGGCACTGGTAGAGCTCTTTTCCAAAATTCTCCACAAGCACTATACCTAGAAGCATAATATGTTTCTAAATACTGGAATGAAGACAAATAGGGAAAAGTGCTCAGCATTTTGCAAGTTTAATATGCACATATAAATTTAGCTAAAACTAAGGCTGAACTAATACTAAAACCACTTGTAAATCAAGAAGAGTATACTTCTAGTTCTCACAGTGCACAAATTTACACTCACACAAACAGGGAAAAAATATATATATTACCACTTAAGCATGAAAGCACAGTCCCACTTGATGTAAGACCCTGACTTGATTTAAAAATGCATTTTACGCCTGAATTTGCCCATTCCAAAATATGCTTATCTGTTGCATGCTAACATATCAAGTTTACAAAGAAAATTTAATGTACAAGGTTACAACACACTGCACATCAGATTTCTGTGATTTTCTTTTTTATATTCTTAGCTATGCACAAACTCAGTATCACTTAGAAAGTTTTTTTCTGTTTGCCAACAGAATGACAAAACATAGTTTCAAGGCAGCACAGGCAATGAGTCCTTTGAAATGTGTCTAAAGACATGGTAGGACATGGGATATGCAGACAACAGCAACAAAAAAAGAATGATCTAGGTTGATAACCATCTTCTAAGCTGCCTAATAACAAACTTGTAAGATAAAACCTTGTCTCTCTCTGTGGTGGGTTGACTTTTGCCATCTGCCCCCTATCCACCCAGCTGCTCTCTCACAGCCCTTCCTCAACAGGATAAGGGGACTAAATAAAATGAAAAAATGCGTGTGTCCAGACATAAACAAGAGAACACTTGCAAATTCCTGTCATGGGCAAGAAAGAACTGATTTGGGGAAAGCTAATTTAAGTTGCTGCCAGAAAAAATAGGTTTGCATAGTGAGAAAGACAGATTAAAACACCTTCCCTCCACCCCTCCCTTTTTCCCAGGCTTAGTTAGTGTCACTCCTTTATTCCCAACTCCTCTACCTCCTCCTCCCCACTGAGCAGTGCAGGGGGATGGGGAACGTGACTTGTGGTTAGTTCATAACACTTCATCTGTGTCAGTCCTTTTTTCTCTCATTTTTTTCCTAATCCACCATAGATCTTTCCCATGGTCTGCAGTCCTTTAGGATGAACCTGCTCCATTGTGAGAACTCCACAGCCCATGGTTCCTCCAGGACATTTCCACCTCTCCTCTGCAGGCTGCAGTGTGTATCTGCTTCAGTGTGGCTCTTCCATGGCCTGTGAGGAAATACCTGCTCCAGCCTGGTCTCCTTTACAGATGCTTTGCTGCTTCCTCCCTCTTCTCTCCTTGGTGTTCACAGTGTTTTTTCTCATGCTTTTTGCCTCACTCCTGACACTGAAGTGCAACATTTTTTACCTTTCTTAAATAAGCTCCCCTATAGGTGCCACCAGGGCTCAGTGTCCCCTGCAGTGGGTCTGTCTCTGCCTGGTAAGGGCCAGCCCCCCACCTCCTTCCATAAAGGCAGTCACTCTGCTACCTAAACATTATCACAATCCCTAGTACAACTTAAACTTAACTTCGTATTTGATTTTTTAGTATACATCATATTTTATTTTGTATATCAGCTATTTTACCTAATATGCAAACCCAGTATTATTTACCTGAATTACTGGAATTTCTTGTTTCTTGTTAAGAGTTTTTAAAATTTATTTATTTTAGTTTAGTTATTTTATAGTAGAAGAGGTGGAAAGTTGCAGCTGAAACAGCACTTAATGTACCAGTCTTATCCTCAGTAATTGTTAGCTCTTGCCCAAGTCAGGTTACTCACTATATAATATCTTTTCTCTCCTAAAAAGAAAAAAATATTCTGGCCAAAAGAAAATGAGAGAGAAAACAAACCATTGTGTCTGCTGGTGCTAAATAACAGCAGTGAAATAAGTTGATGTGAAATTATACCTTCAAATAGCCATGTCATTGCTATCATAAAGAGCACAAAAACTTATAATTGATTGATTGATCCAGAGACTTTCTCTTTCGTTGGGGGGATGTAGGATGTTTTTGCAATTGTTTTGATTAATGCTGCTGAGAATTTTGACTTGCATTTTATTTTCAGGGTGTTTCTTATTTTACAACTCACTGTTTGACATACCACATTTTTATCTTACATTCCTTCTCTTCAGCAGTAACAGTAAAAACCTGATGAACCTATTCTTGTTTCTGGAAATAAACTACACGAGAGACATTTACATCCAATGGAAAGATGGCAAGATATGGGGAAATAAAACATCAGGAGTAGTGTTGCTCATGTGTTTGGTGAAACTGAAAAGTATTGCATAGGCGTATAAAGCATAGGCCACAAAACTTTGCACTGTATCTTTTTAAACTATGCTGAAATGTTCTTTGCCTGTGCTCTTCCTGATATTTCTCCACCAACTATTTCTTTATGAAGCAAATTCAAGGATGTCTTTCGCTATTAAGCCCCTAAGATGCATTGGAATGTTGCATTCTAGAAACAGATAATGCGGTTTACTTTCACGCCTTGTCCTATATAGCCATATTAATTTTTCTTTGATATTTCAGTGAAGTAAGCTTTAAGTAATGTCATTTATCCCCAGATGGCTAATTTATTGTTATGACTGTAGAAGAATTTTATCATCACTGTAATTGCATGAAGATTACAGTGTAATTAAACAAAAGGATAACAGCAACTCCAGATCCCTCAGACAATCCATGAAAGTTAAATACCTTAATGAGCTTTCAAGATCAGTGTAAAATGAACCAATCTCTCATGCAATTTTATGATTTTTTTTCTAGCCTTCTGGGAAAAATGAATTTGAGAGAGATTATACATATTGTTTTGCTTTTCTTTTGCTTGACTAGATTGAATGTCTAACCCATTTCTTCTGGCCTGAAAACGTGGGCTATCTGAAAGCTAAACCCCAGAAGGCATGAGCATAACTGTTTTTCTTAATTGCGTAACCTTACAAGGCTTTCTTGTGAGTCTGTGCATGAGTGTAAAAAGAAAAGCTACCCACAATTCTCCTACTCTTTTCTGTACTTCTGTGTTATCTTATGTAGATATTTGAAGGCCAGAAAATTAGTTTTTCACCATTATTTTTCCTGCTGCTTTGTTAATACTTAAAGCAAGCATTATCTGGAAAATTTGGGAATGTGCAATGCATGACATTGAGCAAATGTCAGGAAGTTTTCCAGCTTGCTGGAAGTAGTTTCCCTGCTATTCACTCTCTTTGTGAAAAGTATGTGATCCAGTGGAATAAAATCCATTCTGGTCAAATCCTATTCAGCTCAATGAAGGAATTTAGGGGATAATGTATCATGAAACTCTTCCAGTAGATTTTTTTTACCTTCTGAAAAACAATGTCATAAGACATATCTTGTCAGGAGACTGTTAGATACCACCAGGTAGAACATAGGAGCAAGAGGACTTTTAAGAAAGGACAATGAAAGAACGCAAAGAACTTGCAAATATAATTGTAATTGAAGTATATGTTCATAAACTTTTAATTACTCTAAATTGAAATGCTCTCAACTTCAGCAGAAAGAAACCACAATGTTATTTAGAGTCTAATGACCTGTATCTGTTCCCCTCTGATCATACTTCCTTAGAGAAAATTCTTGGAAAGAGGCATGAAATATTTTATCTACTCAGTGAGACACCACCATGTGATAGCTCCCAAGAGCCTCTCAGCTTCAGCCAAACAAAGACCAACACAGTTCCTAGACAGACTGGAACCACAGAAAAGAGGTTGACAGGAGGATTATCTCACTTGGGATGAATATCTTAGCAGCTGTGTCATTGTAGTAACTTTGGCGCTGCTGAATCCTTGGAAGAGGCTTGAATAGAGCTGTTAGAGGAAAATCTAATTTTGCAGTCTCTTTCTGGTACTTTGCAGTCTATTTTTGCTATTTACTGGTTGGGTAAAACACCTTCATGTCTGAACAGCTCTTGTCACCAATAAAAAAATTTGGATGGTACTGGATGATTTTTGGATGGTCTTTTAATGCTTGCAGACATTTAATATAACGGGATGGGGGGCAGGTGGGGGGGTGGGTTCATGTCTGAATCAAACTGTTGTAATATCAAGACAGACTTTTTTTTTTACTTTTGCTGCTGTCTCTCTTTTATATTGCCACAGAGTCTAATGAAAATAACTGCCATAAGCTTTTGTCCTTGCTCTGTTTATTCTCCTCTTTGTTCCAGTTAACTTTCAAAGTTATTTCTTACCTGATAAATCACAGGAAACTTGAATCACATGATACACAGGAATTAAAAAAAAAAAAAAAGGCTTTCAGGTTATGATGAAATCATTATTCTCCAATGTTTAAAAAAATTCAGTAAGGAAAATAATAATAGAGTTTAGAAAAATGGTGAATGCCATCAAACTGGGTTGTCATGCATTCTATAGAAGTTTGAAGCAACAAGGTTGCAGAAGACAAAAATAAAATTTTTCAAATTTTAAAAAACCTGCTTAAAATTTATGCATAACAGAAAGACAGTTTGGTGAATGTCTGGGGTTCTACTGCAAGAAATCAATGTTATTTGAAATATAACTTTGGGGGTCTTATGTAGAGATTATTTTCACACCCCTTGTATAATACTATTGCATTGCTTCTATTAATCCTTCATAAATTAAGCTAATCCCATGTATATAATATTCACATTCATGTAAAACAACAGCACACAGCAGGTCAGGGAAGACTGCAGAGGCTAACATGCAATATTAGAGAAGTTTCAGACACCACTAAATTACATTTCACATGTATACATAAAAAATAACACTGAAATAGCATATAAAGAACATGGCTTTTATTCTATTGTGAATTTTTCAGAAGGGAATTTAGCTCTGTATTCCTCTACTGTCAACATCTTGCCACAACTACGTGCTGTCCGATGCCTTGCTCTCTCACCACATTTTTTTGTGTTGGACACAGAGTTCAGAGAGGTGAGGCAGCGTGGGTGTGCCTCAAGCAGAACTATTCCATAGTGAATGCACAGCTCAGAACAGTGAGCTAGAAGCCGGTAAATGTCCATGTGAAACTTGGGCTTCAGGAGAGGCAGCTGTGTTTTTGTGTTCTCAAAGAGGTTCTTGTTCATCTGCGTTGCTCAATTAAAAGTTATGTCAATATAAGCATATTATCCTTTTCTCTTGTTGAACTCTGAATCCCTCCCAAGGGGACTCAAAGCAGCTACTGTGAGGGAAAAGCAGTTAGCTCTGCCTCTTTCTGTCACTTCAGCCTGATGCACAGGACTGGATACACCACTCATCAAATTTCACCACCAATTTATTTCTCATCTTAGTGCATTAATGGCAGACAATACTTTGAATGAGGAACCCCTACCCTGGGTCAAAAGTAAATAAATCCTAAACTAAACCTTTTTGATTAAGATCAGTTTGCTGGTCTATCTCTCTGTGCAGGGGACAAATGTTGTGTAGGCAGTGAAGGTGGCAGACTGGTGTGGTGAGGAGCAGAGAGTAAGTAATGACAACAATATTCAACCAGATTTGTAGCAGACACACTGTATCCTGAAGCTGAGACAATTTTGGACTTATCCATTCTTTGCCTCCTTTGTACACTTGTTACCTCACAATCATTTTGGGCTATGCTCTTCAGTTGTGGAGCTAATCTATGAAAACATCTGGCCTAGAGCAACATGAGTAGAACTAAACAGAGAAAAGGCAAAAATCTAAGTGGGAGGAAACTAGAATATATTAGCCTCAATGTTTAGAATTTGAGAATTAAATCACATTAGCTTTGGTATCATCAAACAGCTTGTGTTTCCTCTCTTTTGCTACATTAGTTTACATTAAAGCAAATTACCTTACATGAAAGCACTGTATTGATCTGTAATTTAAAGCACACAAAAAAAACTTCTGCAAACAGGTAGGGAAATGGACCAGTTTCCCTTCCATAAAGAGAAATATTGCCTGTATAAAGTGTTCCTGTATGATATTTCAGTTTTATAAAATTTCAGCACTAAAGACCCTCATGGTTTTTACCTTCATGGTCATACACAACTTTGTAATACTTGATGGGAATGGGAAGACCGAAATGTCTTCCTCAGTGCAGTTAATACAGGAAGATATTCACCCAGATCCAAAAAGATGAAACTTTCTCTCTAAGCAAGTAACTTAACAAAAGTCCCATAATGATGTCAGGAAAATCTGCACTGTCAAACTGGGTAATTAAACTCTCACTTCAAATGAATTCTTTTAATTAAAGAAAAAGCTTTCCCTTATCTTCATATTAGAATAGGACCTGTGCTGTATCACAGTTCTAAGTCCAAGATTTTAATTATCTGACCAAAAGGAATAAAGGACAAAAAAAATATTTCAATACTAGTCTGAATTAAACAATTACAAGTCTGTCATAGGAAATATACTAGTTTCAATTTAAAACAAAAAGACTGAAGTAAAAGTAACATCTTTACAGTTTTTATTTTAAAATTTCTTTTTTTTAAATTTTTTTTTTTTTTTTTTTTTGGTCTGAATAATCACTCTAAAGGGATTTCACTTATGGAAATAGAAAAAATAAGGAAAAGTCTTTGGTACCATTTCCAGAAGTTTTGAAAATGTGGGTGTCCCTTTAAGAAAAAGCAGCGGTGAGCCTCTTTTGGACTTGTGCATGCAGAGGTTTAGGAGCACAGGGGAATTGATCCTTCCATCTGAAGATCTCAGACCTGTGATAACCCATCTTTTCCATGCAGAGTGAGAAATAGGCCGTGGCTGGGCTGTGGGTGGCACATAGCTGTGCTGCTCATAGTTTAGCACAGCTGAAACTAGGCCTAAACATAGGCCATCAGGACAGAGCTGATTTGTGTGCAAACTCTGCAAAGCCCTTTAGTAAATATAGTTCTGCCTAGTCTCCTGGCTGGTTCTAACAGGTTGAAGTGTGTTCTTCAGTGGAATACTGTACACGCTGTGATGGATTGCCTGGGCACTTTATTGTACAACATCAGCCCTGCCAGGGGGTGCCTTATAGCACTGGGCAGCATGCACTAACAGAAACATCAAACTGGTTTATGTTTCTGTGCCTCAGTAAAAATGCATGTGAAAACACATGGTTCATTTTTTAGACATTTGCAAAAGACTGGAAGGGTCATCTTTCATAAATTCAGTATGCATTGGTACATGATCTGAAAGAAATTCTAAATGACTGAGATTGAAAATATTTTGTCTAAGTATTTTGACCATCACATGATGAACTAAAATATGACTATTGGAGGAAGAGGCATAAGAACTAAACAGAAAATGTCTTTAGACTAAACTAGACCAAAAATTAATTTCTAAAAAGCAGAGGACTTCAGTTACAATGCTGTTCTATGTTATGAGAGATATATGATATAATGCACACTTCACTATGATGATGAATGTTGGTCATTGAATCATATGGTAAGTTACAAGCAGCAATAGGATATCTGTGGTAAATGCCATATAATTGCAGGGTACATAAACAGTAATCCCTGCCTCCCAAGCCAAAGTGCAGGTTACAACATAATTATGTTTAGACTTAGTAAAAGTAATCATCAGATGTGGCTGGATTGCATTTGCCAAGGAAAAGCCATTTAGATTCTGCCCAAAGAAAACATGCTAATTCCTTTCAACATTAGGATCTGGTAAAGCATAATTGTAGCCCCATGTAGTCTCATCATCCACCCAAAAGATAAAAGTTGTATCAGGAAAGCTAGAGTCTAGTTTTAATGCAGAAAGCCTTAGACAGACATTAGCTGTAATGAGGGTAAGGCTGTTTCACCATGCTTTGGTGGGAAATGTCTGTTTGCAGCATGAGACACAATAGGCTGCTCTTCACATCAGATGATAGCTACAGAAGAGTGGTGACAGTTCTTTCCATGAGCATTTTAACCACTTCCTTTTGAATGAATAACAAAATGGAGAGTATGGATTAAATCACCAAGATGCAAGAAGAAAATCTTGCCTCCCACGAAATCCCAGGAAAAAAAATATAGTCATGTTTACATTCTATTATTTTTTTCTAAGAAATAAAGTTCCTGAAAGATTAAATTCAGGAAGCATGCACAGGCAGGTGCAGAGACAAAACTGCTTTCAGCTACCACCTGCACTCATAGTTCTCATTGTTGCAGGTCATGAATGGCAGCAGAGGGAAAATGGAGAACCTATGAATTTTTTTACTTCATTCAATTTGAACAAAATAATGCAAGTTCTACTTATTTCCCTTGAGAGAGTGTAGACATGTGGCTTGTCATCCTTCTTCCTGCTGTCATGGCTCCATTAAGGAACTGATTATTACTTTTACTCTGGCACAAATTTTATACCCCAGAAACTGCCACTTTCACAAGTTGCCATCAGTATGGCAACTCACATTTCATTTTTGAGGAACATAATTACTTGTTCAGAGTACATGATCTCATTAGGTAAGGTGCATATATGTCTTAATAGAAGGAAAAAATATTTTTTCACCACAGGATTTGATTACCTTTGTCAAGAAACTAAGAAAAAGGCAGGAAGAAAAGATTTCAAATGTCCACCCTGAGTATACACTTTGAGGCACTAAGACAACAAAGAAAATTTTCAAAGGCTAACATTAGTATTATTTATGCTTTGACAATCTGCTCACAAAACTGTGGCGTTATACTCTCTGATCTGGGGACTCAGTTGCAATAGCCAGTCCTCAGTGATGATTATAATGTTTTAAAAATCACCATGGACAGGAAAAACACATAAAAACAATCATAATTTGTTCTGACCAGAGATATGTTTTGTAAATGTAAGCAAGGAAGAACTAGCTTTTTACCCTCTGTTACTAATTGTGCTATGGGTATATGAAAGGCAAGTCTTGGCTAGCAGTAACCAAGATTTTGTTTCTGAGTCCAAGTAAAGTCCTCCTGAAGGTTTGATTCATCTGGAAATGTAAAGAAGGGATAGCTAGTAAAAAGGGCAGTGCAACCCTTTTAGTCACACAAGCGTTTTATGAGACATTTCAGAAAAACAGGAACTTGGTAAGGGGTCAGACCCAGCTTCATCTGTACACTGCAGATTGACTGTAGGTCAATCACAACAGTGAGTAGTGAAGTCACAGTGATTCCTGACAGTTAGAGCACAGCTTCCTGAGCTCAGTGACTGCTGGTGAGGAAGGCAAGACCACAAATGACCAAGAGCAGCAGAGTGACTTTGTTGGCATTAACAGACCTACTATCAGGTGCATCCTGACTTCTTTGTGTGGTATCCGACAGAGAGGGGTTTTGAAAATAGAATGTCTTGCAACTTCCTACCTCAAGCAAAGTGACAGAAGGAAGACTCTGAGTGTGAGATACACTAGCATACAATGTGATAGAATTGTTTTATTGACAGAGGAAATAATGGCTGGGACATGTCTGATCAACATGACTGATACATTGAGAAAGCCATCAAATCAAAGCTACTATGATCACCCCCACATCCATTACTCAGTGATAATACTGGACTAGAGAGCTGAGGGATATCCTTTCCTGAACGGCACTGGTGCTTGTTGCGTCTTTGGCACTAAGCTGTCTGGAGCAGAGGAGGTCAGTATCCAACTGGTCACATCAGCTCTTTTCTTCTGGCACCTAAAGCACTGCATAAGATGCAAGTTCAACATGGAATTTAAAGAATACATTTCTGTCTCTAATTTCTCTATTCACTACTCATCCTCCTTTATTTGGAGATAAACCTTAACTACAATTTTTTACTCTCTGCACAAACTCAGTCATACAGAATAGAAAACATCTCAAAAGCATCACTGCTGAGGATTTCTGCCAATGTGACTGATGTGACTTATATTGATTTTATCTGTGTGTGCTCAACTAAATAATATAAGATGTCAACTAAGACCAGCAAAGCTCCTAACACAAGAAAACTTGATACAGGTGTACTACAGGATGAACGTAATAATGTACAGATCCATGTAGCCACTGTGGCTTTTCCTTTTGCAGTACGTAAAAGTAGAAAGATGCCTGTTCTGGTACTGCCCAAACCCAAGCAGCAGTCACCAGAAAACCATGTCTAGTTGCTTTCTCTGAAGCTGTTTGTTAAAATGCTGGTTGGTATCAGAAGTGAAAACTTTCCCCTTCCTACGTTTTTGGGGAAACTGCCTTGAAATCTCCATCACAGAACAGGACTGCCTTCCCTTTGTGTACAGTACAGAGGGCTGGCATCAAAATAGAAGCCCAGCATGAGTTTATAACCTTAAAAGTGGTTATCACCAATCTGTAACTAATGATCTTCATGCCAGTCTTTTTGCCTCCAAGACTAGACTCACACTTTCCCACTGAAATTCAACTTCCAGTTCTCTATCTTGTTTAATAAACCCATCAAGGTGACGTAAACTCACATCCTCATACAATGTCATATCCAACCAAAGTGGTCTCCAACCATTTTACCTGCTTTCACATGCCTCTTACCAAGGAACAGAAAATTAAGCCAGCAATAAAACAAAAAGAAAAAGCTTCATCACCCCACTTCACTGAACTGCAGTGTAAAGACTTCTGCTATCCCAGGATAGCTAGCAGGCAAGGTCAGCAGTGAGGGAAACTGATTCTTTTCTTGGCTGTGAAGGCTTATGTCAATTCAAAGCCATCATGAATTCCCAGCCTTCCATCTTATGATCAAGGTCACTTCAAAAATCTCCTGAGCTTTCAATTTCCACTTAAGACTCTCATTGGGCTAGCCTACTCCCTCTCAACCTTCTAAAATTTTTGGCCTAAACTACATCTAACAATTTTTTTTTACTGCTGAAAGTGGAAAGTAAGAGCGAATCTGATAGATTTCACTTCTTTTTCATCAGTTCTAGGAACTGAATCTAATCTCCTCTTCCTGAAGTGATATCACATGCCTACATGTCTAAGACTGCTGAACAACCTTATCAACAATGGCTGAAAGATGCTTCTGAAAAAAGGAGAGACAGGTTTTCTTCTCACTTGCAAGTACACAGATTCAGTGATTAGGCATGAGAAGGAAATCACACAGTATGAAAATTTTGAGCTTGAATGTCTAACATCCAAGGTCATTCAAGATCAGTGTGTTCAACATTCGTGTTCAGCTTCAAAATAAGCCAGTAAAAAGAAATTAAAATATTATTATAACAAGATACTTAAAACCACTCAACCAGAAATGCTTCTCTATTGCAGAAAACATTGGTTCTTAAGAATCCATAACCCCACACTTTCTTTCAGCTTTTGAAAACTCCTTAAGCCTTACCAAGTTGAACACAATGGCTTATAAATTTGATTTAAATGAATGCCAAGTCATTCCTCAATAGAAAAAAAAGCAGATATGTCTGTAATTTTTATCACTTCACAAACTATAGAAAGAGTAGAAGGACCAAGTGCCATTAAAAATACTATTGAAATAAGAGTGATGAATTCACAAGATGGAATCAAAAAGAGAGAACTCAACTATTCAGTTTATGTTAAATATAAAACTTATATTTTAATGTAGATTTTTAAACACTCAGGAAAATAGTTTTTCATAAAATACATGCATGTTATTTATAGTGGAAGCTATACAAAATCCAGCCATTTTATGACAGTATGTAATGTTTCAGTTATTCTGCAAAAGCTGGAAACACAAACAAATGAAAAGTCCTAAAAGGCTGAATATTCTACCAGTTGCAGAGATGGGTTTTCTCATTTAGCAAATTTTAAAAGTACCTAATGGCCTGTGTCTGCAAGGGCTTGAAGGTCCCTCAGTACCTGTTGAGTTCAGTCAATATTTAGGGTGCTCACAGTGGACAAAAAGGCTAGTGGTTTTGACATGAAGTCCTGCTTTCCACTTACTAATTTTTTCTAACAAAGGCAATGCCTATACCTATCTCCTACCAATATGATAGCACTGAAGTAGAATCTCAGCTACCATTCAGCCATACATGGAATCCGAGTTCAAATTTCTTCGCACTTAAGTTACTACCTTAAAAGATGGTGTAGATATCTGGGAATACCAAGTCAGGATCTTCAGCCCTAATGAGACACTCACACACACTCCTCTTGGCAGTCAAATATGTCTTGCAGCACAAGTGGCTGAATGCCACGGACAGTGTTTCCCATTTTACTGAACAGACTCATAGAAAAACAGAATCCAGCCAGGCCTAGGGATCTTTCTGCCTCAGGCTGCTTCCAGACCTTCCATCCAAGAGAAAATTGTATTTGCACCTCTGGCAAATGGAAATCATACATTCACTTAGGCACAAGAGAGGAAATCTTTGCATGCTTGGCACTGGCTGCTCTCAGCATGTTTCTGAGTTGCAGAGGGGGAAGGGGCCAGCTCTGAGAAGGGAATCCTATTGCGGAGGCTAACAGGCTTGCATCCAAGAAGACTAAATTAGGTGCTCTGAATTACCTTTTTAATTTCATTGACTACATAAGTAAATATATGCCTTAATTGAAAGTGAGTTCCACCTCTCTTGCCCCGTTTCCTGTTCCATCTTCCCATCTACATTTAGAAAGAGGAAAGATTTCATTGCACAAAGGCTATTGCTTCTTTAAAAATCACAATAACAAAAATAATCTTTTGTCCAGTACATTTAATTAAGCATTTATAATGCTCAGATCATATAGCTACTTTTTAGGTAGAAAATATATATTGTAAAAACCTATTTTCTGTCATGTATATATTATTGCTAGCTAGACAACAACTCTATAATGCCACTGATATGTTTCTTATTTCTTAGTATTTATTGAAATGATCAAGCAGAGAATATATTTAAAAGAATCAATACAGAAAATCTGGTAAAGGTCACGGGCTATTTCGGGCAGAGGGATGGAGCTACCTCTCTTCCTAGAACAAAGATGACAATTTTTTTTTCCTTATTTCATCTCACTTTCTCAAGTTGTCTGTTTTTCTTTTTTATTTTGTACAGATGGCATTAATCATTCTATATGTAGGTTTGTACATCTACTACCATTGCTTTGTTTTCTTCTTCTGGTTCTCCTTTGTAAATTGTTTTAAAACATGGGTGATTTTTGTATAGATCAGGATGCTGGACCTCTACACAGAGAGTAAACAGTGGCATACCATTTATACTAAAATATCACTTATTTGCACATTTTCTCATAGTATGATACATCTCACTTCCAAAGTAGAGATGTGCAGTCAAACACATTTCTGTAGTGAGAATTTAATTTCAGCTACACTTAAGCCTTTATTTGGGAATGTGTCATTGGCATGGATTTGCACATTTAATTTTCTTATAAGATGTGCACGTTCTATCCTTTCATTTAATTACCTGCAAATTAGTAAACTTGGAAAACTCAAACACTGTAGAATAAGTACCAGTATCAGGTAGTAGGAGCTCTTGCATAAAGTTCAAATTGAACTGCTGTGTGACAATTTTATTTTTTATAAGTGCAGAGGACAAAATGTAACTACCATGTAACGTGAATCATCCAAACTCAGGAACAACTTTAGACATGATGGATGTGATTTTTAGAAAAGCATCTCTCTTGACACAGTACACACAAATCCTACTCTGATATTGCTGAGCTTCCATTGAGTTAGTAATGTGAAACATAATTCACAAGTTTTCCTTGCACATGTTAGGAAGAAATTTCTAACAAAATCTATTTTAATTGGTGAAAAATTTGGGTATAACTCGAGCACAGTCTTTCCAGGTCTCCTAACAGTAACTAAATATGAAATAAGAAAATCCCCCTGGCCTCACCCCTCTCCCCCCAAAAACCAAACAAACCCAAACAAACCCAACCCTTCTTTCAAAAAATACCAACCAAACAAAACAAAACAAATAAAAAACAAAAACATACAAACAAGCCTACGAACCACCCCCCCCCCCAAAAAAAAAAAAACAAACCCCAAGAAACCATCAAAAACCAAGAAGCTCAAATTTTGCTAGTTGTTACCACTTGCAAATACCATCTTTTGGTCTAAACCAGTGTTTTATTTTAATAAGACACAATTATGTCTAAATTTTATATAGAAAGCTGAATTGTTCATATTGTCTTCATAGAGAGTTCTTGGCAAAATCTCCACATTCGTTGTAGACAGTTCACAAAATTTAGCAAAATTGACTACACAGAAAGAAGACGGCACAAACTATTTGGCTTATCTAATTAATGCAGTTCTTAGGCACAACCCTCTACTGGATCTATGCCCTTTAATCTTATGCATAGTCAGTCAAATGTTTTCTGAATGAGATTCCAGAAGAGAAAGTACTCAGCTGATTTTTGATACCTTAATAAAAGTTGGCAGGATTTACCAAAGTTCTTCCTGCTTTTTCTTCCTCTACTGGATCTATGCCCTTTAATCTTATGCACAGTCAGTCAAATGTTTTCTGAATGAGATTCCAGAAGAGAAAGTACTCAGCTGTTTTTTGAGACCTTAATAAAAGTTGGCAGGATTTACCAAAGTTCTTCCTGCTTTTTCTTCCTCTTACTGCTGATGAAGCAAGGAATTTAAGATACCAATGTTGCAGATTATGTCCTTTGGTACTGCTCACTACTCAGTTGCATATATTGAATATTTTATCTTGACTTTTCACTGCTACTGATCTGCTTCTGCTCAGAGATAAATTTTCCCTTTACTGTCAGTCCTCAACACATCACAATTCAAAGTCCTTTTTCCCATCCTCCTTAATCTGCTCAGTTCTTTCCTGAGGCACTTGCACTGGTCTTTGCAAACAAGTGTTCTCTGCTTTCTCAAGGCTGCATGTTTCCAATACTTTGTGTCTTTTCCCATTAAACAGGCTTTCTGTTTGCCAGGTTGGAATTCTCTTCTGCAACTGACTCTGTGCAGAAATTTTAATAGTTTTTCTGAATTTCACTGCTTAATTTTAAATACTTATTTCAAACTGAGGGAATTTTTTGTAAAAAGATTACAGCAAGGGATTCTGTACCTAACAGAGCAACTCTTGATTTTAACAATAATCTGTGTTACACAGCCTGCATACTTCACAGAATTTATGGCAGTATCATAAAAATCCAACAAAACGGATTCCCCAGCACCACAGAGATACGGAATTACTGGTGAGAGTTAAGTGAAGGACACTCCAGTGAGGACATTCCAGCAAAGACTATTAGGGGTCTGTTTAGCCTACAGAACACAAGGCTTGGGGTGGATTTCATCAAGGTATGTAAATACCTGAAGGGTGGGTGTAAAAAAAAAAAAGGAGACAGGCTCTTCTCATTGGTGCCCAGTGACAGGACAAGAGGCAGTGGGCACTAACTGAAACACACAAGGTGGTCTTTCTGAATATCAGAAAGCAATATTTTGCTGTGAGGGTGACTCTGCAGTGGTTTCCCAGAGACTTTGTGGACTATTAATCTGTGGAGATATTCAAAGGCTCTGTGGCCACTGCTGTAGGCAACTGGCTGCACGTGGCCCTGCCTGGGAAAGGGGTTTGACTCCATGACCTCCAGAGGTCCCTTCCAACCTCAATGTCTCTGTATTCTGTGATACTTTTAGGTGTAAAAATAACCTTCTCTATGACTGACTGAAGGCAAATGCTTGCAAAATGCTTGGCTATTATATGTATATTTTGTGACATACCCATGAATTTCCAGACTAATAAGAAAAAAGGTTTTTCTGCCTCAAAAAGCTTAAATGAGCATTTCATGAGTTTCCTTTCCATCCTCAGCAGTGTAATGACACCAAATTGATATACTAGGAAACAGAATATTTAATGAGGATCAAAGTAATTAAAACACTAGCAGACCTGCTAAACTGGTCCAGTCATGGTCCTTTGTGTTTATTGCTTGGCTACTTAAGTTGTTATCACCTGCCCCACGGGGCAAAACAATTTAATTCTTAAATTGAACTGTTGGACAAACTATAGTTATAGAATAGGGCAGTGTTACAGGATGAAGTTAGAGTCATCCTTGAAAAACATTAAGCAACTGGCTGAATTAGACAAAATATCTGCAGTTTGCTGATAACTATACTGTTTTTGTACTGCTTCAAACTACCTGGAGGTGAGGCAGTGTTTAGATCACAGCACAACTCTTTTATTGATTTTCTGCTGTGTTACCATGGAAACTTTTCCCACAAAAAATGCACATTGCCTTACAAATTTATACAGACAGTGTTCAATTTGTTGATGGGTTAAAGGAGGAACCAAATCTAAATGCTCCTTCATTTTAATCATCTAGTTAACTGATATCAGCATACTGAGTCCTAGTCAGTAATTTTTCTTATGGCTATTTTATTTTCTCAGCCTTCTTGCAAGGTTGAGAAGTTTTCTGTGGATATCAATCAACTCCTATAAATGAGATTCTTCTACTCAATGTCTCCTTAAAGTTTCTTCCACTCACTCATTACAGAGGCAGCCTTTTATTTGTTTTTTCTTCAGATTTATTGCTGTGAAACCACTGGGCTATAACCTGCTTAAAGGTTGTGATACAAAATGGTTTTATAGGCTGGTGCTTTTAAAGAATTCATTTTCTTGATGAGGTGAAAGGAAAAATGCTTCGTGCATGTTTGCTTTCATGAAGTCAGTCAGGGAAGCAGTCAGGCTTTAGATCTTTATATGGTAAGGACCAGTCAACATATGCTTAGAATAACTGTAACAAATGACAGAAAATTGGTTTCTTTTTAGATAAGTCAAAATAAATCACTTGAAAACTCCTGTGTTTATGAAAACAGTTTCACTCAGCTGTCCCCAGCTCTGATATTTTATCCAAGGATCACATAACATCTGATTGAGATGAAAATAAAGGATTAGGCCAATAACATGAAGATGACTTAAACGGTTAAAGAATTCCTGCCTATAGAAATTAGGTGGAATAAAGGGCAACAGGAATGTAATAGGTCCTTGTCTCCTGTGACCATGATCTAACTTGCTTCACTGAATCTACAAGGGCTTCTACCCTGTGACTACCGCTGAACTGGAAGGTTAGATGAATATTTATGAAGCAGGGATGCCTACAGGCAGCCCACGGTTTGCAGAATTCACAGTGCAAAATTCTTTATCACATACCATTGAAACTCACATACTAGTGAGTTTTCCTTGGTCCCTATTTTAAGTAAATTCTGTGTACTACCTCCCTAATATTACTGGAAATGCTGAAAGCTCAAGTACCTAATGGCAAATTTTATTGCAACTCATATTGGTCTCAATAGCTGCCCACCTAGATATACTTTAAATACACCAAAGGAATAATTATTTTAGGCAAGACTAACTTATTAGTTCCCTGCTTGGAGCATATGGTTCGGTGTAGTGATCTCTGAAGGTCCTTCTCCATCTGATAAGCTCAAAATTTCTATGCTTATTTATATGGTTGTCCTATGCAGAGTTCACAATCAGCAGTCCAGCTCTTTTTTTTTTCCTGAAGCATGCCATAAACAGAATTGCTGCACCATCCAGCAGCTTTCAGTGTCAGTTAATGATGAGACACAATAAGAGGATGAGGCTAAACTGCACCACACATTGATTCCCCCTCTTGCCAAAGTCAATAGTGACTCTCCTAAAGATTTTGAGGGCACGATGTTGAGTTTCAGCTAAAAGGTTGTTTCAACCTCTGTTTTAAAGTATGAGAATATGCTGAAATATAGGCAGAAAGTGGCTCCTGAGTGGGAGCATTCTTACATAGAAGCAACACACAGAAGAAGCCAAAGTAACAGCAAGAAGACAACAAAGTGAATAGAGAGAGGAAGAGACAAATCAGGTTGAAGCTCTGAGACTATGCCTGATTAATTTTCTAATATTTGATAAGTTTAAAGTGCTTTTGTGAGTGGAACTGACCTTTAATATCTGTAATAGTGACTGCCAAAATGACTACATTTAAAAGAAAACAAAATGTCAACAGTGCTATACTTCAAAACAATTATATTTCAACCTCAGAAATATTTAAGAATATTCTTGACTGCCTAGCCAGTAATTAATTTTTGTTTGGATGATATGTATTTTCACTACCTGTGAAAAGAAAATGTCATATGAGATTCTTGATAATTCATATTCTTCCACTCTCCCTAGTCTTAACAAGCATATGCAATAGAAATAGTTTAAGTTTCTGAACGTATACAGGAAAGTCTCCCAACCATAGACTTCCCCTACATGGATTTTAAAATATATATTTTCTTTTATGGATCAAGGGCACTAAACTAGTATTTGTCTACTTTAAAAAATTACTATTATTTAACAGTAAACCAAATACATAACATTTACCACAGAAAATGTACATTTTACCATTCCTTTCTGGTCTGCATAAAACATAATTAAACCTAGTGGAATAATTGAAAATTGCACTGTCAGTCTCACTCTTTTAAGATGTGTATTATGGATCAATATTATTTATGCTCCATTTGTGTTTTAAGCAAAATTGTGTTTTCTCAATAATGTGATGATAGAATTAACCAAACACATCCAGCACTGAAAACAGCATTTAAATGACCCCAACAATGCCTTCCAAATGCCCAGAGCATATTTGCTTAGAATTGCTTGAGTTCCTCTTCATGTAGGGTAAAACCAGCTGAATGCCTCATAAAAATCTGTTCTGTTCCCTCCCCCCACAATGGAAATAGATGAAAAATTGTATTTATAAAAATTTGAAAAAATGTATTTTGCAATTGGCAATCTAGGGCTAGATTTTAAAGCGCCATGAATTCTGAGAAGTACCAGAGGTTGCAAGCTGCTCCACCAAAGTTTTTCACTATTTTTTGAGTGAATACATATGAAGTAATGTCAAATATTATTCCTTGGACTTTTTCACAGCTGAATGCACAACTTTCTCGTCTCTGTGTTATCAGAAGTCCATGTTCATACTAGGAGTTGGAATTAACGAATAAAATCGTTATAAATGCTACAGCTGAAAAAGCACAGAAAAAAAAAAGAAAAAGAAAGCATTTGTAAAAATTCAGAAACTCTTCTTAAAGAGAAATGTTCATGTACCTAATCAATCTGGTGGCTGGATGTTTATGGGCAGTGCATGTTTCCTCCAGAGTAAAAAAATGGTTTATTTTTCACATCATTATTTAAAAGAAACCAATAAATTAGCATGATGACTAAGAAAAAAACTTGCTTCAAAAAAGGCCTGAAGATCTTTTTTTCTTAAAATGTGGACATAGTTTTATAATCAAGGTAAGCAATGCCACTGCTGTCCTAACCTTGCTCTGACGCTTGAAAACAGGTACAGCTCAGAGCTGTTAAGGTGGCAAAAGGCAGCAGTAGGCACAGGCAGGTGTGTATTCAGATGGGAAAGGAAGTACAAAATTCACACAGCAGTTGGTCTGATCATGAAGGAGGCTCAAAAGGCTCTGGGTCTAACAGCTTACAGTGTCCTTCTTAGGGGATAAATTCAGGTTGTCAACAAAGAAACAGAATTTTTTCCTTAAAATATTTGTTCTGATGCAATTGCAACAGAGGTAGAAATCAGGGGGTAGGAATCCTAAAGTAAAATTCACTCATATGTATGACCACCCAATAACACTACACAGAAATCTACGTGAAAGAAGGAAAACATTTATTTTAATATATAGGATCGAGAGAGATGGAGCTTAAAACTCTTAGTCAATGCCCCATAGATATTTTTATTCCATTATATTTCATGTAATGAAACATTCCATGTGTTTCCACATTAGGCAGACAGTTAAAGCAGAACATAAACTGCAGTAAAAAAAAAAGAATGGGCTGATGACTTTTATTGCCCTATTAAGTCATTGCCAAATAACACCTTGTTTTATTTGGTGTCACTTGCATCTAACAAGTGAGATATATGAAATCACACATTTACTGTCATTCACATCAATAAGCTGCTTTTCCAGGCAGATGTAGCATCACTGACAAAATGACACACACAACATGTGAAATTGTTACAATATTACGGCCTAGTGGTAGTTGTTCTAAAATAAAAGTCCAGTCTACAATAGTCACTGCAAGTGATTAGTGCATGAAGAAGCTCCTAAAAGTAAATGGAACAAAACCACGTGAAAACAAATGTAGTTTTGAGGTAAGCTTTCCATAAAAACAACAAATACCTCTTTTTTATTTTTACAGTTTTTCCTGACATGTCATTAAATTTATGCTTTGTGCTTTATCATTCTAAACTATGGCAAGGAAAACCACCATAAACCTCTAGTGAACTCTTTCCTATGACTTTTGAAGAAATTTAGCCCTAAGTGCTTCTTTCCGCTGCTCACACCTGGAACCATCTCCTCAGCAACAGGCATATGCATGAAAAAGCTTGAAGACTGGGATTGTCACAGCCCAGTGACAACATTGAGAGAAGGAAGGGGAATGGGTGTGAATGCAGCCAAGGCCAAGACTGTAAGGGGAGTGAGAAGCAAGTGAAAAAATTAAAGTCTCAATTGAAAACTGACAAAGATCCATGAGAATCTATTTATTTCAATGGCCTTGGTTTCAGAAAACAGACAGATATGAATCTGAACAATTTGCAAGGGTAATGAATGGCTTGAGACAGGGTGGTTGCCAAGGAAGGAATGATGACATAATGAAGAGGCTGGCAACAGGCAACTGATTTTTCATAATGTGGCTCAGACAACACTTGCATGCATTCTATTTTCTAACTGTTGATCATGCAAAACACGTAGCAGCATTTGCTTTTCTAAAGACTCTCCAGGAGTCAGGGATGGATAGACATGGATAGTCATCATATGAACATTGGAGTACAGTAAAGATATTAAGAAAATCTGTACTCCCTGTACTGTCAGAGATGCAGAAGTAATTCCATGTGCAGAATTTTACATGACAGATCCAAGTAGTGAAATTAGAATACTTTATCTGAAGCAATGAATATAAAAAGCCTTGCATAGATTTATTAATGTGCTTTTCACACTATTCAACAGTTAGAGATACAGACAGGAAATGGAAATTATGGGTGGTTTGTGGCTTTGGATACAACAATGCAGAAACTCAATAGCAAGAATATATTTATTTTTAAATATTTACTTTTAAAATATTTATTTTTAAATAATGCTGCTGGTGACATGTAAAACTAAGTAACTAAATAGCCTCTTAATGTGAGCCTGTGTCATCAGTAGGATGGTTTCAGGATGATGGTTTTCTGCTGCTGCCTTCTTTTAGCTCCCACAAAATACTTCTGCCTTCCTCATCAGTGAGGGCCCGCACTGGGTCTCTGTGGGATGATCTGGGGCCATTTTAGGATCCAATTTACTTTGTGAATTATATTTCTCCAGCAATAATTTCAGTGTTCACTTTTAAATCCTGCATTGATTTTAATTAATCCTGTGTAAGCTTCCAAACTTTTCTTTTAGATAACAACAAGCTGCTTATAGCACAACAACCAGAAATTCCACACTTGCTAATGCAGCTGGAAATCAAATTTACTGTCACTTGCTATAATTACTTTGGACATACTGCCAATAGCCCAAAAAATGGGTAAATCTGAAGCAAAATAGAGGGGCAAGAAATCTTGTTTTCCAAAATATGACAAGTTGCAAATTAGAACATTGTTTTGAGACTTTAGATTTCTACTTTTCTTGCAACTTGTTTTTGTTATTAATTAATTTTTTGGATGATGGCACTATACCACATATTGATACATCATGTTAAAGATACTAGAGCTAATGCAATGCAGATTAAATAACAAAGGTAATATAGAATAAATGCCTAGCTGTTGTATTAACATTGCACTAGCTTAAACACCTTGATATACATCATCCTGTGAGCTGCTGGAATAGTGTTTAAGGTAATAAAATGCACAGCATAAAAATGGAGTAAGACCCCTTCACTGATAGAACAAAAAATTATTAACTGGATAGGACTCTTACCTATAGCTTTAAAAACATCACTTAGGTGAACTGCTATTGTAGCTGATGAGTACTTCCAAATATAATATTTCTAATATCTTTTCCTGACAGAATTAAAGGTACTTTATCTACACAGGCAAAAACCTTGCCTGTATTACTCTCTTCTTGCACCTAATGCTACCTATGCAGAGGGGAAAAACCCCAACTAAACAGACTTTGACACTTTTCCCTTTGAGTGCTGCTCTGCTACAACTCGTAAACACTCTTCAGAGAGGAGCAGTGGTGAGTGTTGCTGATTCCTGCTGTTGCAGAGCATGTTTTAACAGAGCACAGAATGACTAGGTTGGAAGAGACCTTCAAAATCATTGAGTCCAACCCATGCTCTAACACCTCAACTAAACCATGGCACTGAGTGCTACATCTAGTCTTTTTTTAATCATATCCAGGTATGATGACTCCACCACCTCCCAAGGCAGGCCATTCCAGTACTTGATCATTCCTTCCATAAAAAACTTTTTCTTAATATCCAACCTATATTTCCCTTGGCACAGCTTAAGACTGTGTCCTTTGGTTCTGTCAGCTGCTGCCTGGAGAAAGAGACCAACCCCCACCTGACTACAACCACCTTTCAGGAAGGTGTACAGAGTGATAAGGTCACCTCTGAGTCTCCTTTTCTCCAGGCTAAACAGCCCCAGCTCCCTCAGCCATTCCTCATAGGGCTCGTGTTCCAAGCCCCTCTGCAGCCTCGTTGCCCTTCTCTGGGTGCGCTCAAGCTCTCAACGTTTTTCCCAAACTGAGGGCCCAGAACTGGACACAGCACTCAAGGTGTGGCCTCACCAGTGCCGAGTACAGGGGAAGGATGACCTCCCTGGTCCTGCTGGCCACACTATTCCTGATACAGGCCAGGATGCTGTTGGCCTTCTCAGCCACCAGGGCACACTGCTGGCTCCTGTTCAGCCAGCTGTGGACCAGTACCCCCAGGTCCTTTTCTGCCTGGGCACTGTCCAGCCACTCCGTCCCCAGCCATAGCGCTGCAGGGGGTTATTGTGGCCCAAATGTAGGACTCGGCACTTGGACTTATTAAACTTCATCTTACTGGACTCTGCCCGTTCATCCAACTGTTCCAGGTCTCTCTGCAGAGCCCTTCTCCCTTCCAACAGATCAGCACATGCTCCCAGCTTAGTGTAGTCTGCAAACTTACTAATGAACGACTCAATCCCCTCATCCATGTCATCAGTAAAAACATTGAACAGAGCTGGCCCCAGCACAGAGCCCTGAGGGACACCACTGGTGACTGGCCCCAGCTGGATGCAGCACCGTTCACCACCACTCTCTGGGCCCGGCCATCCAGCCAGTTCCTAACCCAGCAAAGAGTGCTCCTGTCCAAGCCATGGGCTGCCAGCTTTTCCAGGAGTATTCTGTGGGAGACAGTGACAAAGGCCTTGCTGAAGTCCAAACAGACAACATCAACAGCCTTTCCTGCATCCACCAGGCGGGTCATAAAAGGAGATCAGGTTGGTCAAACACGACCTAACCCTCCTAAACCCATGCTGGCTGGGTCTGATACCCTGGCCATCCTGTAAGTGCTGCGTGATGACAATATAAACTGCTCCATTACCTTACTGGGCACTGAGGTCAGGCTAACTGGCCTATAATTACCAGGATCCTCCTTCCCACCCTTTTTGTGAATGGATGTCACATTGGCCAGCTTTCAGTCATCTGGAATCTTACCAGTGAGCCACTAAAAACGGAGGCAAAGAAGGCGTTAAGCACCTCTGCCTTCTCTTCATCTGCAGTTACTAAGTTCCCTCCTGCATCCAATAGAGAACAAAGGCTGGTCCTACCCTTCCTTTTGCCATTAATATATTTGTAAAAACATTTTTTATTATCCTTTACAAAAGTTGCCAAATAAAGTTTGAACTGAGCTTTGGCCTCCCTATTTTTTTTCCTACGTGCCCTAGCAACCCCCTTAAATACTTCCTGAGAGACCTGACGCTCCTTCCAAAGACGATACATCCTCTTTTTATTCCTAAGTTCCTTCAAAATCTCGTTGTCCTTCCAGGCTGGATGTTTGCCTTGTCGACTCATCTTTCAGCACACAAGGACAGTCTGTTCCTGTGTCCTCAAGATCTCTGTTTTGAAGCATGCCCACCTTTCCTGAACTCCATTGTTTATAAAGGCTGCTTTCCAAGGAACTCTCTGAATAAGTCTCCTAAACAGACCAAAGTCTGCCCTTCAGAAGTCCAATGTAAAAGTCTTACTGATGTTCCTCCTGATTTCACCAAATATCAAGAACTCTATAACTTCATGATCACTATGCCCCAAGTGGCCTCCAACCATCACATCTCCCACCAGCCCATCTCTGTTTGCAAACAACAGGTCTAACACAGTCCCTCCCCTAGTGGGCTCACTCACCAGCTGTGACAAAAAGTTGTCCTCCACACACTCTGAGAACTTCCTGGACTGCCTCTTTTCTGCTGTGTTAAGTTCCCAGCAGATGTCTGGTAGGTTAGAATCACCTACAAGAACAAGGGCTGCTGATCCTGAAATATTATCCAGCTCCTTATAGAATGAGTTGTCCTCCTCTTCTTCCTGTTTGGGTGGATGATAACAGACTCCCAGTAGGATGCCAGCCTTTTTGTCCTTCCCCCTAATTCTTATCCATAGGCATTCAACTTCATCGTCACTAGTTTCAATACTCATGGCATCAAAAACCTCCCTAATATAAAGGGCCACCCCTCCACCTCTTTCCCATTTCCTGTCTCTTCTGAAGAGCTTGTAGGCATCTAGTGCAGTGCTCCAGCTATGTGAGTCATCCCACGACATTTCCATGATGGTGACCACATCACAGCTCTGCTGTTGTACTATGGATTCCAGTTCTTGTTTGTTGCCCATGCTGCGTGCATTGGTATACATGCACCTCAGCTGGGCTACTGATTTCACCCCTAACTCAGGCTTACCACCCTTGGGCCTGCTTCCAGACAGCCCAGCAGCATCTCCTTCCCCCTTCAAACCTAGTTTAAAGCCCTGTCACAATGAGTACTGCCAGCTCAAGAGCTAAAATCCTTCTGTCCTTAGCAGAGAGATGGAGCCCATCCAGTTCCAGCAGGCCAGGTGCTGAAAAAGTTGCCCCATGGATCAAAGAACCCAAAATTCTGCTGATGATACCAACCCTTGAGCCACTTGTTGATGATGTGGGCTCTCCTATTCCTTTCATCATTTTTCTCTGCTACCAAAGAGACTGAGCAGAACACTACCTGTGCTCCTGCCATATCAACCACTTGATCCAGTGCCCTAAAGTCCCTTTTCATTGCCCTGATGCTTCTCTTTTTAATCTTATCACTGCCAACCTGGAGTATCAGCAGTGGGTAATAATCAGAGGGATGAATCAGCCCAGGGAGTCTCTCAGTGACATCCCATACCCGGGCCCCAGGGGGGCAGCAGACTGTGGGGTGGGTCCAGTCGACATATGGGGCCCTCTGTTCCCTCAGAAGGGAGTCACCCACTACGACTACCCTTTTCTTTTTAATGTCAGAGGCAGTGATCGCTCTGACAGATGAAGCGTAATTGGGAGGCTCACCAGGCAGATTATTTTCTTCTATGTCCTCTGGCTGACCTTCTAGATTCAGGGCCTCACACCTATTCTGAAGTGGCACCTCGGTAGGTGATGGAGGTTGGGAGGAATTTTTATTACCTCCCTGAGTAGGGACCCATTTTCACTCCCCTTCATCCACCAGGTGCCCTCCTATTGCCTGACAGTGAGAGGCATGGAGTCCTCTGACTCTTGGTGGGCCTCCCTCAAGGATGGAAGGGCTGAACTCCACCAATCTATTTCCCTTTCACTTTCCCTAATACTCCTTTAGTCTTTCAACTTCCTCCCTAAGCTTGGCCACCAGCGAAAGGAGATCATTCACCTGCTCACACCGCAGCCAGTCTTTTTCTGCAATGCCCCCTAGAACCACTCATAAGCTCAAACACTCTGCACAGGAAGCGGTCTGGACAGTCACATCCTTTTTTGGAGGCTTCCATTTGGCTACATAGACTTTTACTAACAGCAGTTTTTGATAGTTTAAAAACCATTACTAACAAAAATCCCCAAAACAAAACAACCAATAGAAACACAACAAACTAAAAACCCCTCTAGCAGGAGGAAACCTGCAACCCTGCTCTCTTAATTACCCACCGCTTGCGGAAATGGAGAGTTGCCCTGATCTGAGGTACAGTCAATCAGGGAAGCATCCTGTGGCAATCTAAGGAACTTTACATCTCATTTTGATAGCAAGAGGATCATGATATCATTTCTGTGAACACTTGTCTTAACAGTCATTTCTTAAAGAAGCCAAATGATCAGTCAGTGCAGGTGCCCAGATTTCAGCAGAAATATGAGGAACCATATGAATTTCATAAGTACTCTAGGAACATGACATTTACAGATATGGAGGATAACATGCTAAGGAGAATGAAGCCCTCAGTTTCCCTGGCTATTACAAGTAATCATCAATGCTACCTGGTGCTGTGGGGCACTAGGTAGCAATAGCATCACACAATACACAGGATTTCAATTTTTATAATCCAAAATTATAAAACTGCATTTACAGCTGCCTGATTTGATGTAAAATAGGTTTCCCTTAAAAGTTCGAAGAAAAGAGCATTCCTTAAGATGCACATGGGACCAAGTAACTGAAAAGATTTTACTACCCCTGGGCAATAATATTGATATTAGTAGGAATTCAACACAAAAAACCTAAACCCAAACACTATAAAAACCAGGAAAAATAACTTTTGCCAAAGTCAGAAGTAAACTTTTTCAGAAAGGACAACTTTTAATAATATTTGGACGGAATTAAAACTATGACCCACCTCTCATTAGAAATATTGTAACCTATAGCAGTCCTTATGTTTAATAATTAATATTATCTCTGAGCTGATTTTTTAACACAATTCCAAGCCTAAATAGTCTCCCAATACTCTATGCTTGGAAAGACTTAATTTTTTGAAAAATGTTGTAACCAAATATCATAATGATCTTAATTTTGGCTTTAAAAAACAGATATAGCCAAGTAGTATTTTACAAATCTTAGAAGATTTATAAACTGGCCATGTTTTATTTGGTGTAGGAATTCTGCACTTATACATAATTTTTATGCACTGTTGTCTTACAGCATCAAAAGGTGTGCTTCCCACTCTTCACCAGGAATTTCTTCTTTTAATTAGAAGCTATAGGCAGAAATGCATTTAAGCTTTTTTTTTAACTTATAAGCATGCACAAAACCAAAGAAACGTTATATTTTGTAGTAGCTGGAGAAAATAAAGATTTGTCAAGAATTAGAAATCTTTACTATGATGTAATAGCATAATATTATTGAGACTTTGAATGCTACTGTAAAGGCTAAGCAAAAGATAAATGCTTAATAAAAAATTATACTATAAAAAGTTATGGCTCCATTTTAGACATAGTCTATACCTAGCAACTTCCCAGTGTTCAGTGGAGTGTTTTTGGCTACCCTGAAGGCTCTTTGCCTTAACATTAAGTAATTTTATTTATTATATTTTGCAAAATTATTTTATTTTATTTAATGCTTATTTGGCATTACATGTGGACAAATGCTTTGGCTAGTTATCTGTTATTTCTGTAACAGAATCTTACAAAAATACAAATACGGTCATTTTAAGCTGTTACCACTTCAGTTACCGCTACTGCCCATAATCATCACAAAGTTGGCAAATGCCTTAATATATGATGATCAGAGTAATGTCAAGGCATATGGAATGCTTTTTTCCCCTAAAGCTTATCATTCTCTTTGCCCTAAGTGCTTCTATCCAATTTGTAAAGATAAAGTGTAAGTGTGGGAATGGAAAGGGTTGTAAGGGTTCACCAAGAAAAGGTAGGCAAAGCAGAGTTTCCAGGGAGGGGTTAGTCCCTTACAAAGACAGAAGGGGTATTCCTAGGACACTTGACACGGGAATGACAGACAAAGGAAGCTTTACAGGAAGAAATTTTTTTGTTACAACTGCATGGCAATATAAGACATCAGAAAAAAATGAGATAAATGAAGGCAATTTTATGAGCTACTCAACAGCCAGACCTCCACAGTCCCCTCAGAGTGACCTGCCCACTGGTGATGACAAGTGTAATCCCCTGTAACAGACATAAACTAATCTGAGGCACTGTTTTTGGCTAGAAAGTTTCACAGTGTTTCACTCTGCTTTGTATCACCTTTGCCATTCAACAGATGTTGCCCATAGGGCAATTTGTATTGTCAAAGAGCTCTTCAATAAGTGATGAACACATCTCTTGAAGGTTCAGAGCAGCAGGAACAGCCAGAAAAACCTTGCTGAAATTTCTGACAGACTCCAACAAAACACTCCACTCAGGACACTGATAATTCAAAAAGCCAGGTAAATTTCCCTCTACCTATCCACTGGTTTGGAAGTTTAAGAAAATAAATACATGAGATGCAGGGAAAATAATTTATTAGCATAGACTTTCTGCAGGCTGCAAATACACAAACATCCTCACCCTTAACAAGCTCAGGTCCTCACCCCATGGTCCCTTCTCTTTCCATAGCACCACCAGCTAGGTGGACAAATTTCCCTCCGGCTTAGAGGTATTGCTCTGTGTTCCAACACAGAAAGAAAGGCCTGAGATAGTGCAACATCAGGCTTTATTCCTTCCCCACAGCATACTCTCTCTCTATCATTGATCCCTTTTGCTTGAAAGTACTGCAAAATATGATGAAAATTGTATTAGAATTCTCCACACTTCAGTGCTTCTTTTTCATATCCCTCCTGCTACATTGAAAACAGTAAAACTGAACAGAATTCCATAATGATATATACATGTTCAACGTCCAAAAGGAAATTTTAAGTGTTATAGAACTTCAGCTTTTAAGCAGCTAACCAACTAGCTTGCTAACCAGAGATATTTTACCTTTGCTACTTTTCCACAAGCCATATGTACACTTAAAAAGAATTTGATACTGAAATAAGGGTGATTCCTCATGAGAATGAAAGACTACTTTGAATCAGTTGTCCCGACTAGTCAGGGTTTACGAGCCATGCTCAGGTACCACACAGCTGCTCCTCAATGCAAGATCCAATAACATCAGGTTTCAGCAGAAGAATTAGTTCAGTATTTTCAATGCTTGTGTTCCTATTTTGTGTCAATAGACCGTAGGACAGTTGTAGTTTTGATGAAAAGCTGCATGAATCTTGGATGTACAAAGATCTCCTTCTTCCATAAATACAAGTATTTTAAGCATGAGATTTGCCCTTAGGAAGTAATAATCATACAAAGAGTTCTTGATTTCTGATTTAGAAAATTATCAACTGTAATTTGATTACACTGGGATTTACTGCAAGGATGGCTTTTTATTTCTTTGCTTGGTACTCCTTTGATTGACACTGGTAGAAATGCTCAGGCAGCATTCTCAGAATTATTTCAGACCTTATTCATCCATCTGGAATATTCCTGTATTTCACTACAGTCATCTGGAATATTCCTGTAGTGAAAGATGATTCACTAAATATTATCTAACCAGAATATAATACAATATTTAAAAATTCAGCTGCTTGCTTCAACTTCAGCAATTTGCTATTACACAGGGTAGGTGGACATTTCTGGAGCCTTCTTCATTCTAGCTGGCAAAATGTCTCTATATTCAGCATTATAAATCTAAAAATGTAACCACCTAGTCACTTCAATTTCTACTGTTATTGTTATGTTTCCTTAATGCTGGGCAGTGCTTGCACAGCAAGGTCTTTCCTGCTTCCTGCAATACCACAGAGAAATTTAATGTCAACGAAAAATGTCATAAAAGAAAAAAAAAAACCCACCTAAATAACTTACAGTATCTGATATAAAATAGCACTAAAAATTAGAGACTGATAAACAAAACAAACAAAAAAGATCCCACAGAGAATAAACAAGAGGAGCTTACTACAATGAACATGGAAAACTAATACAGCCAGCAATTAAATTTACAGCATGTTGAGTAGGATGTAGGACACAGAGCTTCAAGGACACCCTTGAGAAGGGTTATGGTACTGCATAGAGAGATGTATCAGAAGAGAGGGTTTTCCCAGCTCCACTGAGCTCTGTGAGGAGTATCAGTGACTGGCAACAAGCAGACTGCGCATACTCAGCTCCTGGCATGCACAACATGACTCACTATCTCACAAGTTGTTTGGGTTTTTTTTGTTTGTTTGTTTTTTTTTACAAAATTACCACATTTTTTGGCCTGTAGGCTACAAACTTTAGAAAGCTTCACAAAAACCAAAATTCAGCTTCTTGTTTGAGAACTATCTCTAGGAATGTGGGGGCAGAGACATGTCTGCAAAGAACCAATTACTAAGTGTGTTAATAATTATTTATATTCTAATATATAATTTCTATAATAATATATAGCCTTTTCAAATACAAACTAAGACAACAGTGAACAAAAAACCCTCAAACTATCTTCACTCCCCATTCTTCCTTGTCTTACTTAAACACAATCAGCTCATCAAAACTATTCAGAAAAAGAAATAAATATTAGCTAAAGATGAAAACAATGTTGAGTTTTAAACCACAGTGATTCCAAAATCATCCTAAGCAATTTGGGAACCCTACTATGGCACAGTGCACAGTCCATGAAGAATGGCAGAAACCATTGGGGTTGATGTTTTTATTGTGAGAGGGATTTAATGTGCCATTGTCCTTTTAAGAAGGCTATTTAATTTATGATTTGGATGTAAAAAACAGTTTGTAGTGTTGTCATTAGTATAATTAGTAATATCCCGCTCTCCAGGAAGAGGACATCTGTCATGTGGGAGTTCTGAACGCATTAACTTTGTCATTCTTTTGATGTCAGAATAACCTCTGGAGGTATTCCAGGTCTATAATAATAGTAATGCCATTGTAAATCTTGGTTACTAAGAAATAGCAGGCCATAGAGTATATGAAGCACATGGAACCTCTATTCATCTTCTGTCATCATAAATCATTGGTGGTGAAGTGTGATGTTTAGCCTAGCAACAAAATTTGCAAATATATCTGAATTAAAACACTTTTAGAGAGTTAGTACAGAAGTAAATCTTTTTTTTCCAGCTAGATGAGTTTAGGAGCCCTATAGTTGTAGTAAAGGTTGCATCCTGGACTGACAGAATGACTTATAGTTACTGGGCTTTATCAAGATAACATTTCAAAATCTCTTATTAACTAGATCTTTTTTATGCTTTATTTTGAGATGAAAAAATCAATGAAATGTCAATGAAAGACAGAAATATCTCTGTGATAATGTCAATGGTGTACATTAAAAGGACTGATTTTTAAGTTGCATTTAGCTCGACAATAATCCATAGATCTATTTACAGCAATAATATTTTATTTTGTCCAAATGGAGCAAAAAGAAAAGCATAATTATCAGCCAGTGTTCCATTAATAGCAAGAGAAAAGAATCTCACAGAGCCACAGTCATTTTTATATTCTGACTTTTTTAAAAAAAGAAAACAAAAAACAAAACCACTTAAATTCCCCAGTTACTCTGTATCAAAAGGAAAATAACATGTACCTCACAAATTGCTACTACACAGTTCATGAGATTAACTTTCCTTCCAAGTCTTTTGGGTCTGATGGAGAAACTGGTCAGAGCAGTATATTACTGAAGGTGGTAAAAGTAGTAAAAATTAAGGACTTCCATTAGATGGGAAGGCTCAGCAGAATGACCAGACAAAAAAAATTTACTTGAAGAGACTGAACTTTGTGAAATTTTAAGGAACCAAGCACAGCAGTAAGAATAAAGGCACATTTAGAGGATGAACCCTGTCCCCACCACTGCTGTTTTAACTTTGCAGGATCTATCCCATCCTTTTGTGCTACACAAATCATGTGCTTGATTTTGGCAGCCTGTCAAAAGCAACTCCTCTAATAAAGAATACAGAACTAGGCATTGATGATCAAACACCAAAATGAAACTAACAGCAAAACAGAATGGAAATCAGAAAAATCTCAAAATCAGTGGTTCTTGGCTCATCTTATCCAAATCAGCATCAAAATATTATTGCTGATCAAGAAGAGAAAACTGATACTGAAGTCACTTCATAATTCTGCATCCTTTTTTATCATTCCACTGCAAATCACTTTAATATCAGCCTTTATTCACCTTTGTCCATCACTTGTATTCTGCTTTGTTGGCTCCTCCTGATGAGGAGCATGACAGGAACCTTTGTTAGAGTTCCCACTCTTGTTGAGACACTGGCTGCAATTTTACCCTAATCTTTTAGTCATAACCTCCCCATTTAGGACTCCAGTGAGACATGGATATCCCTGATCATGTCCATCTGGACCATGTAGCAAGAGAAGGAGAAACTTTGATCAGGGACAGGGTAGAATTGTTCCTGATGATGGTGGCTCCTATTTCTGCCTGCACGTCCTGCGACATCTCTAGGCTGAGCACCACCAGCCAAGGTCCATGAACTTGCTGAACGTGTTGAAGGACCAGAGGATCCTCTGGGTGTGCTCTCCATGATGCTGCCTTTTGCCTCCCTGATTTCATTTTTTTACTATTACTCCTTCTCCTTCTTTTTCTCATTTGTTGTCTTCCATGTCATCTACTTTTCCTCGTCTCATTAAAATCAAATTGTCTTTCAAGGAGTTGGAGTGGGAAGGGAACAGAAGGGGTTGATGGCTGTTCCCAGCACAGGAGATTGGTGCAAGCAGCAGCCATCAGCTGTGGGAGGGAGAACCCCAACCACGAGCCATCAGTGGTGCCCAGAGCTGCCAGACTGGGAGCACAAGCTGGCCCTACCTTCCTTCTTACCCCACTCCTCTCATGGAAAGAGGAGAGGAAGGCCATGACACATTTTCAGAGGCCATACCACACCATGACAATTCACTGCAATTCACTGCCTTACAGGTGACACATGCCATACTTCTAGCAGCACTTCTCATCTTTGGGCAGGAAATCCTCTCCCCTTGTGCAGGCAAACCCTGTCTCCCTCCTGGTTCTGGCTCCAGCACTCTCACCTCCAGTGCAACTGCTAAACACACACACATCTGAGTTCTGGGGGAAATACCTAAACAGAAAAGGATGAATGCTATAAAGTCTTACAATGAGATGGGTTTATAACAGTTCAACTAACGTTTTTCATCATATTGATATTTTGTGATTTTCTTTTTGTGGACAGGAAAATTTCCTAAATAAAAGCTGTAGTTTATCTCTTGACATATACAAGCAGGCGGAAAAAAGTATTTTAAATAGCTGCATGAAACTCTTCTCATCTTACTCAAAGTAAATGGCTAGAAAGGCACTTACCTCCAGTTGCCACAGTAATTTCACGTAGAAAATGTCCATAAAATGGAAAATCAAAAGACAGATTCACTCTCTGAAAGGAATAACAGCAGAAAATAAAATCAATATTGAGCAGAACATCAAAAGAAAAAAAGACAAACAGTCATCTACTTCAAATATCTCTTTCATTGCCTTTTATTTTTCACTGGAGCCTTCTTATTCTTAATTTGGGATTGCCAGTAGCTAACTGGAAAGAATTTTGAGGAGCACTTAAACACTTAAAGCGGCGGATCTTTATAACAGACAGGTTCAGAAAAGAAAAGACATGAACAGACATTGCAACTCAATCACAAGAATAAAATTAATAAACTATTTGTAGAGTTTGTCCTTAAAAAACTGTTGCTTTAACCTCTTTCATAGAAGGACCCATCAGTATCAAAAGCCTTAGCAATACCCATGTTTTACAGGACACCTGCTATTTTGGTTGCTTGCTTTCTGCTGCTCTGCCACACAAGCCTTCAGATTCAAGTGCTGTCCCTGACATTCTGCTACTGCCTGGGAGCTTATCTGATGAAGGCTGGTCACAGGAAGGCAATTCCACCATCAAACCCATATGACACCATTCCCTAAAACTCTCTATACTGTCAGCTAGGAGATGGAATGATGTATAAAAAATATTCAACAGAAACAATAACAAACTCTACTTAAACTACTTATTGAAAAATAAAATAAAAAAAATAAAAATTTAAAAGAACCTTTTCTTTCTCCATCTACCTACAGGTGACTGTCCTCTATCAGCTGAATTCATAGCAGAGAATTGTAATTTGGGGAATGAACTCTTCTCAACTAAGCTCACCATAAAGCAACATTCAAATTCAAACTCATTTTGCCTTTCTACTTATGGCTTTATCTTTTTCCATCTATTCCATTCTGTTCCCAAAGCTCAATGATTTTTGTGGCCACTCATAATTATCAGCTTGTGTACTACATGGTTAAACTCTGAATAAATTAGTGGTCATGGCAGAAAGGAGTGCTGAAATCTCAGCAAGGTCTTTTCACTGTTTAAATATAATATCCCATGAAAATCACATCTCTTCTACAATGGTCCAAACAGTAAATATGAAATGACCATGCAGTCCATTATTCGTTCTTTTGGAGGATTTACTACAGTAAAAACTGGTGTGAGGATGAGTTGGTGACTGTCCCTCAACCGTAACTTTTGATGACTCCACTTAAGAAAGGGCAACAACGCACACATTTTAAAAAAGTGGAGGGGGAAGGAAGAAGAAAAGTACTCTTATGTCTTTATTTTCTCTTCCATTATTTTTGACCTGTGATTATTATTTTCAAATTATATCTGAGTACTTCTCTCAGGAAGAATTATATTTACATCAAGCAGAAATGTTTAAAGAATTATTTAGCATGAAATTAGCAGTTGAAGACTTACATTAGCTTCAAGTATTTGGAAAGGGATGGAAAGATTTTCTTTCCATTTAAGTGAAAGGCAGAATTATGACAGGATTTATTAGCACATTTCTTGTTTTTCTTGCTTTTAATTAGAATGCAAAATCCATTTGCAATGTGTTAATTGGACTGAATAGGTTCTAATGACCTTTTCTGTATATACATAAATATGGATGTACAACTGAACATTTCTAATCAAAAATGGCATATGCAAAAGACAGCATATGAATTAACTCACACAAATATTCCTTTACCACGTTCTACAGTTTTCACTGCTGAAATGTATGCTACATCTATGAATGCACTCCATTTAAATTATGTCCTTGCTCTACCAAACATAATTTGAAGAACTCTTGTTGAAAGTACCAATATTCTGACCAAACTTTCCCTCTTTCCTTTATATACCATCCTCCATTTTACCTATTCACTTTAACTTTCTGAATCATAGTAACCATTGAACTACTTCAAATGAAAACTGCGCCCCCTTATCTGTCTTCTAAAAGGCTATAATATGAACATTACTACAAAGATGTTTGCAACAAAAACTTCATCCCATTCCCACTCAAACCTGATATAGATCTCCCACTGACTTAAGTCAAAATGTGATACCTTGAATTCTGACAATGTAAAAATGTTTAACATACGCAATTTTTTAGCATAATACTTTAATAAGCAACATGATTTAAATATTTTGAAACACAATATTCTACAGCCACTAAAATTTTGCTTTTATTTTAATGCTAGAAAGCATACCTCATTTTTAAGAAAGAATATCAGAATTTTCAATTCATTGAAATAAAAATGTTCTCTCCATGAATAAATGATCTAATGGACTGACTGGAAGAAATGGGAGTAGAGTTCCCAAATATGACATATCTTGTATCTTAGTCCAGTGTTTGAGTAATCAACTCTTAGATATCTAATTTGAACACACTGAATATCAAAGCCACCTCTAAAATTTTATTGTATGGTTAAGAAGATGGTGACAATATATTTAAAAACACCCTTACTACTAGAGTTATAAATCCTGTAGTGTTAGACATTTTAATTGTTCCATTAATATATGTTTGCTACTTTCTACACACAATTACTATGCTGTTTAAAAAAAATCAAACCATCTCGTGGATCCTCTCCAGGATTCTCTCCAGTCCTTATGACTTTTCTTGTAGAAGCAAAACAAACTGACAGCTTCTGGTAACTCTCAGGATTATTTACTTCCAAATGAAGGAAAACACACAAATTGAGTGTAAAATTGTTAGCATTCAAAGAATCCCTGACATCGTAAATTAATTCCTTAATATTAAGCATGTGATAATTTAACTCCTGATTCTATTGTCAAATTGGAGAATAATGTTTAGAAAATACAATGTAAATCATTGAGTCTCAGCAAGAGGTGTAAAATGGCCTTTTAAAAAGAGTAATGGCAAAGTTTATGGGAGAGAAGGTAAGAGATTGCTACTGAGGTATGTATGATCTCAAAATATATATTACTCTGCAGTTGTACAGTTATAAAGATCACATCTCTCTGTTAAACACCTTCGTTGTGTAGTACATATGGATGTTGTTTACTTGGACACACACATATAAAAAATCAATTATACATGCAAAAAAATAAGGAATAAAAACCTTACAGGATGACTCTCTGGTACTTTTTAATCCTTTGGGGGGACAGAAAACAGATCTGAAAAAGTGGTCTTTAAGACTCCATGTAGATATGGCTGCAGCCACTCCAGTTCACAGTCCAAGATACTTGGGTAAGCATGAAAAGAGATGGATATCAGTGTGCTAAACAGGGACCAGAGCTTTCTCTGCTGCAGCTGGAAGAAAGGCAGAGGGGGCACCTGACATTCAGAAGAAAGGCCTTAAACCACTTGCTTTGGGGAGAAACAGTTGAAGCCCTCAAGTTTCCATTTGCTATGCTTAATGGCCCTCTACACTGACCCCACACCAGACCAGACCTTGTTCTAGGCTCTAGTTTAATAACTCCAACAAAATGTCCCCCTTGGGATAGACATTTCAGCTGCATAATCTCAGGGATCCAACTGGAAACAAAAGTGCTTACAACAAAGACATGGAAGGGTATCATCTTTGCTAATCATTAAACATGGGTTAAAATTTTTAATTTATTTATTAGCTTTTCTTTTGGCATATTTCCATTCTTTCACTCAACACAGAGCACTAGGATCCCACATAAAGTAGACAAGACAGACAAGAGAGGTCTTCACTTTTAGGTACCCTTGAGGTTCTTTTTTTCTCATTAGAATCAAACTTTCTTAGGAAAATAGCCGATATGCTGTTTCATTAAGTCTACCCCAAAGATCTATAACTGTCTGAACCCTCTGCATTTGCATTATACCTGACTGCCTACACTTTTTTAACTATGAAGGATATATTTTTTGAATTGGACTCTCTGCCAGTTACATGTGCTGGATTTATCATCTCACTCTGTTTTCTATATTCTGACTAAAATACCACAGTATTTCTTTCTGCTGCCTCTTGCGTTCCTCTGAGCAGTCACCTGGCTTGTGCCAGGGAGAAAATAGATTAACTAAGGAAAAGATGAAATAACTTGTGCTTTCTCTCAGCTTTAAAACTGTTAAACACATCTGCATCTTTTAAGTAAGGCATTCACAACTTTTAAGTAAGGCATTCACTTAGGAACAGAGGAAAATTTTAAATGTATGTTTAAAGGCATCTCTGAAGGACTGTTACAGAAGGTTCAAAAAGTTCAAGGAATCATTTGACAACAATAGTGTAAAGACTTCCATAGCTTAACTAGAATTCAATGACATAGCTCTATGAACAATAGCCATGGTACCTAGTAATACTGCTGTGTGGATCTCTGGGGAAAAATATCCATGATTGTCAAAGAAAAAAATTATAAAATAACTTACTGCTGCTTGACGATGGGTATTGGAAAGGATTCCATGAATCTTTACTTTGTCCTTCTCCATTTGGTCTATATTGACCCACAAATCCCGGCTGGTAGAATCATAGGGGCCATATGTCCTTGATGTATAATAATTATGATCTGTATCCTCCTAAAAAAGGGAAAAAACACAGAAAAAACAGATTTTAATGGAAGATGCCCCTTAGTTTTACATAAAACTCACCCTTAAAATACTGAGTCCTGTTGCTCCTCGAAGAAACTCAGCAATCAAGGAAAAAGACTAAGAATTGTAAATATGTTGCAGAGATAGCTTTGCTCCTAACCACTAGCAGTTGACAAGGCAGTTACCTCATGCAATCATCTTATATTATGATTATAATGTTCACTATCCCAAGTACCAATCATACAGGTTGTGTAATAACCACATCAGTGAAATCCATAGCAAAATGTCTGATGTCTTTTGAGGCAAGATGGACAGTTCCTGTAACAATGACCACACTCTAATGAAGCCATGAGAACTATTCATGGATAACACCTTAAAAAAATCATAGTTTTTAACATTTCTGAACATAATTCACTATTTAAGAACATCCGAAACATTCCTAATAGCTGTAGGCTTACAATGCTATGTTATTTTAAATCTCCAAAAGTCTGGTTTACTGTAGATTTGTCCCTCTAAGACAGACAAATATAACATAATTGTGGAAGAAATCTTCCTAATTCTTGTGGTTTTAAAAAATACAGTAGCTGCTGTCATGCTCCCATCACAGGAAATTTTTGTTAAGGTTAATTACTGTGAAGGTCTCTACCTTCCTATCTAAGACAGAAAAAAAGAAAAAAAGTGCATGGTCTGAGGCAAGAAATGAAACTCATCTCAGATTCCCAGTCTTCCTTTACTCAAATCAAGCTTTTGCAACCACAAAATATTTAAATCAACAGCATTTCCAGCTTTCTGCTGAATAGCTACAAGTAATTCTATAAAAGTAGTACATGCTAGTATTTCTTAGTTCCTTCCTCACTTCCTCCCCTTCTAAGACAAAGTAAAAAACTCCCAAAGCCTCGATGATAGAGTTTGAAAATTAAAATAAACTCAGAAAATAAAAAGTACAATAGAAAATTGAAGAGGAGGACTTAGAATTTGGAATGACCCTGGTGATGAAGATGTTCCCCTCCTGCTGTACCTCCTGTATCCAGTCAGCCGCATGGGAGTACCCTCAAATCAGGCTGTGCTGCCATGCAGACCTGACATCCCCTCCCCACAACCCCAGATCATACATAACCCATTCCTGTTGGCATGATCCTGAGCTGGAGACACACACAGCAAGGACTTATATTCTAATGACATCATTCATGTTCTAGATTAAACATATTGACCATAAATCCTGTTTCAGCTGGATTTGACCCTACATTAACATCATTACTGATGCATCTTATTTTAGCTGTTGCAGATATAATCAGGGTATTTTCTCCTTGACAGTTTCTGTGTCTTCTGCTGTACTTTGCATGCCAGGATGTACTTTATATATCCGTAAATCTCAGTAACAATTCTGAAGCAACTTCTAACAGCTTCACCAGCTCCAGGTAAGTCACACAAGTAAACATAATTAAAACTATACTGTCAGAAAGATGACAAGAGCCAGCCACTGTACCAAATTCTTTCCTCCTTTAATGGTCAACAGAAACAGTTATTGCTGTCATGTATACAATAGAGGTACTCTAAATTAAAAGGTTTTGAAAACAAATATATATATTCCCAGCCCAATTTATCGTTCTGAAAAAAATTTTCTCAACAAATAATGGTCACATTTAAGGCATACAAAATCTCCAGGAAAGAGCTCCAGAGACAAATAACAAATAATTACCAAAACAGCTGGTTTCAGATAACCATGCAATATTTAAACTATAGTCAAAATTGTGCAAAGTTTTTTGCATTTCAATTTTTACTTTAATGGCTAATAAAGCTACCCCAGTTAATTTCTAGTACCTAAGCTCCCACCTCCACAACTAGAAGGCTCTAGCACCGAGCCTAGTTAGTAGCTTTATAAGAATGTTTTAAATGGTATCTTGACCCACACCTAAAGAGGATTCATCATACAGATTGTAAATCAAACACTTAAATTATAGCCTTCAGCTCAAGATTTTGGCACTGTGTGAGGAATTGTTTATGACTACCAAATTTTGTGTATAAAAAGTCTTGTTTAATATTTTAATTCAAGCTAAATAATCTTACATTAATTATCTATTCTGGAAGGAAACAAATTGAATGATAGAAGGAAGACAGAATTCCTCTTCATAGCCTTCATATAGATGTATTTTATGAATATACTATTAATTATTTCTCTCCCAGATCCTAATTTTTCTTAATTCCATCTGTAAATTTACAATCTGAAACAAAAAGGCACACACAGCTAACTGCTAAAGTTGATGTGAGCGGCTTGGGAGCTCCAAATAAGGTTAGGATCCAAGCTTCTGTTCCAAGTCACTGCTTTCATAGTTCCTAATTTGCATTACCATGGAAATGAAATTCTTGGAATCTTTAATAAATATGATTTTATTGGTATCATTAGATACCAATGACTTTTCATTCTGTCAGACCTTTTTATATTTTTTGGCTGATTGTACCTGCTTCATAATACATTCCATTCCCTACAGGTAGCTACTATGTAAGAAGATGGAAAAATGTTTAAGAAATTTTACTGAATTTGCATGTAAAGTACTCAATGAAGAAAATAATTTTAGTAGCTATATGAGACAGATTTAGGATTTTACTGATAATAAGAATTATATAAAGATACAATTATGAAGAGAAAGAAGCTTTTCAGTATCTATTAGTGACATAGAAGCATGTTACTGAAAAGAAAGCAGAGAAAGTAGAGAACATACCCTTTACTGCTTCAAGAAAGATTTTCTTTTTTCTTTCTTTTTCAGGTATTTGAAGGATATGAGCATTATCTCCCACTGGATCTCTAGATGTGCAATTCTGTCCAAATTCTGTTTGTATATGAAATACATAGCATCTTTCTTCAACGGAACAGTACAGCATTAAAGCAATGGATTTTCCCAGATATTCTTTGCACCAGCTATGAGGACTACTGTTGGCAACCTTTGTGACTACAAAGGGAATATTTTTTATAACATCTCTCACAACACTTTTCTTTTGGGGAAATTAGTTATTTTTAACCTCAGGCAATATTTAATGCTGAGTTGCCATCTTATTTTTGATTGTAGAAATTAATTTCTTAGCTTTCACAAGGGGTATTGTCTGCTGACACTTTGAATATATTCCCATACTTCTCCAAATACAACTGAATTTTTCAGGAAAGCTGAATACATGCACTACTCATAAAAGCTCAGCACAACTGAAGATTAAGCCTTCTTTAAATACTTCGTGTTCAGTATTTGTCAAATTCAAAGACTTAACATCTATTCCATACATTACATATACAGAAAATCCCAAATACAATCCAAATGTCACATACTCATTTCATCAGTAACTGCTGTCCCTTAACCAATTGAGGCTTCCAATGTGTGATGTGATCTTTCATAATGAAGTAACATAAAGTAACTATATGTGATATTTAAAAGTAACAACTACATTATGCCTCCAACATTAGTTCAAAGTATTAACTGGGATTCTGGCCAAAGATAGGCATGAAAATACTAGCAAAACAAACATGAAACAATAAAGCTTCCTCTCAACGTGTTCTGGGTTGCAAGATGTGGATAGGGGGCTGTATTCTATTCCCATCTGTTAGACGTGGGGCAGTTATCTTCTGTTAATCGGGCTGTTTTCTTTATCTCTTCCACAACCAATCCTCCCACTGGGGAGATATCATCTGTTAATGGGTCATTGAGTCTCACCACATGACTGATAAAATTACATCATCCCCTTGTGAGAAGCTCCACCCAGAGGAAGGAGCCAAGCATTCCTACCTGGATATAATCTGAGATTCGAAATACCACAACAGCCTTTCCCCACGAGATTCCAAGAGCTTTCTACTCTGCTGGATTCCCAGAGGAAGACCAGGCCTATCTACACCACCACTGGACCTTCAGAGGAAAACGCCACCCTTCTACAGGATCACTGCTCCAAAAGAACCACACCTGGCACTGCAGGAGGGCTGCAGCCACCATTTAATGGGACTGCTGCCAACACCCTGACCAACAGGGTGTCAGGTCGTATTCTGACTCAGTGAGTGTTGTTTTGTAATACTGCATTTTTATCTTCTTCCCTAATAAAGAACTGTTACTCCTGCTCCCATATCTTTACCTGAGAGACCCTTAATTTCAAAATTATAACAATTTGGAGGTAGGGGGTATACATTTTCCATTTGAAGGGAGGCTCCTGCTTTCCTTAGCAGACAACTGTCTTTTCAAACCAAGACACAATGAAGACACCATGATTCTATGATGATACAATCACATGAGTAAACATGTGACTCTTTAGATTTAATTATTTTCCTGTCACATTTTTTCTTTAACAGAAATTGAAAAGTAGTATTAATCTCTAGGAGACAGAGGATATTATCAAACAAGATTTAGGAGCAAGAGTTGCTGTTGAATCCATCTGCATGAATATTTTGTTTTTAAATACTGGATTCAATTCGATCTAAACGACAGACATTACTGAACAAGAAGTCCTGCCATCTCTCAAGCTCTCTCTGTGTAAGACTGTAATTGAAGCAAACTCATAACTTCAACCAGAGAAAAAGCAACTGGCACACCCAGGAATGAGCTCTGCTGTTGCACAATAGTATGTTGTAGAAAAAGTCTTGCTTTCTCTGAGGAAGGAGAGGAAGACATCCACAAGGCAAATTATTATGGATCAGCCAACCAGATGGCCGTTACATTTCAGCAGATTGTTTTGGCTGCCTTGTCCCAGTACTGGAACATTGTTTGTGACATTATCAATGAAAAATCAATCAATTGATTGATCAATCATCCCATCCAAGGATCCTTATCATCAGATCTTCCTTATCAAGTGTCATGAGTTATTGCCAGATGCAGTAGAAGACAGGAAGACTGCATTTAATTTGATAACTGTTGTCCCTTTAAATATGCTACTTATTGAAATTGCATTTCCAACTTCAACTGAGATGACAACATAATATAAAAACTCTGAAGCTCTCAAAGATTTTATCGCTGTGAATGGCAGGTCTGGTATCAGATTTTTAACAAAAAACATTAATAAATTGCTCAAATATTGCCAAACTCACAGACCAGGTTTATTTTTAAATTAAGTGAAATTTCTATTAGTATTTGCCCCCAAAAAAATAGTTCCAAGAAAATTTCTCACCAGTTACTAATTTCAGAGTCTTTACTTCTGAATACAAACATTTCTAAATTAATACCCTATGAAATTAATCAGAGAATTGTGTTTTCTTTAAGGTGCATTTGTAGACTAAAATGAAAACACTGAAAGAAGAAAACATGCAATTATGTATTTTAAAACAGACTACTTTTCAGCAAAAAAGCAAAGATAACAATACTTCTTTGGACAGTAAAAGGATATAAGGAAATAGGCTAGCAATTACAATTATTTCCCTAAGGAATAAAGCGGTTCTGGCAATCCATTTTGTAGAATCAAAACACCCTTTCTATTTAAATATGACAGCAACAATGTGCCCCTGCACACATACAGCCAAAATAGCTTCCTCAAAACTATTTGTACTTTTACCCAATCACATGTAATGCTGGCTACTCTCTTATGGCATCTCTACCTATCGCATCAGTAAAATACAGCCAAAAGTGACTTCTGAATAGTTTCAGACTTTTGCTAGAAAATTGCTTTTAGATTTCTGAGCACTATTAATCCCCACTAGCTAAAAGCAGCCCAAGGGGGAGAACAGAGGTGACAGCTTGGATAGGACTTGAGCTAGCTCTGCATTGCAGGTGATGGAAAGCCTCTTCTCAACAGCACGTTTTTGGGCCCTGAGAAGGGGCAAGAGAGATGCATGGTCACACTCTGCATTACCTGGGCAGGAGAAGCATGTGTGTATGGTGTTGCAACTGATTTTCCTCATTTATTCACATTTTCTTTAGGCAGACACTGACTGAGACAGGGGCAGGTAGCAAGGACACATGGAGAATATCCCCAGTATAATAGCCATTAGCACAGGAGATGAGACAGTACAGGAGAGGATCACCTATCCTGAGATGGGGTCCTATTGGGAAGATTAAGGCCAGGGGAAATGGGGATAGAGACACTATGCATGCTGCTGCCACATAGCTCATTCTAACAGAATACTGCAATTACAATCATAATATAGCAATGCCCTAATTTACAGGTTTATAGATCTGATAATCGAAGAACCTAAGGAATATTTAACTTGAACTGGCCTCTCAAAACATGAAAGCTCTAATTTCAGTAGATAAGGTACATGTGGATTACAACATGTACATAGTCTCACTGGGAAATATATAGAGGCTGCTGCTTAGGAAACTCAACTGTTCTGAGGTGCTCAGAATTAACAATTTCATAAGCACTTTGCATCAAGGATAAACTCTCTACTGTTCAATTTCTTAACAAAAGTCTTTGTTCTGTACAAATCTACTGAGGAAACATGTAATTTAGAGAAGTGCTTTTTCAGTGACTTGCTGCTTTCATAGTGACAAAGTTGCAATCTGCTGGGTTTTCTATTGCTGGTTTTTTTTTTTTTTTTCAATGTCTGATATGGGACAAACTAAGGGAATACACATATATATTTCCCAATAATATATATTGCCCATATATATATTGCCCAATAAGGGCAATACATACATAGCTGACATCAACTACTGGCTTGTGAATATCACTGTTAATGACAAAAACCCTAGCAAAATCCACTTTGAACAGCTAATATAATGACTAATGAATGAGAGGAAGGCAAACTAATGGAAGAGGAGATTCTGTATCTAAGTGCTTTGGTATTAAAAATGTCATCTCACTATATTCTCCAAGAAGAGGCTACATGAGTACTCTGCAGAGTCCTGAAAGCCTATTTTGTGTGCGTGCAGTAGTCCTCACACTCAGGCTTTCACTAGGACCAGTATGGAAGTCACTTTGCCCAGAATCTTACAGATTTACATCCAGAAGTTGTTATGGTAAACATTAAAAACTGTCATCAGCTGGGATGAAACAAAGGATTTATATCACATCTCTCTCCCCCATGCAGACACAAGGCTTTATGCAGCACTGTAACAAGCTAAGTTCCCAGGTTTTAAACTGCACTTATCTGAGCTCCTGACAGCACCTATAATGGCGAGTCACACATGCTGACAGACATTCTGCAAGAGAAGGATGCTATAAAACTGTTATTAATCCAAAAAGCCATTTAGTCTTTGCAGCTTAGTGAGAAGTCAATGTGGAGTCACTGCCTTTTCCATGATATTCAGCTGCTTTTGAAAGGAAGCTTCCCTCTTGGGTACTGCTATAAAACTGTCAGTCTATTTAGGGGTCATTACAGCAGGCTTATAAAGCCCTTTGGACTGTCTTGTCATATGAGACAAGCTTCAAAAGAGCAAAATTCTCTGCAATGCCTTACTTAAGAAAGGAAAAAGGCCAAATCACCAGTCACTCAAAACCCAATTACAGTAGGGAAATATTTATTATGTAGTTTTGTTCCTGATTTGTTGGAGCAGAAGTCTGATAAATGACATTCTGAAAATGCATCTTTATTAACTGCTCCATGTAGCATCCTCTCCACTAAAAGAAAATAAGAAAGAATTAAGAAAAAAATAAGAAAGAAAATAAGAAGAACCATTTCAATACAATGCCCAAAAGTAGTCTAGCAGAAATTTTATTTTGGCATAATTATAACACAGGTTTTAGCATTTATATTCTCATTTTTAGATATGTATAAATGACTGAAGGGTTCATGAAACTGAAACTGCAAAAATGACTTTTTGTAAACATGAAAACCTATCTGCCAGGTCTAGACTACAGAGCATTACTGGTTATGGCACCACATCTGTTACCAGCTGCATTCTTGGGGGCTTATACTCCAGATAATACCATAAATAACTACATTTTTGTCAAGTTGGCTTTTAAAGATTTAATATTTTAGTCTTTTAAAGATCCACTTCTGTGTGGAGTATAACAAACTGTGTTTCTGAGCATGTGTACTTTGACCTACTTACAGCCACACTTGGGCAATTTTTTTCCTCCCCTAAATATATAAGTTCAGTTTAGTATTATACACCCTCTTCTTTTTATCCATCCAGGTATTAGAGCAACTTTAAACTCTCTGTAGCCTTTGTATTCCTCCACTGTATTTTTAAATGCCAGGAGATGCAAGTCATCCTTATTTCCTGTTCTTTGGCACTTGTCTATTGGAAGAGATACGAGGAAAACAGCAACTGAGACCCAGCCAAGAGCCCTGAGGCCTCACATGAGGAGGGGAAATGGCAAATATATATTGGTATGGAAAGTGCTACAGATCTGAAGCATTAAGTTGATATTAGCAGATATAGTTTGTAGTTGATCAGGGCTTTCCATGGGACAGTGCTCCATGCTCACTGGTATGAGATGCCGTTCCTAAGCTGTTGATATTGTGTTTCAGGGATCCATCAGGGTTTTGAGCCAAAACTGTAGGACACTGAGTTGTAGGAACATGTATGAACAATACAAAACTGATACAGACAGGAGCATGGGTTAATTAACGCAGCAGCATTTTACCTGTAGGGATAAAGCTTATTCTGAAGCTTTTAAAGGTGTCCCAACATACACCTCACTTAGCACCAGTCTTTGCCAAAGTCATGCTATTCAGTCCAGCTATGTGCTGGTGAGCATATAGCCAGACCATGCCCATCCGAGAACCTGGGCAACACAGGACAAACTGTGTCACCATAGCTTCCCTGGGGTGCACTGGTTTTAAATAGATTGCAAACAAACTGATAATTTATTTAGCCACAGAATTTTCTAGTTTAGCTCTCATATACAACACACATGAAGCTTTAGTAACTAAAACATGGACTGGCTGAAATCTGCAATCAATACGCAAAATTTCAAAATCACTGTTCAAGGCTTACAAAGAAAGACTGTGATTATGAAAGTGGTTAGCAGCTTCTACCAGTCTTTTGTTTGGAAAAAGTATGCATTTTGCTTTATTCACATGTCTTTTTCTTTATACATCTGTAAGAGCATTTCAGTCTGGATTGTGTACACAAGAATATTGAAAAAAATGATATGTACAGTTTTACCAAACTGTTCTCACCAGCCACATTTCTTAAGGACTTGTCACAGAAATGCTTATTTATCAGATCTTCCAGTCACGCTCAATAAAATAAATAAATCCCTTGAGAACTCTTGTGCCACAACTCTAAGACATCATATTTAATTGAGATGCTTGATGAGTTACATGTTGTCTAGACAGGCGTGTCCAAGTTGCTGCCTTTGCCTGACATCAGGCTCCAAACAAGATTTCTGCAGAATCTACACTGGTTTTTTTTTAAGAGGAATACTCTGTGCACTTCACAATTACCCAGACAAGATCAGGATGCTAAATAATATCTTCCCTTTGTTGTCTCTGAAAAGTACTCCCTTCAAGGTAACCTAGAGTGCTGTTGAACCAATATACTCAAATATTTCAAAATTATACTAACACATTGTTTTCGTTTTGATGTTATTTTTTCTTGTGTCTAAATCTATATTGCTCTTCCAGAGTAGATTGATCTAAAGTGGAATGTTGCATAAACTTGTATTTCCTTTTTTGTCTTTCATCTAAATACAGGACACTAAGAACATAAATCACAAGGCACTACAGGATTACTTTTGACTTGAAGGGTGTCTTTTGACAATTTAAAACAATGGAAGGGATGCAAAACATCTAAGCACTAAAAATCAGTGAAAGATGAAGGCATGAGATTTTACTTGTGTTTCAAATCAATATTTTCTTACTGGTATGGGGTTGGTGGCATGGCAAGTTAGATAGGGAAAGGGAAAAGAGGAGGAATCGCAACATTTTGACCTTGATAGAATTTATTGGTGTATCTGTAAAAAAAAAAAAAAAAATCCATATTTTGTCCCTTCAGACTCAGATGAAAAGTAGGTAGATGAGCATTATGTTATTTGGAGTGAACGTTGGATACTTCAGTGCAGCTGTCTATAGGAGCTGGGTTTGTAAGCACTTGTTATCAGAACCACAGATCTATTAAATGCTGTCAGTGAAGATTTGCCAGCTCCTTCAGCTCCACTTTAGAACAATCCAAATACACACTTTAACTGCGCTGCCTGTACTGACCACAGATGAGATCCAATTACTAAGCACTGGAGGAACCCAGGGCCATCTGAAAATTGCAGATATGATTCAGGACCTGCAGTTGACCTTTATCCTACAGGAATGGCAGTGGACCATTCAGTATAACCACAGCCTAAAATTACATCAGACATCTATAGCTAGGCACCTTTCACCTTAAATTTCCACCAACTTTGATCACAGAATAGTTTATATTGGAAGAGATTTACAGATCATCTTGTTCCAATTCCCCCAGCCATGGGCAGGGACACTTTCCACTAGACCAGGTTGCTCAGAGTCCATCTAACCTGGCCTTGAAATCCTCCTGGGACAAGTCATCCAAATTGCTTTGGACAACCTGTTCCAACCTGAGCCTTACCATCCTCATGACAAAGACATTTTTCCTAATATCTCAACTAAACTTACTTTCTTGAAGCCATTTCCCCTTCTCCTACCACTACATGCCCTGGTAAAAACTTGCACATTCCTTGTCTATGCCACATGAATCTATACTTACGTTTCCAAACTCAAGAGCTGAATTTCACCTCCAATTTCAAGATTACCTACAAGTAAAAAAGAAAAACACTACCTGTACAGAGTCCAGTGTCTTTTAGCAATCACAGTCACCTAATATTTTGTATAAATTTCATGTTCATTATTGGAGGAGTAAACAGATGTGTACTACCCTTTATTGAATGTTCATATTAGAAACAAAACCTCAGCAGTGTATTTAAGAAATTACCTTGATTTCCAAGGTTATGGAATAATCTGCTTGATATAATATAAGAAAAATCAACATTGTATACACTGCTAGAGACTAAATGATTGAATCAAAATTCTATTTCCAGGTTTATTGAAAAAAAAAATTTCTCAGGAATGAATTGCTGTTTCTTTCAACTACATAGCCAGTGATTTTGGCTCAAAGAGTTGGGGGTTTGTTTTCTAGACAAATAGGGACATTGGGGGCACTAGCTTATGACTATGAAATGAAGATGTTCCAAACATCTTCACCAAACTTGCTATAATCCACTGTGCTAGACAATATAATACCCCTGAAGTTATACCCTCAAAATGAACACCCACCAAGTTGTTGACCTATGTAAGCCAGATCTAAGCAGTAGCACTTTGGAGCCAGATTATGTCTGTTCTAGCACTGAAAGGAACTTTTCATACACCAGAAGAGAGGCATCCATACTTTACCTGGAGCAGGAAGAACCTGAGAAACAGCTTGCTTTGTTATCTGTACTGGAGCAGAATACCCCTGAGAGATCTTGGCACTTTATTCCTCAAGATATTTACTGCTCCGCCTAGATGAGATCAGACAGATAGGATTTCCATCTGCAATTTCTCCCTCTTCCTACTTTTGTTGCTAAGGTTACAGAAAGAATGCTCAGAAAATGATGCTTTATTTAAAAATTGTAGTAGGAAATTGTGAAGAATTATGCAGCTTACTACAAATGCAAGAAGCAAGCCTCCAGTAGCCATGTCACATCTCTCTAACTTTTGTTAACTGTTGTGCCACGTTTGCTATTCTTTTTTGGTTTTTTTTTCCTCTTGTTATTCACTCTGCAATTTGTTGCACACTCTCCAAGATTTTCTATTGCTAATTTTGCTTTCCAGAAATAAATATACTGTTTCTTTACTGATGGATGATCTGTGAACAGTTAGACATGCTGTGCATGAATGCATGCAAGTGGTATAGAAGAAAGAAAAAAACCAAATAAATCCCTGGTATTTCCATTAGTTATTTCTGTTTTGTGAATGAAACAGTACAGCTCCTTGAAGAGTTTCATCAACATTTTCTTCAGCAGTCGAAAACATTTAACTGGCATTTTCAGAAGAACAAATGCACATTTTACAAATAGAACTTTCTTGACTCTGATCCCCCTCTTGATATGAATTTTGAGCATTGGCCCCATTTATTATTTTCTTTGCAAAGTCTGTATAATCATACAATCACAGTGAGGATAGATCATTGACTTTGGCATAAATACTAAATTTACAGAGAGTGACAGGAAGTGTCTGACCAAATCTGAAACAATGGACCCATCTGTTTACATGCCATGTTGTTACTGTTTTGGGAAAACAGATAATTGACTTTCCTATATTAAAGAAACATGAAAGATTTGGAGAGACACTGAGTAATCCATCAATGTCAGCAGAATTCCTACAGCTTTGAAAATCTATCCCTAAGGACTGGTACTATCCAAACTGGAATTGTGTGGCTTAGCGTGACAACTTTTTACTTACTTACCCAAATTCCTCTGCACAAACAACTTGGTAATGTATTCACCCTCACTCCCTGCTCCAACCAACTATGCACAATTTGCTCAGTGCTGTTAAATTAGCTAAGGCTGTTCACTTTGCATGGATAGAAATGAACATAATCTTCTGCTTTTTGCATGACCAAACTGATACAAGTCTCCTCTCTTGAGGACACTCCAGGTGAACATGGTGAAAAGGGTCAGAAAGGAAGTGTCTGGGAAAGGAGACTTTCCTTGAGACCTTCCCAGCCTTCACAGCCACACTAATATTCAGCTTCACAAGTTGAATCTATTTTCAGCAAACCCCTGTAAGCAAGTGCTGAGGCATGTATGACTGAAATAATTAATTCAGAAAGTACAAGGTCTGTTGATTCTGCTCATACTCTTTTCAGTCATGAGTTCCACCATTCTGGAATACATTTTAGGAAGTTGGAGATGAAGGATATGGAAAAGTAAAATATTATCATTAAGAAAATTCAAAGGCAGATGCCATTAAATTCTGAATTTCCTGTCTCCTTCCTTTCTATAAAGATTCATTCTCATCAATGTGTTAAATGAAATGCCTTGTGTGCCAATGTAGCTAAGCATGGGGAGATAAACTCAGGATTACAATGGAGTTCTCTTATTTAGGAATGGGGAAGATAGTTTTTAATTCCTTCCCTTCCCTGTCCTCTCCTCCCATGCTTAAAGAAAACAGAGAATGAGTCTTTCCTCCAGCTTTTTCCCTTTTCAGCTATACCTGAGTTATTAGCAGAACCATCACTTGACTTTAGATTGAGAATATTGGGAATGTAGACAGGGTTATTGCTTCAACAGCTTTTACAGAGTTGGCAATGCATTCAGTCTAGCTGAACATTGCAGCAAGACCTAGTAAAAGTGTTAAGATGACCTTGATATAAGTAAGCAATCAGTATGTTCAAAAGAAAAAGATAAATGAGGTGTTTGCCTAGTTTACCATTTTGAAACAGAAAGCCTGGAAAAAACCAAGACGGTGATATTTCAGTCTGCTGGCTGGCTAGAAAGTATGACATCACTGGTAAAAAACTCAGCAGAAAATAATGAGTAAATTAATGATCATTCCAGATTCTGTTTCTAATTGCAGGTGACATACTTTTTGGTGTAATTTAGCAATAGCAGAGAATTAGGACATTTCATGTATGATCTGTGCTGCTTTCCAGACTAATTCACTCCCTGGCTCTTCTTTATAATGATTAAAAATTATCAGTTAAATACTAAATTTAGCAGTAATTTCCAGACATTTTAGTTTGTCTTAGGATGTCACATGAATAGAAAGTTCAAAAATTTCCCTAAGATCATATGAAAAGGAAACATATTTTTCCCTTGTCTCACTTTGAAAAATGTGTATTTGATTTTTGTGAAAATAAATTACAGTCTCCACCTCCAAAGTAACAAGCTAATTTTCTAGAATAAACTCTCAGAAATTGTGAATAAAAGCATTTCAAAATAACAATTGCAAAAAAAATTAAAATACAGCAAGAAAAATCTATATACAACTTAGTCTTCAATTACTATATTGGCTATATAATTTAACACAAAATTTTAGCTCTCCTACAATAAAAATATGCTATCTAAACATTCTGCTAAATCGAAAACAATGGTTTCAGTGCAGTGGCACTGTTTCAGCATATCCCAAGATCCTTCCTCCAATACATTCTTAATCTCCACTGTAACTTTCAAGCTCCCAAATATGAAAATAATAACATGATATTTAACTTTATCTAGTAAATGGCTATCAAAAAATGCACAAGAACAGCTGAACTCTCTCTCTTAAGTCAAACATCTTCACATCGTCCTCAGAACCAACTGGGAAAGAGAATTGGATTTGATGATCCTTGTGGGTCCCCTCCAACTCAGGATATTCTATGATTATGTCTGTGTGATGCCCAGTAAGCATTGGGGACCCAGAGCAAACAATGGCAATTCCCCATTTTCCCTAGGGTCCAGTAATCTGCCCTTAAGAAACTCCCTTTGTGTTTAATAACCTGTGACAAATTCGTATTCCGAAAATTTGCCTCATTCTGTAAATTTTGACATCCACAACATTCAGTGCCAATAAGCTTCAGAGCTTTTGCAGTTTCATGATGTGCAGAAGAAAGGAATCATATGGGACATTGGTTTAATCCTCTGGAACATTATGGAAACACCAGAGATGTGAACAGCACATATTCCAACAGAGACTTCTGGGCTTAAGTTACTCTGGCTTAAAGGCTGCAAGACATCTGTGTTAGAGGTACAACTGACACAGCTCAAGGCAACAAGATAGGGCCTGAAATGACTGAAAATCTGAAATGCCACCTTCAACTGTAAAACCATGTATTTTAGTCACAGTTGTTTTAGCCTTGGAAGTTCCAAGTCTATACTAGGTAACTGAAGTTGGATCAAAAATTGTGGAAAATATTTGCAGGCCTACAGGAAGAGCCCAAAATTTTCCTCCTTATCTTGAATGAGTCAAACACCAGAAATCACACATACACCAAAAATCATGTGAGGTAGTAATTATTAACTGTGAACAAGAAATAATTATACATGCCCAAAAGTGAAAATAAGAGTGAATGTAAATTTTGTTATGATAACGATATTGCAAGTAGACCTGAAAAGCCTCAGCCATGTAATTAAATCAATTACAGAGCATTTCTTGACTTAGAAATCTAAATTAAACTTAACCAAAATCTGATCTTTCCCTTATTTCAGCCAAGGGCTAAATATTATTTGAGCTTGATAATATAGTCTAGAATCTGTTCCTAAAATAAAACCACATCAGAAAGCAGGTATCAAAAATTGATTGTTGCTTCAGGTTTTTAGTTATTTTTTCCCCTCCAGACTTTTGTAAATACAAATTTCATAATATAAGTGTTGTTCTTTTGCTCTCTAAAGAATCAGCCAATTCTGTGTGTGACAAATTTCTGTTCTGCAAAGCTTCATTCCTACTCACTTATATGTTAAATGCTCCAAATGAAACCTAAAATCTAGTTAAACCTTTGTACTGAATATGCATTACTTTGATATTTCATAATCTGCATTAAAATGTGACTATGCACTAAGAAAAGAATTCCATCCTAGTGGTGAAGGGATCAATAGCATCCCTGATATTAAACTAAATGGCTGCACAAGAAATGTTGCCCATGGAATCAACTTGCACTGTTGGGGATCACTGACAGCAGAAGGAAGATACAAATAATATTTAAAATAAATATTTAAACTATAAATTTAAAAAGTAAGTAAGCAGGCAACTTTACACAAGCAATTAAAGGCTCTAAAAATTGCAAGTCAGAAAACAGGTTTTAGAAGTAAAGGGGGACACTCTCTTAGCTTGGGATGAGGAAAAAGAACAAAAGTACTCATTAGACTGTGATAATAAGGATTTTTTTCTTAAATACAGAATATGGTTGTCAATAACTTGGAGGGACCATGGTTTCTGAATACAGTGTTATTAACACTGCTCTTTATAAGTCCTTCAAACGCAACCGGCCTTAAAGAATTGGGATGGGAAGAAAAGAAAAAAAATAAAAGCAGGAACAAAACAGAGGCAGGCTTGGCCAAACTGACAGCTCACTATGAGACTACAATACTCTTTAGTTTTAAGGCTTCTCTTTCACATGGATGAGTTTTTCTACTTTTAATACAGTGCATTAGAGAAGTAATCACAGAATTGCCTTATCATTTGTCCAGCTGAAGGAAATTTAATCTCAACCATTTATTTTCTTCCTTGCTCAGACTTGCAGTGGGGACACAGCAATGGGCATGATGACACTGCTGTCAGTAGCTGAGAGTAATTGCTCTCAAATCCCAAGGGCTGTAAAACTCAATCCCTACTGTTGTTTTTGCCAGTCAGAATCAGACATCTTCACATCCATGAGTGACTGGGACTGATAAGGGAGAAGTGCTCTTTTCCACAGAAACTCTGAATCAGAATGCAAAATCCAGCAAAAGACTGTTTGTTATCAGTAGGAAACCCACAAATGTTGTTTCAATAGGGGCAAGATGCTTTTCAGGGATAAACTACAGGTGCTGCTAAAATTTACATTTCAAACAACATCTAGAGAAAGTAAAGAAAGGAGGAAAAAAACCCAAAGGGTGACTTCAGTTGGCAACAACTCTATTTTAGTTAAAAGCAATACACAGCAGGAGACATCAGTGATATCCACAGGAATAAATGAATTACTTCAATACAGAAAAAAAAAATGCACTGAAATAGCCTCAATTTTCTATGCTTGAAAGTAATATATTAGGTGGAGTGGAGAAAATAAGATACAGTTGAGTTTGGTGTGATTTAGGATGCTGGTCTTTGCTCAGAACTGAATCTTCTGTCATACAGCAGCAATCATTCATTCTGTTCTGAGTCTTTATATGAAAAATTATGTTTTTCCTCACATTTTTGCTGGTGCAAGGCAATAAAACTTTACTGCACTCAGCTCAAGCTTGACTATAATTTAATCTATTATTTTATTGCTGGATTTATTTCTGATATTTGAAGTTTTTGAAAGACAATTGTTTTGATGTAGTATCTCTATACAGTGGCAACAAATTCGAAAGTAATTCACATGATCTAAAGTTATTCTGCAAAGTTTTTCACCTTCTGCTCATGCCAATGCAAGCTATATATCAGACACTTCTCCAGTTCAATTTCTCTGTGTTTTTCTTGCCAGTGTTTTACCCTGCCAGTACTTTTACCCTGCACTGGTGTGACTGCAGTCACGAGGAAGATCCGCCATAAAAAGACCAAAGCTAGACGTACAGAGGGAGACTGTTCTGAATGGAGCTACACATAGTTAAAAGTCATAGGAAATCAGTTGAAAAATTATGCACATTTTAAACTATGGAAGAAATTATCATGCAACATTTGTGCAATGCACAATTGTATATTAATGCATTAGTTGTATATTATTGAGTTATTAAGACTTTTCCAGTGCTCAGTAGCCAGACCTGCATTCGCAAGTACTATGACAAAATAGGAATGCATTTGTGCATCCCTTTAGCAGTGAATACTGGGGAACCAGCATCCATAGGAGATTCATTTCAGAGATCAGCTTGTTTCTCAGTAATGCAAAAAATAAACAGGCAGAAAGAACCTCTGATATCCACCTTCATTATCTGTATGGCCACAGGCCTTTGGGGTTTAACAGAACAAATTGTCACATCATCACCATGAAGCTGAGTTTATTTTAACCATATTAATACTAATCTACTTAATAAAAGTGAGTGATTATGGAGCATACTTTTATTTTACAAGAATATATGAAGAAACAGAGTATATTTATCTTATTTTTCTCCTTGCTTGAAAAAAGACATGCCAAACTACACATATTCAGGAAGATATATTTTCACACTCACTGCTTTTACAAGAGCTTATAGTGTTTGCAGTAACAAATTCCACCTGACACATTGCATTTCCTAAGCTCTATTTATCATAAGTAAAAGGCACTTCTAAATGTCCTGAGCACAATAAACAAAAGCAGTAGATTACACAACAAGCAAAAACCCAAAACAGCCCTGACCCTCAAAACAGGAGAGAGCCTTAAGAGATGGGAGAAGAAATAAAAGGAAAGCTAGGCTTGAAATCATGATATTGTGAAATCCCAGAAATTTGAGAAACAAACTTTCTAGAAAGAAGAATTCTAGTCCCAAAGTTATTCCAGGCAGAAGGTTTTAATATTTGACTTTGCGACCCTTGGGAAGAAATATGGCTTAGCCATGGATGCTCCTGTCTTCAATGGAGACCTTCTGAAACTCTAATTTGCCATGAAGCCAAGAAGACAACTTGTTGCAGTGCATCACCAGAACCCTGTATTTTGGGGCTGCCCCTTACAGTTGGTTTTGATGGCTGACAGCATATTGCTCTACCTGTCCAAGGCTATCTGCTTTGGGGATTTCTCTCAGACCGTAACATTTGCACCCATCTGTATAAGATTTTACTCTTTTTATATCACTATTTTATCCCTCTGCAGAGCTTTCTCTCTCTAGCTATTTGATATAATGGGAATGAAAACATAATAAGTCTCTTATAGAATATGACCCTCCTCTACCTTTGAGCTCTAGAGGACCAATTGCAAAGAAAGCAAATGGGACTAACCTCCATCCCTGGGAGGCTTTTTGGATTTGCAACATTATAGTCTCCAATTGGCACATCATAACAATCCTTCTAAAATAGGATGAGTACTTTCAAGATAGTAGTACTGCTTTAAGAGTGTTATCTATTAATTTTACTCTATAATTTACAGTTAGCTATCAGGGCTTCTATCTGGTGTGCAGCAAAAACTTGTTTATGTCCTTTTCTTTTCTTTTGGCAACATCCATCCTTATGGGTTTGTGCGACCACAACATTCCTATTCTCCATCAACACAATGGGACCTGGAGGTCTTATCATCTTCTTCCCAAGGCCCTGCTCTTTTCTGAAGGCCCAGCACATTAAATGTTTATAACCACTGCTTCTTCTAGTCTCTGCAATTTAGTTTAAAACAAGTTCAAGAGAACAGCTTTACTTAAAAAATGCACCTGAATGCGTATATCATTTTGTATGAGCCCTTTCCTGAATCACAATGCCAAAAGAGACAAAACAGAGACGTAAAGAGAGATACCCTGGTGGCTACGCTGCTCCATTTTTGGAGCAGAGAGGCTGCACCCTAAAGAGAATCTCACCATTATCATCTTTCCCATACACAGGAGGTGGTCCACCCTGACTACTGGAAAGGTGTGACAAATCAATCTACAATGCACATGCATGAAGAGCTTTAGATCTGCACTTCATGCTCCCAGTCAAGCTGATGTTAAAGTAACCTCCAGACCAGGGCTGATGGCTGATCCAGTGAAATTACAGAAAAATTCCAGTAACTCCAATGGGAAAAAATTAATAAAAAATGTCATTATCTTAAAATAAATGGAAATCTAGCGGAACTAAGCTGTGCTCCACACAGGTTTGATTTTATCATTTTTCAACTTATGACTGTATGAATTGATAACTCAAGGAATATTTAATGTTAAACAGTGTCCAGACATTTCTGCCTACCTTCCCTTTTTCCCTGGGCTGTTTTGGGTTTTTTGTGGGGTTTGTTTGTTTTATTTATTTATTTTTGTTTTGGTATTATTTTTTTTCAAAAAGAAAAAAAAAGGGATGGATAGATGTGAGAGAGGGAGCAAGGGTTTGGGTTTACAAAGCTGGAGAGAAAAACTCATCATTATAAAGAAGGACAGCAAATACTATCAAGTGAAAACATGTCATCAGTGTCAGTCTTTATATTAAAGAAGTCTGCATTTGCATGGTAAGCCTACAAAACACTTCAGAGAAAAGAGTATCTGTAAAGGAGAGATGTCATCCTGTAGCATCACTAAATGTAAGTGGCAGCTAATACTTATTCTCTGGATTTTCTTTAGCAAGTACTGCAATGTGCACAGAGCAAGGATTTAAAATAATCAATAAGGTCTCCAGCACTGCTGATAAGCTGCCAAGCTGCAGAAGACTGCAACATATGGATTCTTCCTCTGTGGATTTCTGTTGTATACTCTACCTTCTCCATAAGGCCAGGCATCAAGGGTTTTTTTGTGAGATGCCTGTGTGTTGGAGTGGGGATTTTCAATGGAATCCGATAATGTGTAAAACCACAACTCCGTTATCTTATTGTGCTGAAAAGACCTTAGAAAAAAAAAGTTTTCCAACAGAACACAAAACCTGAATTCAATAAACTTTTCAGGTTAAGACACTGTAAAGACATTAATCTGTCAGAAAAGATGTTCCTAGAAAATACCATTCTATGTATATCCATTTGCAAGCATTCCTTTTTTTCCCCAAGGCTTGCTACACATAAATGTTAGAGGGGGACATCTGACCATTTTGCTTCACAGGAGCTTGGAACCCAACTGAATGGAAACACTGCATAGGGATCTATGGGGTAAACCATGGAAAGATCAGCTACTACAACTTCCCCATACCTGAGACAGTGTGCACTTTACCTACTAAAATAACTAGAAGCAAGACTGATCTGTGTTGTAGCCCAAAATAATTGCTACAAGTGTGGGCAGATGAGGATTACACGAGGCAAAAAGGAAGTTAAAAATGAACATGAAATTCAAAACTACAATTTACCAACCAGTGGCTTTCATGTTAGTACCAGAGGAAATGTAATTAGTGCTGTACAAACTGGGAACCTTAAAAACAACGAGCACAAAACACACCTCTCTGAAAGCACTATTTTTTTGCTCAGGCAGGAGAGATTCCATTGTCTCTACAGATGGGTTTTATATTGCATTGTGGTTTTTTATTGTGTAAGTAACAACCCAAAATCTGAAATCTGTTTTTTTTTTCCTCTGAAAGTGAGCTTCTTGGAACTGAAAAAAACCTAACACTGTTGTTTTGGAAGCAGATTATAATGACTGAAGATGTTAAGTGTAGTTTATTCCAAGGTGTATTTTATTGAAAAACAGGATGTAGAGTCTATTAACAGGAAAAACACAGATTCAATACTTAAAAAACCACCACCACCACAACAACAAAAGAACCAAAGAAAACAGGACAGAGAGGTATCTGGCAGCTAAACAAGAAATTAGGTTGAATGACACAATAAAACAGAGGGAGAATGTCCCAAGGCTTCACAACGATGGACTCAATCCATCTTATTCTTTGGAAGATCAAAAATCAAATAGTACGCAATTTTTTTCAATCACCAACCTGAATTTTCTTCCAATTTCTCATTTCTCTAGGATCTTCTCCCCTTTGTGCCTGGAGAGCACTCTCCAGAAAGATCAGGCAAAGTCTTGCAAATTGAGGTGTTTACATCAACTTCAAAAAAGAATTAAATTTTATTCTGTTTTAATACAACTTCCTTTTCCAGTTTTCCAGCAAGAACTGCTAAAACATGGGCCTTCCCTTAACTGTTTTCCAGCAAAAAAGCAAACATCCTCAAGAGACTATCTTCAAAAGTCATAAAGGACAGGCTCCAGCCTCAGGACAAGAGAAAACTCCAGCTTCCATGTGCTGATAGGTTCACAAATACCAGAGGTACTCCTCCCCATAAGTGCTTGAATACCGTGAAAGAAATGTCCTAATTTTTTACTTACCCCCAGTCAAAAACAATAAAATGAATTAGATAAAATTAATATCTACCTCAATCTGTGTAGTGTTGTCACGTCCCTCCTCAAGCAGCAGATCTGTGAAACCCCCTGGCTCCAAAGAATCCTGCCCCATGCTGGCTCTGTTGGTGTCGACTGATTTGAGGGACTCTGAGTGCCTCCTCCACCTGTGGTTGCTTACAAATGAATCCACCTCCACATTTTCCTCCACTTGAGGGAAGCTCTGAACAACTTCATAAAACACACCTGTGTGACAAGAAAAGAAAAACAAAACAAAGCCATGTAGTAAGTGACCAGAACGCTGGTTTGCTAATCATAAGTGAAAACACAAGAATTTTTTATAAAGGTTTTGTACACTTTGTAAAATAGCCATTTGTATCCCTGATAAAGATTTTATGGCAACATAAGTGTTTAAAAGAACTATTATACTTTTACAAAATTCAGGAATTTGGACTAAGTTTTGTAGACTCATCTAAGCATCCTAACTATTTTATTTTTCTGCTTGTTTTCTGTCTGGGAAAAGCTTTTCCTATAATATTTTTAACTTTAATACATGTTTACCCATAGCTGACACTTTTAAAAATAGAATAAGTCTAAAAAAAATATTTTAATCACCTAAGAAAACAAATGTAGAAGAGACAGAGAAACTCTTGTACAGACTTAGTTTTCCTACTGATTTTATGTCAAAAGAGCTTGGAAGCCATGGTGAAAGGAAAATAAACATTATGAAAGATGTGAAATTCTCATAAACAGCTGTTCCAGTTCATAAATAAAGCTGCCCTGCTGTATATGTGATAAACATGAATGATGTGTGAAGTCTGCAGACACTCACTATATCTTCTGCAAGGGGTGACCAGTTGGGTGGTGTGTTTAACGTATTAGTTTTGGACATTTTCATGCTCATTTGCAACTTTTTCATGTTAGTAAAACTAGCAGCACAACAAACCTATAAAACTATCAGCAGACAAAACCATTAATTCTCCAGAAGTTTTCATTTTGCCCAATCCAAAACCCTATCAAAGTATTTTTCTGTTAATTTAGTTTTGTTAACACCATCCAAAGGGAGTGAAGAAAGTTTGCATATTTTGCACTAAAACTCAAATGTGCTTTTCATATTGTCTTTGTGTCTAAAAGGAGAAGTAGAGGGGTGCTCTGTGCTTTTGATGGGCCAGGAAGAAGGTGATTTGGTTCAAAAACAGAAAAAAAAAAAAAAGACCTCTCAAAAGCAGTGGCAAAGTCTGGCCTATCTGAAAGGATAGACCAGTAAACAATTATGTGCAGAAATACTTCCATTGCTTTTTTTTAACAGAATCTTCTGAACAAAAGATGGTACCACTTCCAAGGTCCTTAATAAGCGACACACATGTTGTCAAAGTACAGAAGAGATGAACAAATAGAAAATTAGCTATCAAAGGTTTAAAGAAGTGAGGTTTTCCTGCATCACAGCAGGAACAGGTGTAGGAGCCATGGGTATAGAAAAATCTGTCAGACATTGTTCTTGGCAGACCAGAAAGTCTTACAATACAGAGACAATATCTAATACACTTGAGGCTCTATGTGGTTCCATTTTTCTATCAAACTCTCTCAAATCTACTAAACTTATTTCCTAAGTTATTTGATCAGTTTCAACCAAGCTGAAATTATGTGAGACAAAGGTGTTTGGTCAGCTAGATAAATCAGAATTTAACTGACATGCAAAACAAGCAATCTCAGGCCATGTCTTTCCTCAGACCCCAAGAAATCAGACTTCTTTTCTTCTAATAGGTGGCTTTTTGAAGCCTGTTTCCTTACATTTCTTAAAAGCCTTAGAACATTGACTTCAACAAATTGCTACTGTGCTCCCTATTTTATCAGACAGTCTGCAGCCCAATGCAGAGGGACAGCTTAGCGGGTGAACTAACTTATTCCTCCACATTCTTTATCAAAATTTATTCAAAGCAGCCCTCCCTGCCTCAGCTTGCAGCCTTCACCACGCTGTTATGGGGATCACCAGGCTGTGGGACATGGCCAACTGCTCAGAGCCATGGGCAGATGGGGTTCCCTGCCCGTGCCCGTGGTGCCTAGGGCTGGCTCCAGGGAGGCAGTGTTTGTCCTCTGCTGCCACCGAGGCTGGGGCACCGGGACACCACAGCACCTTCTGCAAGGCCTGGGGAGCATCACACACCTACAAACAGGGCGCCCAGGCTACAGCACCTCAGCTATGTCTGTGCGACCCCTTTCCCTTCCCCTGAAGCACCTTTCCTGCCTGGCCTTGGTGGCTCAAAATCCACACTCAGAGGCAAAAAAAGCATTTCACCCCCATTTTGCAGTCCCACTCCAGTCTACTCTTTTCATGGCTATCATACATGCTTGACGTGTTGAGGCAATCACCTAAATTAGCAAATAGAACGTGTGAAAGTTAGGGGAGGGTTTTAAATCCCATTCACCTCAAGTTGAGACCCATTTGTAAAGAAAATCAATTACACCTTGTTCTCCCACATCCTGAATAGAAATTAATGAAGTTTCTAACCTTTAAATTCTACACAATTTTCTCCATATTTTCTTTTACAGTATAATTGTGTCATGGCATCTGCAAAATTTGGCTTGCCCATTCCCCGTTAAAGAGATTTTTGATGTCATTAGTGCACAATTTTTACCCCCTTTTAAATTTTTAATTACGTGATTTTTCTCTTTGAAACATAGAAAATGTTCTGAAAAAGACTTTCTGCCATTACACTGATAAACATTTTTTGCAGGTACAAGCTATACTGACATAAGGAAGCTTTAGAATAATCTAACTGTATTCAGAATGCATGATATCCTTCTAAATAGAATAGTAGCAAAAAGTAAATGCAGGAAGTGATAACTATTCGTTTTTAAACTAATCTTTGGAGGTTTTTCACCATAAAATCTGTAAAACACAGTTATCAATAGATTAGTTAACTGTCCTGGACAGTCAGTGTGAGGATACTGAGCTACAATGTGAGATAAAATCTGGATGTGATTTAAGGAATAAATAAAGAAACATACTCTGTGATTCATCCTTCATTAAACCTTTTCCTTAAACTACAGGGGATAGAGAGGGGTGATGAACTTGGCTGGACCAGCTCTGGTCCAGAATGTTCTCTTTGTTTATCTCAGCACATCTCTAATGCTGAGAAAATGACAAACATTTTTGAAATAAGCTGAACAGGATGTTTTACTTTTATGTAAATAAAACTTATATAAATTTTCAGATAATGGATAGATTAACTATCCTTAAGTTCTAAAAGGAGGCATCCCATAAGAAAAGGCATTCAGAGACCTAAAATTCCAACACTTTGCAAGTTAGAAGTATTTGATGTTTCTGGTTGAAATCTCTGTGTAGCTAAAAAAAATCATATAAAAGGCATTTTAGAGGAAATGTACTATAGTATTATAGTCTTATCTTTTAGATCTTGGAGCTCTTGCTTTAATTAACACTGAAGGAGAACATGTCATTCAAATCAATTGAAAAGAAGCCAAATGCTGTAATGTCTGATTTATAATAAAATCACAATATTGCCAAACACAGATGGGCAGCAACTTGTTTGACTTGTATCAAAGGAGATACAAAACTTGGTTCTAACAGATCAGAAATGCTGGGCTATACAAGAAAGATTCACTGAAAGGGAAGAAGGCACCTAAATGTGGTGGGGACCTGGGTTCTTTGCTTTGCTAAGCGTGCCCTCAAAGACAAAAAGGAAAAACTATAACCAAATAGGCCCAAAATGCAACAGCTGAACCTGACAAGTAAGATAGCTCTGATTTTGCAAGGAAAACACAAAGTTTATTTATAAGGAAGAAACAACAAAAAAAAAAAATTTTTTTAATGGGTGGCAATGTAACCAAAGGAGAAAGAAACCTTCTTTGGAAAAAAAAAAAAAAGGCAAATACATAGATCTTCTTCCATTAATTCAACCAGTTCTGGATTTTCCCCCCCTTTTCCAAAGTTCTAATAAAGTTTTGTGGAGAGTTTCAGCACATCAGAATTTCAGAATTGCATTTCTGAAATGTGTGTGTTATTTCATGATTGCACACATTTAAGCCAACTCTGCAATTTGACTAATTTCATAAATGCATCATAATCAGCAAGATTTTTTTTGGAAAGAGTAGAAATACTCATACATTGAAACCTGTATTCAGAAGATTGCTTGTGAGACACATGATCAACTTTCTAAATATGCCACAGCCCAAATGCTAGCAAAATCAAGTATCAAATACACAAATTTTTTCATCAAGGGACAGAAAATGCCATGATACTACTTCAGCTTAAGTAACTTTCTACAGCCTGTATTATGAGTCTTTATTTCTATTACGGCCCTTGAAAGTCAAGTGAGAATTTCAATATGTCCTTGATAATGACGCAATAAATTTCTTAACAAATTAAAAAAATGACGATTTGTAAAATCTATTCCATACTGATAATTAGCAAACAAATAGCTGTGTCAGTTTGGGTCATGATTTGGGTCAACCAACAAAAGACCAGATCCTCATAGTTTCTTTTTAAAGCTTGTCTGTAACTGCTAACAGAACTGTAACAATATGTGGGAAAATAATGCATAACATGATCCTATTTTTTCCAGCTAGGGATGAGAATTTATGAGGCCTGCAAAGGGAATCAGAGGTCAACAATGAGAAAACTCTGAATGATGGAAGATGATGATCACTGTACTGCTGTTGAATTGTTTGCTCAGAATAAAAAAATAATGTCTAAAATAACAACACTAGCTTGAGGTACGTTTTCCATGCAATTATATAATGAGCAGTGACTAAGACTCATATCCAGTACAGAATCAGTATCAATAATAATAGATATTATGACAGGGAAATAACATAACTGGTAATTTCCTTCCACATCCATTTTATCAACAATATGAACTCAGACCTTCCCCTTCGCAACTGCTTTCTATTCAATAACTATTTTTCACCACTACAAGTGGTCCCAAAGAGCATATTAGCACACTTCTAGAACTTTATCTTTGTCACAACTACAACTGCTGCAGGCTGGGTTTTTGAAGTGTATTGGGGTATTTTGGTTTTGTTTTGGTGTTTTTTTTTAAATTTTTGTTTGTTTGTTTTAATTGCCTGATTTATTTTCACTTTGTAATTATTTATGTAATCATAATAATGGTATTAAAATTAAAATGGTATAAGTAAAGTCAAGATCTGAGTCCACCAGTAACAATACTGTTACTTTGATTAGCCTACATCAACACTGAGGAATTATTGTTAAATTCCAGCTTCATTCGTGTTCTCCAGCTACATAAACACAATAATTTGCACATTGAATTTACAAGCAAACTGATTATGCCTTTATAATTTCTTATAGATTTGTTTTGCTATTCTTTTTGTCAGTTACACTTGGGGACCAAGATTTAAATTTATTGCTAACTGCGTACATACAGAACAAAAAAAAAAATACAACTTATGTCTCAAAGAAGGCTTGCAGTTTTGAAGATGCTGGATAGTAAAAGGAGGGGGAAAATTTTGGTCAGTACACAGTGATATCAGACAAAAAAAAGCCTAGCCAGTATCAAGATTTTGAAGCTATTTTAGTAAAAAGAAGATTTAAAATGAAAAAAAAAAAAGCAGTTAATTTTTTACACACATATTCTAGAAGGATTTAAGTTGCTTTAACACCTCAGGTTAGAACAAGAGGGAAGCCTGATTGTAACAGAAGTGGAAGTCATAAAACATTTCACATCTACTAGGTGCTTACAAATCTTATGCACATCTGCATCCCACACTTGCAGACCTTTTTAGTATTATTTTTGGAATGATAAAAACAAAATTATGATTAAGCTAACAACGTGGAATGTAATCCTTTATTTCAGCTCTCCACTTTTGGAGACAGGAAGACAAAATCACCTTGAAAAGAAAGATAATGAAGTTGGAATTGATTTTGGTTTAGCCTTTCCTTACAAAATAGAAGGAAAAAAAAAAAAAAAGAAAAGAAGCTCTAATAGACTTAGACGCCCAGCCATGGCAAATTCAATTTGAGTACTATTCACTTAATCTTTGCACCCTATACTAATATGTTCAATATCCACATCTCCAGTAGCACTTGCAATAATTATCAGTAAAGCAGACCCCCAGCTGTACATAGATGAATATTTAGCACATACTAAGCTTCCAAAAGGAAGTATATCTGTAATGTTCTTATGTACTTGGCACACAACTCGCACTATTAATAGTTTTATTTTCTTGTGGATTATCAACTACAGCATAGAAAAGGAAGTAGTTAACACATTTTAAATAATTTGATGTTTTCTAATTAACTTGTAGCAATAATGTCAAAATGTTAATTCATGTGTAGTTTATGTATTTTCTGTCCAAACCTCCCTATAACACAAACCCTTGTTAAACTACAGAATTATTTATCTAAAAAGCAGTAAAAAGTAAAGAATTCAACAAAAAATGCTCTGCCAAGAGAAATGGAGATCTCTCTATAATATTCTATTTATATGCAAATTCTTGCTTTTCCAAACTCTATTCAAAGGTTTGCCAGAGAATACTAATACCAACTGTACCTTATTTAAACACATTGTAAAGAAGTTAGTTTTTTTTTTTTTTCTGGTCAGTACCTGGATTACAGTATGATTGCTGGTATTGGACAGTAGCATTAGAGCTGTCTCCTATGCATACACTTCACTGTTCCAACTTGAAGGCATCTTTCTTTTTCCTGAAGGATCTAGAAAACCTAGGCACTAGAACAACCCAAGGATATGAGAGAAAAGCTTACAAAAAGTGAAGTAGGTATTCATAGTTTGAGCTGCAGCATATGTCTAGAACTCATTTTGCATGACTTGTTGAGAAAGAAGACAGTAAATATCTGGAATGTACGAACCTGTAATAGCTCGGCTAATTATGCCCTTCTGAGCAGATAGTGCCAAATGCAACTTTGGTAGAAGGGTTATCTTTGGTTTTAGCCTGAGGAAAAGCCAAAGGCTAAGGCAGATGGAAGCCCATTGCTCAAAAAATGGATTAGCACAGACAGCACACACAGTGTCTCTGCACAGCAGCGCTCAGAGGAAAAGAGCAGCGATTGCAGGGACACTGCTCTGGCCAAGACACCACTGGCCAGCTCCCCACAGGCCTGTCACTCACTGGTGCTGGAGCAGCACCAGAGGGTAATTGGCTCCCTGGGTAGCCCTGTCAGGCTGACTTCGAATCAGGCATGAGGATCAATGCCAGCATTCACCCCAAAGGCAGCCACACAGAATTGGGCTGCTGAAGCACAGAGATACAGATGGACAACAGGGCTCCCATACCAACACAGCAGAGCTGCCCATACAGACAGGTACAGGCAACCTCACAATGTCAGGGGCACAGGTTAATGTCCGAGCAACCTGGCACAGTGGAAATAAAAGAAGAAAATTGGCACAATGACATAATCCCTTATCAGGTACAGCAAACACTGATGGCACACAGATGAAGGATTTCCTCTCCTCCTTAGTCAGTGGTGCCCAACAGACTGAAACCACCTTTGGTAAGTTTGTCTCAAACAAGGACAAACTCCTAAGCCTCTTACTATCTCCAAACAGACTTATTAATGAGTTTGTGGCAGTGTGCCAAAACACAGCCTACATACAGAGTGACATTTCTGAAAACTCAACACATCCTGGACAATTCAAAGAAAGGCAGATCATGCAATGTAACCCCAGCATGACTTAAATATGGCACATTTCTCTCTCTGCTTCCTCAATCCCCTCTGCCCCCATCACAGGAGGGGAAAGGAAGTGGTTTGCAGTAGTAGATGTTTCACAGAGCTCAGGATTTGGAAAACTAGAAAATGAACAATCAATTGCTGTTGCCCAGAAATGTGTAGCAGAGAATGTAATAGTAATCTGATCTTATAAAAGCTGAAGAAAAAAACTGCATTATTTTTCTTCCAGTAGAGTGGCAAAAGAGAATTTTTTGAAGATGGGAAAATTAGAATTTACAGCTGTTTATGGAGACATAACTTGGATTTCTTTTCAGCTCAAGATCACAAATTAATTTCCATCAGAGCCATAAATTTAAACCCCTTCACTTTCATTATGGATCAAACAAGGAAACTAAATATCTCTTTCATTTTCTGCACACAAATCTTCCTAGACAAACAATGATTCAGGATTAAGAAAGATTAATCCAGCTACAAGTAAACAGATTGATCATTTGTAGAATTAATGAATTCATTTAATAAACAGTAAAGGCTTAGTGCCAGAACTCACTACACTGTGGTGTCAAGATGTTTTTCATGAAGTTTCCTGCAAAAAGTAAAAGAAGTAAATTGTCATGTTCAAACACAGAGTTGCTCCAAGGGTCAGAAGTAAAGGTTGTCTCGCTGGGCTTATATGGTATGGTTACATGTTTAGGTTAGCAATGATTGAAAAATACATTAAATGCTAGTACTTTAGAATTCTTAAGATATGTTTACCTGATTTTCATGCCTCTATAGATGCACTGAATTATGCTTACAGTGTTTTATCTGTGATGCCCTTTTTTTTTTTTTTTGTAGAGATGAGATGGTCAAGAAATGAAAATGGTATTTTATTTAAAAAAAAAAGACATTGAAGCTTATTTCAAGGTCTTTTCACCATCAATTTGCAATTGCTGTTTAACTTAAATTTCTCTATATATTTACCCAGTTCCCTCATTTCTGCATATTTTGTTCCAAAATAATAGAACAAAACTCTTAAAAAGAAGACCTACGGCCTTCCATTTTCACTCACATGCATGAAGTAAGTGTCTTAAGGACTTCTGAATACATAGTAGAGATTCTAAATAATAAGGGATCCAATCTGTCCCAGTGCAGTACCATAGATACGGTCCTCTGTGAGAGTAGCCACTACAGAAGTCAGAACCTTTCAATTTTTGAAGAAGCATAAGAGAAACCTAAGTAATTATAGTAGTTTATATAGTGTCGAGATGGATTCTCTAGAATAAAATAAATATATGCCATAAAAGAGCAATTTACTGATTTTTTTTCATATTTTTTCATAATAGCTTAATGAATGCCTCTCTTTTGTAATCTGTAAGATGCAGATAATGAAACGAACTTTTTCTCTTAAACATGGTCTGTGTTACTGATAACAAGCACTAGATAATAGCTATGTACTATTTTATTACCAAAAGGCCATTGCTTATTTCTTCCAATCTCTCTGTTGGCAAAGTATTTTCTGTCTTGTCTAATAAAGATTAAATTTGTCACTGAAATCACAATGGGTCTAAATGCCTTCATCTTTTTTTTTTTTTTAATTTTTATTTTCTGGAGAAATTATCATTTTAGCTTCAGCTAAAATCAGCTAAAATCCTAGCTTAGGATACCTGCTGGAGAAAAACATCATGTTTCTAGCACACGAATGGGAGGAAATTAGAGCAGAGATTGTTTTTAAGCTCTGGCACAAAATCTGTCTTGCTAGACTTGATGTAAGACCAAAACAAAAAAAATCATAGATTGAGGAGGAATTGTTGTAGAAATGTGTTTAGAGTCAAAGAATAGCTGTATTAAAACCATCAGAAATCAGAGGCATAAAAATACAAATTAAGTCCATTTGAGATATGAATTATAGACATCCTTTGTTTAGCAGAAAAGAAACAAACCCTTTGAAAACTGGCAGAGATACTGTAGAAAGAGAAGATAAAATATTGCATCGATCTTGCAACTTGTCAAAGCAATGAAATTATCCAGAAAATGTTGAATTGGACTGCCCAGTACATGGAGTATTGAATATTTTCTTTGTCTTCTCCCAAAAGGCAGACGATCTAGTACTGTGGATTGTGCAGCTGTGGGGAGTAAAGTGCAGGAAGGGCAAGTTTTCACAGTTTTTAACGGATGAACAGGACTGGAATGACTAAACTCCTATAAAGGCATTTTAGAACTTACAGATAAACCTGTTTTTTTTTAATGTATGTTACATTTGACACACTCCCACCATACCAAAATAAAATTGGGGAACTGCATTGCTGGCATCCACTTTTAATATACACAAGTTACATGGAACTTAGGCATTTGGATAGACATATTCTGGGAGAAGACTGAATAAATGTGGGGTTTTTTTCTTCTGTATTAAACACCTTCCAATTCAAGCACAATTCAATTTCCAGGAAAATAAACATTATCAGCTTTGCAGCACTCCTGCTGGGGTGGGTTTGTTAGCATGCTGTGGACATACATTTCCTCTGTGCATATGTTTTAAAAAGGAGGCAGAAATGGATACTGCCATTACTGTTGCAAAGCACATGGTGTTTTGGAAGCTGTGCAGGGATGAGCCAGCTTAAATGACATCAGTCTACACTTTATGAAGGGACAGATTTGCAACTCTGCTGTGCCAGTGCTTTTCTAAGTGGAAGATAGGATATTATGGAATGTGTGAAGATCATTACACATTAATCATCATATGAAGAATACGTTATTTTACTTTTCAGAGGGTAAAAATAAATAGACGTGACACATGGAACAAGAGAGCTTAGTACATTCCTAAAAAAACCACAAATGTGCTTAAATGCTTAGGAGGAGCTTATTTTCAAAATGAAGCAGAGCTTAGAGGAACTCAGACTTGGTAGACTCAGCGATTGGATGCATGCAAACACTGCCTAGTGCCCACAGAGAGCTGAAGGAATGACTCTATGAGGAAAAGACCTTCTTCACAAGATGGTTGGTTTTCTGTTCAGGTAGTTACTCAAGTACAGAACATTTTTACTTTATTGAGCCACTCACTCAAACTGTTGCTCAGGTTCCTTATTATAACTGGCTAGAAGGCAAATTCAAAGAAGAAAGGAGAAAAATATCTTTAAGTAAGAGAGAAAATAGAGTGTTTTAGAAGTTTTTTAGATAAAATGACATTTCAGGATTTAATTACTAAACAAAGACAAGAATATACATGTACAGAATGAGTTGGTAAAAATAGTCAAAATTTGGCCTATTTTGCTAGACAGAGATTGATATATCTGTAAAATATACTTGAAAAATTACCTTTCTTCTCATTCTATTCACCACAGATTTTATTCCTAAGAAGCACATAATAATGTTGTCTCAATGTGCTATTTCTTTTCTCTTTCCAAAGGAAGAATAGTGCCAACAATCAGCTATGATTTCCCATGCCCTGCCCTTGAAATTCAATGACAGAAAAGCACTAGCCAGATGCACAAAAAGGCATCTTTTAGAGCAGTCTTATATTTCTTTGTCACATCATCTTGCTGCCAAGGTTTTAACCCACATCCTGGCTGACAGCCCATCCAGAGCCAGAGCAGTCACAGTAAGGTTTGCAAACCAGCACTTCACATCTTGAAGCAGGGATCAGATTCAAAACCAGCCCAGCTACATTCAGTGTTGTAAGAGTAAAAGATTTGCCTGATTCCTGGAAATTAATATAATCCTAGAAATCATACTTAAGTTTCTCAAGAACAATTTGGTTTTGTTTCCAATTAGCTCAATGCTAATTTAGGGCACAAACTCTCACTCTGTACCACATGTATTCACACTGCCAAAGCACTTGCAACTCATGCAAGTCCCAAGCTGGTGACCTTTAATGGGACTTTAACAGCCCTTAAAACTGCCCATCTTCTACAGGCCTGTCAGTTCCACTCCAAGGAGGAATTAATTTTAAATTAATCTGTCTTCTTGCTGAATGCTGACTGCCTTCCTCAACACATACATCTCATTTATTCAAGCAGAGAAACAGCTCAGTCACTAAAGATGTATCATTCCATGTCTGAATTATAGAGACATAAATTACCAGTTCCTGGATATCTAGGTGTCTTGGCCAACTGACTGCTGAGCTTGCACAGGCTGGCTGTCCTTTTGCAGTATGTCCCACAGACCCATCACTTCCAAACCCGCTACCATTAACAGGCCTGTTTACAGTATTTTCTCTTCAGAAAACTGTAAGGGCGAGTCTATCTAGTGCTAAAGGATGCAGTCAGGCTCAGTCAGTAAGGATTGGCATCCCCACCTAACCAAAAAGCTGGCTTGGCCACCTTTCTTACCTGTCTGAGCTACTCACTTGATCCCGCTTTCCAGTTTTGGAAAGCATATGCCCACTGTGACAGAACTGTCTCTTGAAATTCACAATAAACTTTTCTTAAATCAGGGCTACTTACAGTCCTTATAGATTTTATAAACTGTCTGTCCTGCCCTCTCTCCTTTGTTTGAAGTAGTCTTCACTATTGTCCAGAAAAACTTCAAAAGCAGGACACCTTGCTAGGAGATGGAAGACCTTGCCCAGGGTAAAGGTAACCTTGAACTCTCTGCCTCACTTCCCTGGAGAGTGCATAACCACCAGGATATCATGAAAGCACAAGACACCAGTACTTGGGCTCAGAAGGCAAGTTGAGAGCTTCTCTCATTGGCAAAGACCAGCTGCACTCTCAGAAGTGCATTGCACATGCTGGAGCCCAAGGCAAGCAGGTCTCTTTTTGCAAACTACTCTTAAGAGCAGTTAAGTTAATCCCTAGAAGCAGGATTTCAGAAACACTATGGGCACTGGTTATTTTTCTTTTTAAATTTCAGGCCACTCCCGGATCCACAGCTGAGTGCTTGGGATTGCAAACTAAGTGATAACAGTAAGCAGCTCACACAAGGATATAATTCCACTTAAGAATTACAAAATTACGAATTTGCCATGAGAACTCAGTTTGTAAGTGCTGAAGTCCTTCATCACATTCACAACCTCAAACAAATTTGGGAGGAAGAGTTTGTTAAACACTAACCAGTGTTGACAGCAAATGCCCACTTGCTTCAAAGACTAAAACCAGTTTTTCAGCCCCTGTATCACATGCTTGTCAATCATGTGGAAATTTCTCATAGTTTGGTGCATTTGGGCACATTGTTTGGCTCTAAATGAGCCCACAAACCCACTGACACTTCCATGAATCAGGGCCTTTCAAAGATTTGTTATTTAACTAAACTTTATTGCATAATTCACAGTGGACATTTTTCCTCTTTTCCATTAATGGTAAACCATAACCTCACAACTTCTTGTGCCCCAAATGAATTTCCATTTCTGCCTGGTTATACCAAAAGCAGCAGATTTTCCACACTGCATCATTCCACATAGGCATCCCTTCACATGATTTAGTTAAACTGTTTCTAAGCATCTGTCCAGTATAATCTGTTTATAAAAAAGTATTAAGCATATATCACTTTTTACCTGCTCCTGGAGGAGAAAAGTAATAAAAGACAGCACATTCAGCCTCCTCCTCTCGTATAAATGCAGTAAGAAGAGAAAAGCAACAACTTACTTTATTACTCCCATCAGTTTTGCTGAAGTAAGGAGACTGAAAGCTGTGGGCAAAAACTTTCTGTGTCATTATACAGCCTCTCCACAGGAAGTACAGGCTCATCAATATATTGTTTTTCATCTTCAGCTTTAAATGTGAGTGATTTCACATATACCAGCTCATACAATTTCTTTCAGATTTGTAGTGCACTTAACCAGGGGCAAATTGAATCTTGCTTATTTTTTTATTTTTTATGGTTTGTTCAGTTTTTTTTCCCCCTACATGTGCATGTGACCCCACTCCTCACTGTGTGCCTTCCTCCCTCCTCCCTGCAGGGTACAAAACCCCAGACTGACATTCCCTCTGATGTCCTCAGACGTCAAATTAAGTCTCTCCCCATACAACCAATGTTGTCTTTCCCATAGCTTGAATGACAGCTTTAATAGAGTGTTTACTATCCAGTGCCCTGACAGGTCAATCCCACCAGGAACCGGTCTAGACTGGGAATTCCTCCTTTTACAGCTTTACTCAGGTTTTATTCTGCCATGAGTCCAGTTATTCAGCATCTTCCAGCCTTAATCTGACCATCTCCTTTTCCACAGCTGCTTGGTCTCTCCAGATCACCCTGTGCTCTCCCAGGAAGAGCACAGACCTCATGTTGCACCACTTTTGTTTAGCCCTGTTTCAGGAATGAGGAGCAGAGCAGGGAGGAAAAGGTGATGTTGCATGCAGAGACTGTCTCATAGCCTTGGCCATAGAATTTGGCCTTACTTGCCTGCTACCTCTTCCCAACTATAATGTCTGAAATCAGATGCTATCTTCTCCAGTGACCTGTCAGAGGAAGATAAAACAGCAGAGGGGAGAGTAAGATTGCATGGAGCTCTGCAGTCAGAAAATCACTTCTCTGAAAAGCAATGTGACAAGCCTGAACTCTATTTTGCTGTCATATATTTTCTCAGTATCACAGAAGGAATCTTATTTCTCGTTTAAAAATCTTAAAATTAAGACCCTTCTTATCTGAACTTAATATCAGAAATTTGTTACATTATAAGTGCATAGAAACAACACTGGGTTTACTTCACACTGTTCAAGGCTGTGGACAAAGAACTTGCATGTTTTAATTTACAGAACAGTCTATATGCATACTATGATCTGTTACTTACTGTTCCATGAATATATGGGACATAAATCATTAAGAAAATCACTTAGTCAAGGCAGTGACAAAAAAGCAAAATGGTTTGCATGCACATAGGGAAGGAATGAAATGACTGTGCATGTTGAGTCCAGTGGGATGTCTAGATCTCAAGAAAAAAAGCAAAAGGTAATTTACCGATGAAATCTAATATACAGCAGCACCATAAAACTGCTCGTCATGGGCTCCTCTTGCTTCTCTTAGAAAACTCAGACATTAGAAAATTCAGAAAAAGAATTCTAATATTATTCTACTGCAAGATACATCATATAGCAAATAAATTGGCATCTTTAAATCTCACAAAGTGATCTAGAAGCCATACATTTGACATTATAGTTAATAGAAGCACTTGCTGGTGCTCTGCAGAGAGCTGATTAGTCGCAGCCCACAATTTCCTTTAGTTTTCAGCTACTAAACAACATTTGGAAAGTTAAACTCATAATTAATATTTATCTGATATTTCCTGTTCCACACAAGTAATTGCTGCAAATGCCACAGGAATACAATGCTGTTGCCAGAAAGAGGATGCAATGGCAAATAGTTTGGGGAGCCCATGAGGCAACATCTGAGTTGAAACATGAATTTGTGAACCCTTTGGCTAGGATTGCTCAATATGACTGAAAATTTCACATTTTGCAGATGCCTAACTGCAGCATCTTAAAGAGGCATAATTTCTGCAGGGTGATCTATTGACCCTTTCTGAACATCATTCCATCCAGAACCCCAGAGACATCCTCCAACTCTTGACCTTCTGGTTCTTCTCATTAGTAAGCTCAGTTACTTCCTCACATTATGCTATCCTCACATACTTCAAGATTTAGAATTATAATCACTTTGTGATGTGTAAATGCAAGTGTGCAACCTTGTGAAGATCTTATGATTCAGTGCAGCTGTGGATGGTTAGAGCACCTTTGATGTCAAGCTGCTCTGGTACAGGGTGGTGTCTGACTGGAGGTGGTAACCTTTCTGAAACATCCAACTGAGGAAAACTGAATTGAAATCAACTGCAACAGACTCGTGAATTTCTGGAAACAGTGCTGCATTCTCATAAATGTACGTGCCTCATACAACATCAGGTGGAGGAGATCATCTCCCCAGCTATTTACTGCAACTGTGAAGGTTGCTCTGGCTCTAGTGTCACTGAGTTAGTTTTCTTCCATGGGAAAAACCTTTTCTGCCTTGACTAACTTGAAATCTTTTAAACATGAAATATTCTGGGTGATCAATACCATTATCTATTGAAGCTATTCAGGTAGTCTGGCTGCCTTACAATAATAACTTCTGGTTAGATGTTTTGAAAAAATTCTAAACTTCAATTTAGCATACAAGTAACCTCATTTTTTCTCAAACTAGCACCCACTAACACATTGCCTGCTCTAAAATTCCCTGTCATTGCTAGGAAAGTCAGCACTGTGTCAGTGTTAGACATCTGCATTTTCAGATCAGTAACTACTATTTGTGGGGAGAAGCAAGGCTTTCCAGAAAGGACAAAGTTCAAGAACACAACATCTCCCCTTAGCATAGTTCAGTTCTAGTCAAAATAACTTTTTAATGTCTTTATTTGAAATTAATCCCTCCCCCCATTAAATCCAGATGTTTTGTGTTTATTTATTCATTTACATTTTTTAGAAGCAGAAAGGGGTGTAGGAATGGTGAGAAACAGTTTGAAGCTCTGAGAAGAAGCTTTGATCCCAGAAGCACTTTTAAAACTGTTGTAAAACATTTTGTTTTCTCAACCTAAATGCTGTGAAGTGTATATACCCAAGCTAACTAAAAAAGAAAAAAAAACCAAAAAGAAACAAAAATTCTTCTAAACACTTTCTATGTATTTCATTTATTGCGATTCTAACCAACTGCAGCTGCTTTCTCCTTTACTTATTGAAAATGCAATCAGCCATTCATTTACGTTAAATTAATTTGTGTCAGACCAATGTTCTTGCACTAACTGATTACTTACAGATGTCAAATCTCTAAGTGAAATTTTTGCCACTTGTTTTCAATTTCAGGATTGGCAGTTTTGTATTTCCACAGCTTACTGACCTGGTGTGGGTCTATATCATCTGCTGTTGTATTCTCCATGCTCAGTTTCCACAAGACATCAACAACATCAAAATAGTTTTATCAGGAAGTTTTCTCCTTTATACAAGAAGGCATCCAAAATATTGTAATGTGGAAGTATCAAAACTGTCTTCCACATTAAAAAGAAGCTGTAGATGAAACAATGATTACTTTTCATTAATAAGTGGTTTCATTCAAGGTGTGAATATAGTTTATTTGCATGTCAAATTAACTATTTCAAGATGCTTCCATGAATTGTCCAGGCCAAGCTTCACTGCATTTTTATCTGAATATCAATTATCAAACATAAACATTTTGTATGGCCTGAAGTTCTTTAAGAGAGCCCATTTTATTTATGGAAACATTGCTGTCTATATTAAAACCATGTACTAGAAAATACAATACTTTATTTAATTAAATAGGGCAATAATAAATATTTGGGAAATAAACTGGGATTTTTGGTGATAAGCACTGATCAGAAATACAAAATTGCCTTTTTTTTTCTCTAGTCTGCAAAGGTTACATTGTTAAATAGTTTTGCAAAACATTTTTTTTCTATTTTAGATGAGATTTGTTCTACAAGATGTATTACCAACATTGTTTTAGCCATGATTCATCTATAAGCTAATTGCAAAATGTATTCTCATTATAATGATTACTAGATAGTACTTTTAAGAGAAACCAGTTATGGAAAAGGAGCAATTTTCCCATCTGTAAGTTACAGCATGAACCTCTAGGGGATGCTGTGTATATTAAATTTACACTGAATTTTTACTTTTGAAATTTTTCCAGTTCCAGGTAATACTAACCCAGATGGCTTGTGGTTGGTTGATGATATTATTTTTTGCTTGTATGGCCATAGTGGGTAAGTTCCTTTGCTGTTGACAATGTCCAGGGTGGAAGATGCACTGCAAATGCAGGATAAAAACTGTCCCATTTTTTCCACTGCTGCATAAAGAGTTAAGCGTGTGCTAAATTAGGCTGTGCTCTGAGGTATGAGCTCCTTCCCTCTCCTCAGGTAGCCCACGACCAGAGGAAGCTGTAGGGCTTTGGAAGAGGAGGAGGAGGTCTGAGATGGGAATTGTTTCCACAGCACTGGAGTGGGCTGTCAGAAGTGGAAAGGCAGAAGCTCAGACATGAAGGGCAGAGTGGGCATGAGTCACAGACTGTGGACATGCTAGGGTGGGAGAGAAGGATGACTTTTTGCTAAGACACTAAAATTCTTAAAAGGATTGTTTCCCTACTTTAACACCAACCACAGAGGTTCTCTCAGTCTCTTCCCCACTGCAGTAAATGGCAGGTTCCCCAGTCCTTTCCCTCGTTCATGAGGCAATTGAAACCATTGTCTCCAAAAGAGACATTCTGAGCATTCCCCTCGGTCGAGTACTGGTAGATACAAGCGACAGCACAAGATCAAAAAGCACTTTCCAGACAGCCACAGCTCTTCCAAGCCTGTCAGACTGCAGTTACAGCTCTTGTGCTAATGCTGATAGACACAGAACCCTTTACTCCTCCTATAAGTATTTGATTAACCTTCTGCCATACTGTTTGCTATTGCTCAGTCTCTAGAAGTGTGAAGGAGACTTTGGCTTCAGTTTGGAGCCACTAGAGTTTTTATGTATTTTTCTTAAACACTCTGCCAGGCAAAAATTAGGCAGGATTGTGGCCCACTCACTGCAATGTCCTCTGACCTCAGTTAACACTGACATAAAACTAGAAGAATGCTGTTGACTGGAGCACAGCTATTGCCATTGTACAGGAGTGCATCCGAGGTCAGAATCTGACTCAATCTGCTTGCCAAAGACTGCAAAATATTATGAAAGAATGGCTAACAGAAGCTACCCACACCCACTGAGCTGTGGATGTTCAGCTGAGAAGCAGATGTTTTAAGGGTCAGTACTTCTGTAATAAGTAAACACATTTATTGTAATGTAGAACACTGAGCTAATAATATAAATACCAAGTAGGATACTTGAAATACTGTGCAAACAACAACATACATCTGAAAAATAACTACAACAAATGCTTGTTTTTCACTAGAAAGATCACAGGATCAGCAGCTGTTTACTGCTTCAGCACAGCAATTACAACATAAGCTTAGCCAATATTTCCAATAAAGCCTGCTCCCATCCATCCAATTTCTAATAATCTGTGACATTTTTTCCTGGGTCTAATATTTAGAGAGTATGCTGTCCAAAACACTAGCTGAGTTACTGTCAGAGCAAGGCCAAAGGACCACATGCTCTCCTTTTTAGGTGCAGTTAGCTAAAACTAATTCACTTCATTCTTTGCAAAGACCCCCTGCTTCCTACTCAGCAGTATAATTGTAGAATGCAAATAAGGGAGTTTTCTGAAGACTAAACATGTTAATTAGAAACAAAAAAATCTCCCCCACATACACCAAAAAAAAAAAAAAAAAAAAATCCCTGCCAGAACAAAAGAAATCTTTGCATTTACTTTTGTTTCTGGAATTTGGCTAAATAAAGTACACTGATATGATAGCCAAGCTTTCAGCTAAGAAGACACCCACACAGATTGAAGAACAGATCCAATATTTGCACTTCTGCTGACTTTGGTGGGCTCTGGGCCAGTGCTCAATAAAGCAAATAAAGCATCGCTTTCACCAGGGTTCCTGCTTATCTGCATCCCCGTGCAAGTTCTCCATAAGCTCTGACCCTTTCAGAAGGAAGCCACAGAGCCTCTCTTGCACCATCAGCAGAAGCCTGAGCAGTGACTCCCGAGTGCCAAACTGGGGTGAGGAGAGGCTGTAGGTCACAGGGGCTGCCTGTACCCACCTCTGCCCCTGTCCCAGAGGTGCCCTGCTCTAGCTGCATCCACCCATCCATTTCAAGACTCTCCATCTGGGGTGCTGGGTATGCTGGAGGGTTAGAAATGGGTACAGAGCCCAGCATCATAGTCAAGAAGATAATGCAGTGTATACAACCCTCCTCAGACCTCTTCTAAACTGCAAAAATACATTAAAGTACTTAAATGTGGGAGCAATATTCTCACTAGACCAGTCTAACTATTCCATCTTGTAGTATCCTACATGCCAAGTATTTTAGTTTGATTTTGCAGTTTATTCAACATGTAAAAACAAAAGCATCATCCACTCTCTCTTTTCTTTTTTTTCTCCAGGAGAAAAAAAGGCTAAAAAGCACAGTGGAAATGTAGACATACATGTACATTTTTGCTAGCATATCTGAAGTTTTGCAGACATGTCTCCCTCCTCCTTCCTTTTCCTTGGCTGAAAAAAAAAAAAAAAAAAAAAAAAAAGACATGTCCATTATAGTTCAAAATTTTAAAACCAAAGCCATGTCCCTTTCCCAAGTTAGGACTTCCATGCTAAGGAGTGAAGCTACTACGGAAGCAAGCAAACTAAGCATCCCACTCAAAGCCAGCAAAGAACTCCTCCTAATCCATTCCAATGTGCCTAAATCCCTGCAGTTTTGCATGCACTAGCCTGGGTTCACTTGGGGTGAACAGAACTAGTTTGCTGACTCTATTAAACAGGCAAAAATTTGGACCAGCTCAGAAAGAACCTGCATGTAGTGCATCATCTAGAATTGTAGTGATTTATTTTCCTCTTTGAACATAAATTCTGTCCATTTGTTTATTTATTTTAAAATCAAGAATGTACTCTTCTGTTTGGATGAAAATATTTTCATTCTTTAGCTTCTCTTGTCTATAAAGGTACACATGTGTTTCTGATAAACTGGGAGATCTTCCTCTGTCCCTGAAGTAAGAAAGATGAATACAAATGTTGATAACAGTTAAACAGAATCAAGATTAGAATACTCAGGAGTTGGACTAAGCAACCAAATTTAAAAAGTGATTTGGACAATGTCAGACAGCAGGATGAAAGATTAAATTTTAGTCAGAGTATCAGCTAGCACCCTCTGGTAAATGGCATGCAGGGGAGAAAGACCTCAGGTAAATGTCTCAACACCAGCTCTATATCTGAATTTTAAATCAGTTCTAAGTTATAAAAGTGCTTGCAGAGTTCTGCATTACTGACTTCTCCAAAGATTCACTCCTGATGTTGTCTAGGTCTTTAATGAGGTTTTATCTATAGTTCTCCCTGTTTTCTACTGCTTGGATAAGTTTTCTCAAATAGAGTTCAGAAAGCCCTATTTTTAATCAGATGTCAGAAATGTTGGGGGTTTTGGATTCAGGTTCTTAGGATTTACACAGTTATGCACTTACACCTTGCAGCTCTGGTGTTAGAAAAACACAGATAAGTGAAAAGTGATGAAACAGATACATGGATGACTTACTTATTTTCATTGGCTGAGTAGCATCACATAGAAAAAATAAAAAGAGTTTAAAAAACAATTAAGATTTAAAACACAGCTGGACAGTTACAGACATTGTTTAAAAGCATGAATTATGTGTGAGCTCTAATGCTTGCTCTCAGAATGCAAAAGGTGACCACACGGAAAAGAGTATAGTCCAGTCTACCATGAAAGATTGAATTAATGACTACAGTCACTAACTTCAGTTGTACTTCCCTAATTCAGAGTGAGATTTATTTATTTATTTGCACTGCAGGGGCCTGCAGGACAAGGCCAATGACTCTGACAGAGGCTTTCACACCACAGCTGTGTACATGCTCTGCTTCAAAAGGAAAGATACAAACAGCTGGAAGGCTAATTCCTTTCATATACCAACATTTGATACAAAATTTATAATGTAGTAACCTCATAATATGCCTTTAAACATAGATTTCAACAAAAAAATCACTTGAAAAAATATACATAAACCAAGTATCCAGCTTCTTCAGGAGACCTGGATACAAGGATGTAGTGATGTACAAATAAGTTCTAAATGGAAAGCTTGTGACTGGAAAGAAAAACAAATAAAGAACTTAAGTGTAAGGTTTTATTCAATATAAGGAAGTTACAAACATATTGGAGTTTTATATTAGGGCAACATAAACACAGATGTTGGTAAATCTCTTAATTATATTGTTTTTCATGTATATTTTCTTCCTTTTCAAAGGCAGGGGTTTGCGTGCCTTTTAAACACCTATTGAGAATAAGGACTCTCATCATTATTCATGTCTGTTAGCTGAAATTTTATCAAGTAACATTTTACCTTTTTAAAAATATTTTCTCCCTATTTTGGTAAAGCAATTAATCTAGATTAGTGTAAATTGACTGCCTGTTAAATTAACTCAAGAATGCATGGGAAAATCCTTCAGGTTAATATCTAGTTGTTCAGCTGTGTTCTGGAAAATGTTGCAAACTATATTGTCCAGGATGCAAAACCTCTTCAGCAAGCTAAGCAAGTTTTACCAGTAATTATGTTATTAATCTTCAGTGTGACTTCAGTGGTTTTGTGATTTCTACAAGTGTCAAAAGTATAATTATACATTATACATTAGCCTCTTTAATGTTGTAAAATGTTGATGTAGAAACAAAGATACTGTTCAGCACAAGGGAAACTCAGTCCATGCAGGGTGTCAACATATTATTTACTCTCTGGATTTCCAGAGGTAAGAGAGAGGATTTAACATGACAACTGCTATCACAGTATTGAAGCTCAAATGTATTCAACATTCAGCGAGTCCATTAGGAGTAACAGACCAAAAAAATGGACAAATTAATATGGAGATTTTTGTATTTTAAGAGCAGAGTCGGCAAAACTCCATGAAATCCAGCAAGCACTTTGCTGCCATTCTCAAGGAAATTGTTGTTTTAACAGACAGCTGAATATAATCCTATAGTTACTCTCAACCCATTTTCTATCTGTTCTCAATCATTTACTCTGCAGAGACAGACAAGTTACTATCTATTTCCCTTGTCTAGTATTTGTGTAGAAAAAAGTCTCCTGCTATAGGCTATTGCTTCTTGGCCTGGTGTACATGTTAGAAGGCATTTATGGACCTGAAGAATAAGGGTGTGAATATGAAGAATGAAGGATAGTAAAAGTATCTCCACTCAAGATATTTCCATTTTGTTTCACAAAACATGAATTTGAGCCAGCAGCAGCCTATGCATGAGTGCACTGTAATGAAGGTGAGGATTTTTGGACATGCACTAAGACTAATGGCATCTACAATTAATTCTCACATTAGTTAGGGAAAAAAAAAAAAAGCAAAATTATTTTAGGTGATATTTGGGAAGTATTTTATCTATACCTTGTAATTTTCTAGCTTTCGTAGTAAGTTTGTACTTCAGCATTAGAAAATACAGATAGGTAAAGCATCAAGTGCATGGCTTTTACCTTCCCATGACACATCCACAAGTCTGAATAATAAAAACACATAGCAAATCTCTGAAAATTAATTAGCTCTACATGTGCTCACATGTGCTGTATTCCACACAAGAAGAATACAAAAGGTGTCAAAAAACTGGGCCAAACTTGCTCAAGGGGAGCAAGTAGCAGTCAACTGATTGGATAAATCCCCTCCAAAACAACCAGCACTTCTGCAAAAGTAAATACAACCTGAGTACAGAATACAGAACTGAATACAAAGTTCTCACAAATACATGGCAGCTTCCTTGGCACTTCAGTGGTCACATAAGATATTTACCAGGATTTATAACCTGGATTTTGTTGTTTTGTTTTTTTTTTTTTTCCAAAATGTAAGTGCTGAATATTTCTTCCCAATTTTACCTGGCCACAGCATTTTGTGGGGTGTTATCAAACCAAGTCACTCTGTGAAGTTCAATTCTACAGGTAAGCTGGCAGTGCTGTCAAGGGCTTTTCAAAGAGCTTTGCAAAGCACTGCAAACCTTAATTTCTAAAGGCAACTCACCAAAGGATGAATATAAATTGTGAGATCCAATACAGTGAGTTGTTGTAAATAAACTACTTATCAGTGATAGTTTAATAGCACAGTATTTTCTAATGCCTCTTAGTTCCTCTGATCGCTGAAATAATGGTGTCTTTATGCCCTAGATTCAGATTCAAGTAAATCCCTGGTGTGATTTGGAGGCAACATATTACAGACATTTCCCTATATTTTCAAAATATCTCTAGAAGGACAAATTAGGTAAATTATTAACTCTGAAAAAAACTGTGCTATGTTCTCAAAACAAGAATCCAGCCTTGCAAGTACATTGCTGCCTCTTTCATTCATGCCCAAAGGATATATTAGGAACATGAGAAGGCCTCAGCTGAGCTGCACTGGCAGCATAAATTGCCTTTTCATGAAGAAATATAAAAGATTAAACTAGGGACCAATGGAGTGAGTGATTCAAAGAAAATTTCTTGTCAGGAAAAGTTCTCAAAATATGTCAGTGGTGTTAAACCAGCTGGAGTAGAAGGGGGAACTTTCACACTGCCTTAGACATCACCTCAATCAATGCATTGCATTCCCTGTGGACACACCGACCAGTGATATAAAACACTTCTAGTTGCAAATATCTGGAGATCTTCACATTAATAATGCCTTGTAAGAAGTTTTATCAGGATGAAAATAATTCTAAAATTTAAAAATGTATCTTGGTATTTATAAGATCAGGAAAGTATCCTGTTTGCTGTATGATTGTCATGGTTTGACACTGGCGCAATGCCAGTGCCCTAATGAAAATACACCTTCCCCAAATAAATGCTGTGAGATGTTATCAGGAACAGAGCAGAGCAGGCCCAAGCTTACTAACAAAGGGAAAAAAAAAACTTTATTAAACTACTACTACACAAGACACACACAGACTAAATCCAGGATGAAGACTTTTTGAAACAAACACCTCCTCCTCCCAGTATCCAAAGACACCCACCATGAAACATCACCCGGGATTCCTGATCAAACTACCACCCTTCAGATAATCAATACTCAGTCTATCAAGGGAGAGAGAAGTCTCTCTTGCACCACAGACCCCCCAGGAAACACAGCTGCCACACCCTGTGTTTCCCTGTCACACATGGCAACCGCCCGGAGAAAATCTGCCAGTGTGACACTCTCCTTTCCATGTCACAGTGCTCTCACCACCGTGCATGGACAGACTGCTCGTAGGGCTCCTTTAAGGATGCTTTGCCATGGACCCAAAGATACAACAGTTCAGTTTCTCATCCTGGGACTACAGTCCCCCCCATTTTCCCCTGGGGCCAAGGGTCCAAGAACAGAGATCATCTTCTTCCCGAAGACAGAGGGCATCACCATTCCCTCTTCAGCTTTCTTCTGTTCTTGCCATTCCTGTGCTGTTAGAAGCTGAAGCAGGTCTCCTTGGGTCACCACTGCATCCCCCTAAAATGCAGT